>NW_023596420.1:9505472-9523139 GCF_011947565.3 Pollicipes pollicipes
TTGGTGTTTACAGATCTGGTCAGACCAGTGGACCGGCTACGGCCTGCTGGCGGCCGCCGGTTTCGTCCACCGCACCGTAAATCATTCGGTGGAGTTTGTCCGCGCCGATGGTAAGCTTTGCTACAAAAACAGTGACGTAGTCGAAGTTCTGCATGATTTCCTGCCACACATAGATAATAGTGTAATGATGTTCCTAGGTGCCCACTTTGTTATAACGACAGGAACTCCACTGCTTATTCTACGCTTACCTGGCCTAGCTTGCCCGTGAATCATATCAAGTATTAGCAAAATGCATATGCGTATGCGGTTTCCCAACGACACAGTCACCATGCGCGAGATGGCCTGGCGAGTTTGAATGACTGCCCAAGATACACAGTATGCTTGTTAAAGCGCATTGCGACATAAGGACAGCTAGACAACCTTAACTACCGCTGTTCCAACGTCGTAAACATGCAACCGCAGAACGTTGCACAGTGCAAACAAGTTGCGCTGCACTGCCTCGTGTCGAGGCGGAGCTGAATGCGATAAATATGCACGGCGAGCTGTTGGGCGTTTATCGCATCAGAGATACCAGATACCAGAGATACTGATACCAGAGACAATTGCCTGCTAATTTCAATCCCGGCTTGAGAATGGGAAATGCTGAGAGCTGCCCGACATGTTGACAGCTGTATTGACCAGCATATGGCCTGTGCGAATCATTTAACCAGCCTGCGATATATCACCAGTGATCTATCACCAGGCAAATGAACGGGTATATTTCACAACACCATACTTGTCCCTGAGCTATATAAGGTCCGTGTTCCAGGTGTCAACACCAACGCAGTAGAGGGCATGTGGTCGGTCATGAAGGCCAAGCTGAAGCGGACGCGGGGCACATCACGCCAGATCCTGCCAAGCTACTTGGACGAGCACATGTGGCTCAAACGCCATGGCCGCAGTAACGTTAGTGATAGCTTCAGGTTGTGTGAAGAGAGAGAGAGAGAGAGAGAGAGAGAGAGAGAGAGAGAGAGAGAGAGAGAGAGAGAGAGATGAGAGAGAGAGAGAGAGAGAGAGAGGAGAGAGGAGAGAGGAGAGAGAGAGAGAGAGAGAGAGAGAGAGAGAGAGAGAGAGAGAGAGAGAGAGAGAGAGAGAGAGAGAGAGAGAGAGACAGAGAGAGACAGAGAGAGAGAGAGACAGAGAGAGACAGACAGACAGACGGACGGACGGACGGACAGACGGACGGACGGACGGACAGACAGACAGACAGAGAGAGAGCATTGGTTGGTAACTGCCGCAAACAGACCACTCACTGTACAGAGATGTCGGGGCTACAACGAACAAACGACCAGGCGCGACTTAGCCAGAGTTTCTTTGAGTGTCTTTTTGAACGGGATTGGTGCTAACCAAATGCTTCACCTGCTAACAGTCATTCAGATATTGGACGTGCTTTGTAAGAAGCAGCGCAGGAACAAAACGAGGGTCTGAGCGCTGTTCTGTGCATGGTATGAACAGTACCTAATTCAGTAACTAATTGCTTTCGTTAACGCAACTCGTTTCAGGCGTTCCCTGAGCTTCTGCGGGCCATCCGGCAGCAGTACCCAGTGTAGGGCAGGTCCGTCCGCGTCGGTCCGGCTCGCTCGGCGTCCGAACGGCGTCTTGCGCAGTTCGCCGCCTTCCGAGCAAGAGTAGCCACACCGCCTGGTGTTTTGACTGGTGTTTGTTGTAAGTACGTGTGTTCGTTTTGCTATAACTGTTGACGTTGGTAATAAAGTGTGTCTGAATTCATCGCTTTCTTCACCATGCAGAACGAAGTAGTCTCGAGGATGTCTTACCTACGGGAACATAAAATAAACCACGTCCCTTCACAATGCCATTTCATAGCAAGGAGGCACTTCTGCATCACGATGCGCCGAGATCCGTAATATTTCATAGTAGCGTTCGAGTCATATGACCCTGTTTCATGTGTGAAAGTTATCGATTCATGAAACATTCCTGCGCGGCGTGCTGATACATAGTACGTTGGAATGGTATCAGCCCGACTTAGGCTTAGGTAGCACAGAATCATCAACCATTAAAGAATTCTCCAATGAAATCAAGCTTTGTTTCGATCTACGGTTCACGGGGCTTGGCCCATTCTCTTAGGACTGCTGTTTGCATATTATCTGGGTAGAGTATGTCGTTGGATGTCAGAGCGACTTCCAGGTCTCGGCAACTGGAATTAAACAAGAGGTGCACTTCTTTAAGAGGGTGCTTCTTCAGTCCGTCCGCACATGATGGCAACATTTTACGGCAAGGCATGACTCATATTAGTTGAACTTAAGTGTTGCAGCTCAACATACCTTGCCGGCACGATGTACTTTTTCTACTTAGTGTGCATCACATTATCCCGACTCGTGTATGAGGTGCACTGTGCTAATATACGTATACGTAACGTACCGAAAGCGTTGGCTTTGCTTTGGTCTTCGGTTCTTGGGGCTTGGTCCGCTTTCTTAGGATTGCTCCTGGCATATTGTCTCGGTAGAGTATGTCTCTGGATGTCACAGCGATTTCATGTCTCACACATTAGGATTACGGGACGGTACGTATACGTTTATAAGCGCAGCGCACCTCACACACGAGAGTATTGTCTCGGAAGGAAAGTTCTTGAGTGCCAGAGCCGTTTTCATGTCACATGAGGTTTCAGGTGCACCTCATACACAAGTCCGGATAATGTGATTCACACTAAGTAGAAATAAACACGGCGTGCCGACAATATCGGTTGAGCTACAATACTGCGGTTCAATGAATAAGGCGCATGCATTGCCGTGAGATGATACAAATGTGTTGTGCGAACGGACTGCAGTAGCACCCTGTTAGAGTAGTGCACCTCTCGCATAATTCGAATTGACGAGACCTAAAAACCATTCTGACATTCAAAGACATGGTCTACCGAGAGAATATGCCAACAACAATGCCAAAGAAATAAGCCAAGCCCCGGAAACCGAAGACCGAAGTAAATCCCACGATCTCAGGACGGTACATATGCTTAAGTTGGCGCAGTGCGTCTCATACATGGGTTCGGAAAATACAATTCACACTTGCTAGAAATAGACACGTCGTGCGGACAATGTCGGTTGAGTTACAGCACTTCGGTTCAGTGAACAACACCCATGCATTGCCGTGAGATATCACCATCACGTTGCGCGGACTGGCCGTAGAAGCAGCCTCCTAAAGTTGTGTACCTCTTGCATTATTCCAGCTGTCGAGGCCTCAAAACGGCCGCGGCATCCAGTAACATTTTCTACCGAGGAAGTACTCTCGTGTATAAGGTACGCTGCGCTTATAAATATATATGTACCGTACCGAAAACGTTGGCCTCGCTTCGGTCTTTGGTTTCCGGGGCTTGGTCCGTTCCCTTAGAATTGCTGCTGACACATCATTTCGGTACAGTGTGTCTTTGGATGACAAAGCGGTTTTTAGGTCTCGCCAACTGGAATTATGCAAGAGGTGCACTACTTTAAGAAGGTGCTACTACAGTCTGTCCGCACATGATGGTGACATCCCACGACAGTGCATGAGTCTTATTCATTGAATCAAAGTATTGCAGCTCAACCGACATTGTCGGCACAATGTATTTATTTCTACTTTGTGTGAATCGCGTTATAAGGGCTCTTGTTTCAGGTGCCCCGCACGACTAAACGTATATGTACCGTACCTAGACCGTTGCCTTTGCTTCGGTCCTCGGTTCCCGGGGCTTGGCTTCGTTCCTCAGGGTTCGTGTCGGGATGTTATCTCGGCGGGGTGTGGCTTTGCCTATCAGAGTGGTTTTTAGGTCTCGCCAATCGGAATTATACAAGAGGTGTACTACTTTAAGAGGGTGCTACTACAGCCTGTCCGCACATGATGGCAGCATCTCACGGCAATGCATCAGTCTTATTCATCGGACCGAAGTCTCGCAGTTCCACCGACATTGTCAGCACGATGTGTTTATTTTCCATAAGTGTGAATCGCCTGATCCGGACTCGTGCATGAGGTGCACTGCGCTAATAGACGCAGATGTGCCATACCGAAAACGCTGGCCTAGCCTCAGTCTTCGGTTCCAAGGCTTGGTCCGTATCCTTAGGATTTTGATTGGCATATTATCTCGGTAGAGTATGTCTTTGGATGTCAGAGCGGTTTTTAGGTCCCGCCCATTGGAATTATACCAGAGGTGTACTACTTGAAGAGGGTGCTCCTGCAGTCCGTCCGCCAATGATGGCAACATCTGACGGCAATGCATGAGTCCTATTCATCGGACCGTGGTCTGGCATATGCACCGACATCGTCAGCAAGATGTGTTTAGTCCTAATAAGTGTGAATCGCATGATCCGGACTCGTGTGTAAGGTGCACTACGCTAATAGACGTATATGTACCGTACCGAAAACGCTGGCCTTGCTTCAGTCTTCGTTTCCCGGGGCTTGGTCCGTTTCCATAGGGTGGCTGTTGGCATAATATCTCGGCAGAGTACGTCTCTGGATGTCAGAGCGATTTCAAGCCTTGCTCGTTGGAATTGTGCAAGAGGTGCACTACTTTAAGAGGGTGCTACGACAGTCCCTCTGCACGACATGATTGCAGCATCTCACGGCAATGCATGAGCCTTATTCATCGGACCGAAGTCTTGCAGTTCCATCGACATTGTCAGCACGACGTGTTCAGTTCTAAAGGTGTGAATCGCATTATCCGGACTCGTGTGTGAGGTGCACTGCGCTAACAGACGTATATGTACCGTACCGAAAACGCTGGCCTTGCTTCAGTCTTCGTTTCCCGAGGCTTGATCCGTTTCCTTAGGGTGGCTGTTGGCATATTATCTCGGCAGAGTATGTCTCTGGATATCAGAGCGATTTCAAGCCTTGCTCGTTGGAATTGTACAAGAGGTGCACTACTTTAAGAGGGTACTACGACAGTCCCTCTGCACGACGTGATGGCAGCATGTCACGGCAACGGAGTAGTCATATTAATTGAACCCAAGTGTTGTAGTTTAAGCGACAATGTCGTCACGATGTGTTTGGTCCTAATAAGTGTGAATCGCATTATCCGGACTCTTGTATGAGATGCACTGCGCTAATAGGCGTCAATATACCGTACCGAAAACGTTGGCTTGGCTTCGGTGTTTGGTTCCCGTGGCTTGGTCCGTTTTTTAAGACTGCTGGAAATGCTTCAGTTCCGCCGACATTGCTGGGTTTTTCTCTGTGCTGTCTGTTTGGAAATATCAATTCGAGACACGAATGTGAAGAACTGGGATACTTGTCTTGATTGCTCGAATGAACGTAATTTGGTGCTTATGTTGCCCTTTTAGTACATGCTATAAATCGTCGGCTGTCTGCGTGTTAAAAATGATATGACCTGTTTGTGGCCGAAATTATTATATTATCAGATGGTTATTTCTTGAAGATGATAGGCAATCGTGCGAGCGTTGTGAGTAGCAGTGGTCGAAACGACGTAGTGAATAATGTTAATTGCCTGCTCATTATTTTTGGTGCTAAAGATGTCGTTTTGATTGCATGATTTCAAAGTCGGGCAATCCTGCTAACGCGAGCTGGTTGAGCCCGTGCCGCACTGCGCGTAAAACGCTCGCGGTGGAGAATTTTCTTCTTCTAAAAAAGGTGAAGTACTTGAAGAAAACCGACTTCTCTGTGTCAAGCCTATGAGACAGCAGGTTATAAGTTATAAATGACTGGGAAACAACTGATTTAACCGTGCCAAAAGACTATTACCAGCAAGCATGTCATTGCACCACAATGGTTATATCAGGGTTAACTCTTACTTGCATAAATGATCATAAGCAAAAACAAATTGATAGCCCATCCTTACCATCTTTACCAAAGCAATAACAACGTTTTGCCATCATTTCGTCACGGTGTTACAAATATATTAATGTTCGCATGACACCACATTTCCAGTTATAAACAATAAAGGAAGTAGCTAATGTGCACATCACATGCTATCAATGTCAGGACTTCAGCACTGCAGGCAACGATGGGTCGACAATAAAGTATTGACAAAATCATAAACAGCATAGCAGCAACAGCAGCAGCACAGCATATCGTGCTTTGATATTAATAATCTGCCATGAAAGCTGGCGATCGCTACGTTGTGTATGTCAAACAGTCCCCCAAAGCTTTTCTTACGGCCAGCACCAAGACCAAAAATCCACAAACAAACCACCCAATGATCTGCCACGGTACACAGCCCCCGCGGCGAGAATGGCCGGTTGGCGTCAGCTTTCGTGCGTTTCGAGGTATTCTTTAAGTCTGGCTGCCAGATGCTGTCAGGTGTTGCTGTCGTCACAAAACCATTGGATGACGCCATCAAATAATGACGTAATGGGGCGCATTTGTAAAAACTTTGAAGTTTTGCTACTTAGCGTCGTTATTGGACCTTGAAAGCCTACCAGTAGTTACAAGCGAGCCTTTTCCCATCATACCTGACGCCTACCTCAAAATCTTTAGATGTGGAACATTCCGCTTAACACTGGACTTTATCAGCACCGAACGCTGCGAGTCTGGACTTTATGGCTCTCCTCTGTCATGGGACTTTCGAAAGCTATGTTGTGCACGCTGGATGCTGCGATTCTGGACTTTTTGACCATTGGACTTTATGGGCTCTGAACGTTTTAATATTATGCGTCCCAAATTTCAAGGTTTTTTTCTGAAACTAGCTCCGTTCGAAGGCAGACTGCACTTGCAAAAGAAACACACTAATGCTACAAACATTCGGGGCCGTTATTTTCAACATGGAAATGAACACAATCGAGGGAGGCAAAATCATGAAACGGATGTTTTGTCGTCTCAAATGAGAGCCAAAAGCAACCTCACTGTGCGTACGACGCGGGATCATGTTCTATCCGGTTTTAGACCTTTTAGACGAAATGGCCATTTTTGGACATCATTCCACGTTGGTTCTATCTCACTCAAAACCTATCATGATTGGACAGTTTAGCTCACACCATCGCTTGGGCAAGGCAATTATATGTCTAAACAGGTGTAATGCAACACGTTGGAAGGATTTGAAATCGGCTGATTTTGAAACATTAAATGGTCCAAGCCCATTTCTCTCAACCAATAAATATAAAACTCTGATTTTACTTGGAAGCAGTGTAAAACGATGTTAAACCTTGTTTACTACATTATTCACTACTTGGACATGAGAAACAAATTTGACCCTGACCATTTCGTTCGAAAAAAATAACAACATTTTGAATATCCGATGTTCTGTTACAGAATGAAAGATCGTGGTCCATTTAGTGTGTGTACAAAGCGGCAAGAGTTTCCGTGCACAAAAACAGTTTTCTAAAGCAAGTGTAATTTTTCCGCGGCTTTTAAAGTTTTTTTCACCCCACTAGAAAAGCATGCAAGTGACAAAATTTCCAATCCCATCGTGGTATTCGCTATGCAATTACGCGTCTAACGACGCATAATGCAGTGAGACTCCATAACTTTCAAACCGGACCACTTTGGTGCGCGTAAATGTCCAAGGTTTTGTTTCCGAAGCCAGTTCCTTTCGAAAGCAGATTGCCCTTCCACCTGATACATAATGGTGCTACAAACATTCACTGCAGTTGTTGTCAACAAGGAACTTTATACAAATCTCACCACAGCCACTTGGTTGGGGAAGAAGTTAAAATCTTTAAGCGGATGTTTTCTCGTGTCAATTGGGTGCCAACAGTAACTTCAGTGTCTGTAAAAAGCGGGAGCACGTTCTTCCGCGGTTTACGTTATTTAGACGAAATGACCATTTTTGGGCATAGTTTCACATTGGTTCTATCTTACTCAAAGTCTATCAGCACTGGACAGTTAAGATCACACCATCGTATGGGCAAGGCTCTTCTGTGTCTAAACACGTGTAATGCAACACATTGGCAGGCTTTTAAAGCGACCGGTGTTTGGGATTTTGTCCGTACAATTACGCGTCTAATAACGTATAATACAATCGGATTCCACCACCTTGAAAATGCGCAATTTAGAGCGCGCGCAAATTTCCGAGGTTTTGTTTTCGAAACCAGCTCTGTTCGGAAACAGCCTGCACTTCGAAACGATACACCATGATGTTATAAACATTCATTGCCGGTGTTGCCAACATGAAGAGCAACACAACTCTCACCACAGGCGCTTTGTTGCGGAAAAAACAAAATATTAAAACAGGGAGTTTTTCGTGTCAAGTGAGAGCCAATAGTTGCTCCAGTTTAAGCACGAAGCGGGAGCATGTTCTAAGCCGGCTTACGTTTTAAAGACGACGTGGCTAGTTTCAGACATGATTCCACGTTGGGGTTATCTAACTCAAAACCTATCAGCCTTGGACAATTTCGGCACACCATCGCATGGGCAAAGCAATTCCGCGTCTAAATATGCGCAATACAACACATTGGCATGATTTGAAAACGGCCGATTTTTAGGACATAAAATGTCCCAGCTTATACCTCTAGAACCAAGGAAATAAGAAGGTTGATTTTACTTGCAAACAATGTAAAACGATGTTGCAAGTTCTTGACTACATTCTTGATCATCGGGTGATAAGGAAAAATTTGCTCATTGATTGCATCTTGCTCAGAACCCTTCCGCATTTGACATGTTATGCTACACCATCGACTGGGGCAGGCAACTGTGCGCCTCAACAGATGTAAAGCAACACATTCGCAGGATTTAAAAATGGCCAATTTTGGGGATTTTCGCCGTGCAATTCCACGTCTCATGATGAATTTAAGACAAATATATATACAAGTGGATTCCCCTTTTGAAATTGCAACACTTTTTTGTGCGCGTAAATTTCCAACAAATATATTTTGAAACCAACTCCGTTCGAAAGCAGGCTGTAGTCGCAAACGATACACAATGATGTTACAAAAATGCAATGCCGTTGTTGGCAACATCGAAATGAACACAACTCTCACAACGGCCATGTTATTGCGGAAAAGTCAGTCTTAAAACTTTTTTTGCGTGTCAAGTCAAAGCCAATGGTAACTTCAATGAGTGCACGAAGCGGGAACATATTCTGTCTCGAATTTCGCCTTTTTAGACGAAAGGCAATTTTTGGGCACGATATCTACGTTGGTTGTATTTTACTCAAACCTTATCAGCGGTGGACAGCTTAGGTCACACTATTGCATGGCTAGAACAATTCTGCGTCTCAACAGGTGTAATGGAGCACATTGGCGAGATTAGAAAACTGCCCATTTTTGGGACGTAACAGCTCCCAGCTTATATGTCTCGAATCAATAAAAATAAAAGGCTGATGTTGCTTGCAAACAATGTAAAGCGATGTTACAAATTGTTGACTACATTCTTGATCACCGCGTGATGATAGAAACTTTGACCGTAACGATTTTTTAAAAAAAAATGTCAAGTTTTTGAAGTTGCAAATTTTTGGGAACAAAATGAACGGTCGTGGTCCATTTCGTGTGTATGTGAAGCGGGAAGTGTTTGAGGGCATGTTAGCACATTCTAGAGCAAAACACAAAACTCACCACGGCCACCTTGTGTCTCAAAGAATCAAAATCTTAACAAGGATGTTTTTCGAGTCAAATCAGAGTCAAAAGTCATTTACTTTGTCTACGAAGCAGCATCATCTTATGTCCCGGTTCAGTTTCAAGCAGTTTCTATGTCAAATGCAAATTTTAGCGCGGCTTGTGAAGTTTTTTTAACTAACTCAAAAACTACGCAAGTGAGAAAATTTCAGATTACACCATAATATCTGCCGCGCAATTATACGTCTATGGAGCTACAATACAAGGGGATTCCACCAATTTTAAAATAAACCATTTTCCGTTCGTTATGATTTTCTCAGAAAAATTCGTAGCCCTTTTGTTTTAAATTTTAGCATTTTCAAAATGTCATTTTCGTGAAATAAAAAATTGTGGTCCGTTGGGTGTGTGTATGAAATAGCAAGTGTTTTTGTGTAAGCTAACAGTTTTTAGAGAAAGCAGAAATTTTAGCGCCGCTTTTGAGTGTTTTTTTTAAAATTCAACTAACTCGAGAATACGTAAGTGAAAATTTCTCATGAGAACATTGTATTCGCCGTGCAATTACGCGCCAAATGGCGCATCTTACAATGATATTTTACCACTTTCAAAATCGACCCTTTTTGGTGCGCAATAACTTCCAAGATTTTGTTTCCGAAATCAGCTCCGTTTAAAAGCAGATTGGACCTCGAAACGATACACAGTTAGGTTACAAACATTCATTGCCGTTGTTGCCAACATGGAAATGAACACAAATATCACCACGGCCACTTTGTTGTGGAAAATGTCAAAATCCTAAAACTGATGTTTTTGTGTCAAATGAGAGAAAATAATAACTTTAGTGCGTGTGCAAAGCGAGAGCATGTTCGGTCCCGATTTACGCTTTTTAGACCAAATGGCCATTTTTCCACATGATTCCACGTTCGTTGTATCGAAATCCAAAGTTATCAGCATTGGACAATTTAGGTCAGACTATCGCTTAAGCAAAACATTTCTGCGTCTAAGCAGGTGTAATGCAACTCACTGGCAGAATTCATACCCGGCCGAGTATTGGGACGTAAAATGGTCCCAGCTCATATCTCCCGAACCAATGAAAAAGTGCAAGCTGCTCTCGAAACCAGCTGGTTTCAGAAACAAAACCTTTGAAACCCCTCTGCATCTAAAGTATGTGTAATGGAACACCTTGACAGAGTTTGACAACGACCGATTTTTGGGATTTTCGCCATGCAATCGCGAGTCTAATGAGGCATAAAACAATTAGATTCCACCATTTTTGAAATGATCCGGTTTTTGTTCACCCAAATTTACAGTTTTTATTAAAACTACCTCCGCCCGAAAGCAGATTGCGCTTGCAAACCATATACAATGACCTCACAAGCAATCATTGTCGTTGTTCTCAACATGCCTGGAAATAAAATAAAAATCTCACCACGGCCACTTTCTTGCGAAAAGCAAAAATCTTGAAACGGATGTTTTTTCGTGTCAAATGGGAGACCATAATAACTTTAATGAGTGTACAAAGCGGGACCATGTTCTCTCCGGGTTTATGTCTCTCAGACGAAACGACCATTTTTGGACATAACGCTGGTTGCGTCCTACCCAAAACCTATCAGCATTATATTATTTAATTCACACCATGGCGTGGGCAAGGCTATTCTGCGTCTAACCAGGTGTAATGAGACATATTGGAAGAATTCGACAACGGCCGATATTTGAAGTTTATGTCGTGCAATTATAATACAATGTATACAAAAATATAATACAATGAGACTCTGCCATTTTTAAAGTGGTCATTTTTCGTCGACGCAAATTTCCAAGGTTTTGTTTCTGAAACCAGCTTCGTTGGAAACCAGATTGCATTTGCAAACAATACACAATGACGTTACGAAAATTCAGCACCGTTGTTATCGACATGGACATGAACATAGATGTATGTCCCCATGGCCACTTTGCTGCGGAAAAAGTCAAAATCTCGAAATGAATGTTTTTTTTTTTGGTCAAATGAGAGCCGTTGGAAACCTCAGCATGTGTACCAAGCGGGAGCATGCTCGGTCTCGTTTTACGCTTTTTGCACGAAATGATCTTTTTTGGAGATGATTCCGGGCTAGTTGTGTCCTACTCAAAACCTATCAGCATTGGAAGTTTTGATCACACCATCGCATGGGCAAGCAATTCTGGGTCCAAACAGGCTTACTGAACACATTGCCAGGAGATCAAAGCGACTGATTTTTGGAATTTTTGCTGTGGAATTATGCGTCTAATGACATATGATGCAATATGATTCCACCATCTTAACATGGACCATTTTTAATCGGCGGGCATTTCCAAGGTTGTTTCGGCACCAAGCTCCGTTCGAAAGCACGTTGCACTTCCAAACAATACACAATTATGTTGAAAACATTCAATGTCGTCGTTGTCAACATGGAAATGAACCCAATTCTCACCATGGGCACTTTCTTGGGAAAAGTAAATACACTGAAACGGGTGTTTTCTCTTATCAAATGAAAGCCAATAGTAACTTATGTGTGTGTGTGTGTGTACGATAGAGGAACATGCTCTGTCGCTTTTTACCGGTTTACGCTTTTTTTACGAAATGCCCGTTTCTGACATAACGCCTAAACAGCTGTAATGCAACACATTGGCAGGATTTGAGGACGACCTATTTTCGGGGCGTAGAATGGTCCCATGTCATGTCTCACGGACCAATGAAACTACAGGGCTGATTTTAATTGCAAACAATGTAAAACGATATTACGAGGTGTTAACTACAATCCTGATTACCGGGTGACGAGATAAAAGTTCGACTGTAACCATTTTTAATTGTTTTTAAGATTTCGAGCTGCAATGTTTGGTATAAAATGAAAGGCCGTGGTTCATTAAGGGTGTGTATCAAGCGGCAAGTGCTTCTGTGCATGTATACAGTTTTTAGAGCAATTGCGAAGCTAAGGTCGGCTTCTGAATGTTTTTTTTTCACCTATCTCAAAAACTGTGGTGGTGACAAGATTTCAAACTACACCAGCGTATTTGCTGTTAAATGACGTGCCTAATAACGTATCAAACAAAAAGATTCCACCGACTTGAAAATGGACCGTTTTTAGTGCGCGCAAACTTCCAAGGTTTTGTTTCTGACATCACCTTTTTTCGGAATTTACTAAACATTATGTGAACAAAAGATTAAACATTCAAATTACGCAATGGCATTTGCCGTGAAACTACAGGTCTCATGACATATAAAACACAAAGATTCCGTCAAACTGAAACTTGACTTTTTTAATGGGCGCAGATTTCCAAGGTTTTCTTTCTGAAACCAAATCAGTTTAAAAGCAGATTGCACTTGGAACCGATACACAATGATGTTACAAACATTCATTGCCGTTGTTCTCAACGTGGAAATGAACACAAATCTCACCGCAGCCACTTTGTTGCGGAAGAAATCAAAATCTTTAAGCGGATGTTTTTTCGTGTCAATTGGGTGTCAATAGTAGCCTCAGTGTCTTTAAAAAGCGGGAGGATGTTTTTCCCCGGTTTACGCTTTTTAGACGAAATGACCGTTTTCGGACAAAATTCCACGTTGTTTCTATCTTACTCAAAACCTATGAACATTGGTCAGTTAAGGTCACACCATATCATGGGCAAGATAATTCTGGTTCTTTACAGATGTAATGGAACACAGTGACAATATTGAAAAACGGGCGACATTTTCCAATTTTGCTGCGCAATTACGCGTCTTATTACGTATATCACAATGAGATTATACCACTTTGAAAATCGAACATTTTTTATGCACACAAATTTTCAAAATATTGTTTCTGAAACCAGGTCGTTTCGAAATTAGATTGCACTTCGAAACGAAACATAATGATGTTACAAACATTCATTCCCGATGTTGTCAACATGGAGATGAACACAAATCTCACTGTGGTCACCTTGATGCGGAAAAAGACAAAATCAGGAAACGGTTTTTTCGTGTCAAATGAGAGCAATAGTAGCTTCAGTGCTATACAAAGGAAAAGCATGATCTGCCCCGGTTCGCGCTCTTCAGGACAACTGACCATTTTTGGACATGATTCCGTGTTGTTTGTATTTTACTCAAAACCTTTCAGGATTGCACAGTGTAGATCAAACCAATGCGTGGGCATGGCAATTCTGCGTCTAACCCGGTGTAATGGAACACATTGGCAGAATCTGACAACGACCAATTTTTGGGAATTTCGCTACGTAATTAGGCGTCTAATGATGTATAATACAATGAGATTCCATCAGTTTAAAAAAGGAACATTTCTGGTTCCCGCAAATTTCCAAAGTTTGTTTCTGAAACTAGCTCCGGTAGAAAGCAGGCTGAACTTGCAAACTTCATGGTGTGTACTAGGCACGAGCATTGTTCTGTCCCGATGTACGTTTTGTTACACGAAATGGCCATTTTTGGACATGATTTTATGTTGGTGTTATCTAACTCAAGACCTATCAGCATTGCATTGTTTAGGTCACACCATCGCATGAGCAAAGCAATTCTGCGTGTAAACAGGTGTAATGCAATACATTGGCAAGATTTGAAAACGGCCGGTTTTTGGGACGTAAAATGGTCCAAGCTCATATCTCTCGAATCCAAGAAAATAAAGAGCTGATTTTACTTGTAAACGATGTAAAACAATGTTACAAAATTCTCGACTACATTCTTGACCACCGGGTGATCACAAATAATTTGACCGTGGTCATTTTTGGGAAAATGTTCAAATTTAAGAAGGTGGTTTTTGTTGTCAGGTGAATGGTCGTGCATTTAATGCACGTATGAAACGGTACGTTGCCCTGTGCATATAAACCGTTTCTAGAGCAGTTGCAAATTTTGGCGCCGCTTCTGAAGATTTTTTAAAATAACTCCAGAAATGTGCAAGTGAGCGAATTTCAAATTCAACCATCTTATTTGTCATGCTGTTACGGGTAGAATGTCACATGATTCAGTGAGATTCTACCACTTTTAAATTGGATCATTTCTGGTGCGCGGAAAATTCCAAGGTTTGGATTTTAAAACCACCTCTGCTGGAAAGAAGATTGCACATAGAAACGAAACACAATGATGTTGCAAACATTTATTGCCGTTGGTATTAACATGAAAATCAACACAATCCTCACCACGCCAATTTGGTTGCGGAAAAAAACAAAATTTTTAACGGATGTTTTTTTGGTCCGAAATGACAGCCAATAGTAACTTTAGTGTATGTACGAAAGAGGGAGGATTTAAGATGCCGCTGTTCGCTTTTTAGACGAAATGGTTATTTTTGGACATGATTCCACGTTGCTTGTATCTAACTCAAGACCCATCGGCATCTGGCAGTTTTGGTCACACCATCGCATGGGCAAGACAATTCAACGTCTAAACAGGTATAATGCAACACCTTGGCAGTAGTTGAAAACGGCAATTTTTGAAACGTAAAATGGTCCAACTTCATCTCTCTCGATCCATTGAAAATAGAAAACTTATTTTACTTGCAAACGATGCAAGACAATGTCACATGTTTTTGAATACATTTTGATCACCGGATGATGCGAAATAAATTCGACCTTGACTGTTTTTTCGGAAAAGGTGAAGATTTTTAAGGTAGGCTTTTTGTGATAACATTAAGGGTCGTGGTGCATTTAGTGTGTGCATGAAAGAACAGGTGTTTCTGTGCATGCGAACAGTTTCTAGAGCAAGTGCAAGCTTTAGAGCAGCTTCAGGGGATTTTTCAAATATCTTTAAAGGTGAAAAAGTGGGGAAATTTGTATTTATACTATCGTATTTGCCGTGCAAACATGCGTCTAATGACGTACAATACAATGACATTTTACCACAACGTTCAAAGCTGTTGTAAACATGAAAATGAAGAAAAATCTCGTCACCGCCAATTTGTTACGGGAAAACTCAAAAGCTTGAAACGGTTAATTTTTCTTGCCACTTGAGAGCCAATACTAACTTCAGTATGTGTATGAAGCGGGGGCATGTTCTGTCCTGGTATACGCTTTTTAGAAGAAATGGTTATTTTCAGACATGATTCCACGTTGGTTGTATCTACCTAAAAGAAATATCAACATTGGTCACTTTAAGTCAAACTATCGCATGAGCAGGGTGATTCTGCGTCTAAACAGGTGTAATGCAACACATTGGCAGTATTTAAGGACGGACGATTTTTTGGACGTTTAATGGCCCAAGCTCATATCTGTCGCACCAATGAAAATAGAGAGCTGATTTTACCTGCAAACAATGTGAAACGACGTTACAAGTTCTTGGCTATATTCTTTATCAGCAAGAGATGACGAATAATTCACCGTGACCACTTTTTGTTCGAAAATGTCATAGTTTGAAAATGCAGTTTATTGTTATCAAATGAAATGTCATGATCCGATTAGTGTATGTATGAAACGGGAAGTGTTCCTGTGCATGTAAACAGGTTATAGGGTAATTGCCAATTTCAGCGCAGCTTCTGAAGTTATTTTTTCAAATAGTTAAAAATTATGCAGGTGAGACAATTTCAAGTTACATCACCGTATTTGCCGTGCATTTACGCGTGCTATGACGTATAATACAATTAGCTTCCCTGACTCTGAAAGCGAACTATTTTTGATTCGCACAAATTTCCAAGGTTTTGTTTCTGACATCAGGTCCGTTCGAAAACAGATTGCACTTGCAAACGATGCACAATCATGTTACAAACATTCATAGCCGTTGTTGTAAACAAACCATTGAAAACAAATCTCACCACGGGCAGTATCTTGCTGAAAAAGTCAAAATCTTGAAACGGTTATTTTTTCGTGTCAAATGAGAGCAAATGGTAACTTCAGTGTGTGTACGAAGCGCGAGCATGATCTGTCGCGGGTGATGCCTTTTTGGACGAAATGGCTATGTTTGGACGTGAGTCCACGTTGGTTGTATCTAACTCAAAACCTACCAGCACTGGACAGCTTAGGTCACGCTATCGCATGGGCAAGGCAATTCTGCGTCTTAACAGGTGTAATGTAACACTTTGGCAGAATTTGAAAACGGCAGGTTTTTGGGACGTAGAATATTCCAAGGACATATCCCTCGAACCAATGAAAATAGAAGGCTGATTTTACTGGCAAACGATGTGAAACAATGCTACAAGCTTTTGACTGCATTTTGAATCTCGGGATGATGAGAAAGAAGTTAAGCGTCACCATTTTTGGGGAAATATAGAAGCTTTCAATATCGATTTTTTGTTATTATACGAAAAGACGTGGTCCATTTAGTGTGTGTGCGAGTGTTTCTGTGCATGTGAAGAGGTTTCTAGAGCACTTACAAATTGTAGCACGGCTTTTTGCGTGTTTTTTCAGCTAACTCTAAAATTATGCAAGTGAGAAAATGTTAAATTACACCATCGTATTCGCCGTGCAATTGCGCGTGTAATCACGTATATAACAATGAGATTCCACCACCTTGGAAATGGACCATTCCAGGTGCGCGCAAATTCCCAAGGTTTTAGTTCTAAAGCCAGCTTCTTTTCACAGCACTGGCAAACGACACACACTGATGTTATATACATTCGTATCCGCTGTTTTCAACATGGAAATAAACACAAATCTCACCACGGTCACTCTCTTGTGAAAGGTGATAAAATGGACCACTCTTGGTGCGCACAATTTTCCAAGGTTTTGTTCCTGAAAATAGTTTGGTTGGAAAGGAGACTGCACTTGCAAACGGTACACAATGATGTCACAGACATTCATCGCCGTTGTTGTCAACATGAAAATGAACACTATTCTCACCACGCTCACCTTGGTTCCGAAAAATTGAAAATCTTAAAAAGGTTGTTTTTCGTTTCAAATGAGAGCCAAAAGTAACTTCAATGCATGTACGAAGCGGGAGCACGTCCTGTCCTGGTTTGCGCCTTTTAGTCAAAGTGGCTTTTTTGTACACGATTCCACGTTGGTTTTATCTATGTCAAATCCTCTCAGCATTGGGCAATTTAGGTCACACTATCTCATCACCGCTTTAGGCAATTCTGCGTCTAAGCAGGTATAATGCAACATGGTTGCATGATATGAAAACGGTCTTTTTTGGAACGTAACACGGTTCGAGCTCATATCTCTCGAGCTAATGAAAATAGAAGGCTGATTTTACTTGCAAACAATGCGAAACGATGTTACAAGTTGTTGATTACATTCTTGATCATTAAGTGATGAGAAAAATTTCGCGGTGACCGTTTTTTTTCTCAAAAAA
>NW_023596420.1:9523727-9536690 GCF_011947565.3 Pollicipes pollicipes
CACGCTGGATGCTCGTGTAACAGCAATGACGCTCGAACACTCACATACAAACAGCCCCCCCCCCCCACATAACCTTATCACCTGACCTCCGAGCTCACCCTTGTTGGAGACACGCTCAATTAGCAGCGAGCGCGTCTGCGGATCACCGATGAACTTCTTGATGCACTCCTGGTTGAGCCTGTCCTCGAGGGCGAGCTCCAACGAGTGCGGTAGCGTCGGCGCCTCCTCCAGCATGACGCCGACGGCGCGCCGCAGGTGGTCGGCGACGAGGCCGGCGTCGGCCAGCGCCACGGCCTCCTCGGCCGCCAGCTCGCCGCGGCTGTCGTCGGCCGCCTCCGACATCGTGACTGCAGCGCCAGATACAGGCGGCAACTGCCGGCAGCCGCACAGGGTGAGGTGCTGCTCTCAGTGGGCCAGCGTTGCAGCTGGCAGGGGACTGGGGTCTTGAGCTGTTGCTGAGCCAGTCTGTCCAGGGTGGCAGCATAAGGTGACTTGGGCGATAGGGACGCAAAAAACTGTTTTATGCTATTCTACCCTAAGCTCTGGTTCGCTGCCTGTTACTCATCACAAAGCTCAGCCAATCAATTAGCATCAAGCTGGATAGTGGTCCTATCACTACCTAGGTGCCTCAGACCTGGGCAACCAGCCTGGCAGGTCACAACCTGTCATGGTCTGGGGTCAAAGTGCTAGAGATTAGCAACTAACAAAACAATGTGTATGCCAAAGTCACTGGGAAGCCAGAAACATGACACAATTAATTTAGGCATATTACATGCCAAAATGAATTTGCACCAAGTGTGTAATATCCAGAGTACATCATAGTTGTCAGATTGAAAATCTGTGGAGCAAGATAGAAGCTGGATGACAGTGCAGAGCACTGAACCATCAGCAAATAGATACATACATAAAGCAAACATTGAAAATTCATCCCAATCTTGTAGAATTCCAGTTGATAAAGGCAACATGGTCTAAAAAGGAAGTGACATATTTATGACATAAGAAATAGGTCAAATAAATTGACTAAGAGCTGCCCTCACCATTTCACAACATACACATAATACCTTAGCTTTGCTGAAAACCTAATTACCTGAACTGAGCCCTTTTGCTATGAACTAGAAAAAGTGAACCATTTTCCAAACTATTGTGAAGTATACATGTTACAGCTTCTTAGCCACATGCCAGCAACAGCACAATCCAGGACATATTTGCTGCAGAACTACACCATACACCCTACAATATAAATGCAAGCAATCATAGTTTTTTTGTGTAGTCCACCAAATTTAGGACATAAAGAGCCAGTTTTTCAGGATGATGTGATGCTGCAAGGATCATTTTTGGCAAAAAGTCTGAAAAGCTGGTACAATTTGGTCTGACTTGACTTAAATGCATACAAGCAAGAGATTTAGCACACTGGTGTTTCATGAGCACCCAGTGCAGTGGATAAATTTTTGCAGAATGGGCCGCCATCACCCAAAGAGACCGCACAGGCCCATGGGACATGGTTACTTCTAACCCCACATCCACAACTTCTCTTGCCAAAATGTGTGTGCTACAGGTGGCCACAGCTGAACCCATATCTTATACATTCCTGAACCTGATGTCAATGATCAACCCCTGGATTTCACCTTTATAATAACTATACTACACAGCTACGGGGACCAACAAACCTTGTTAATCGTGGGAATAACGCCCTGTCTGGCACCAACTCAGAAACGGACTCAAGCACACCCTTCTATCGATCCATGACTCATCGATCCCTAACCTTCGCGGCGCCGCACCCGTCGGACAACCACACCCGGCGACACACACAAACATTTGCCGGGGCAGCGGACACCACACGAGCTCATCCTAGCCAGCATGGAAACACTGAAAGGCACTCATCTATCACTAATGAAACGCATACCGCCAAATTACAACCGCCTATACGTACATTCTTAGCAAATTGTAGCGGAACTGTCGCACCACACCCTCAAGCAGGCCAGCAGAGGCTTCCACTGTTGTCACAGTACGTGCTCCCAAATTCGACTAGGGCTTCCAACTATACTAAGTAAACCGACTAGAACCACCCATTCTGCCAGCAGGCTACCAAAAGCGCGTTCGGCCAAGGGAAAATTACTCAATGAATAATTATCTCTCCTATAATCATCCGCGGAGGTTCTCCATTTACACTCGGCCGGTCCGAAAATTGTCCCCCAGATTAGTCTCCCATGCGCCATCCGCAGCCAACGGTCATGGCTACGCAGGGGCGGATCCAGAGGGGGGGGGGGGGGGGGGCCCCGGGGCCATGGCCCCCCCTGGGCCCTGAAGCGGCCCGTCTGCTCCGAGGGTGCCCTATAGCCGGCCAAAGAGATGCAGTTTTCTAAATACACAGCACAACAAAATTGGGTACCTCTGGACTTCCAGGCGACCAAAAACACTTTAAGGGAAAGTGAAAAGTCTATGGGAAGTAAAACATTATTTAGTGATTGGAAAATATGTGAACTCGAAATTTCAAGCCTCATTTCACTATCTAGGGACCCCATGCAGTTTCCGGGAGACCTATATGCCCGCTGTCAGGATCATTAAGATCGTTAAGGAGCATTCCACGTTGCCCCTCAGTTCTTTGCATTTGGCTCGGAGGGCCCCTGCGCTGTTGTTGGGCCCTTCCTGTTAGCGTACTGGGGCACTTTTGCATAGGCCATAGGAACGTTCCAAAAAGTGGGGGAAGGGGCAAGCTCAGCGCATGCTTCAGGAACTTTTCTGGAAAACAAGCCCGATGACCGGGAGGGGAGGAGGGTAGGCACAGAGGTTATCGCGCTTTATTCAAATGCGATGACTGCTATTCTTGATAGGCAATCTAGAGCTGTTATTCACATGGTGCACACTCTTGCCTATCCGACTCATCTATGCCATTCGGGAAGTAAGGCTGTCCAGCTTCCTAAGATTATTCGTTCATTTCAACGTTGTCTTTCCTGAGGAGCCGAAATTCCACGAGCGGGTAGGCATTTTGGGTCATTGAGGAGTCATCTGTCTCCACAGAGTAGATGCCAAAATATGGCCTGAGCATAGGCTGGTGAGAATTTTGAAAGTGAATCGATGGCTTACAGTACAACAGATTTTGCATGCGTCTTCATTTCCCGGCTGCTTTTCAAGACGTAAGACTTGTCGCGGCATGTTAGAGGGAAACAAATTCAGAAGCTTGAAACTGCCAAAAACCATATGACAAAAGCCATGTGACCATGTGACGAAACAATGTGACAAAAGCAAAAGGATCAGCATTGCTACTAATTGGGATGCAAAACGTTTGCTGGACACCTGCAACAGTACCTTTTTCCGAATTATCTTTCCTTACACCACACCACCGCAGAAAAATGCCGCTGGGAAGCTGCCTATTTTACGCATGAATTGGTCCAGCGGACATTTAATTGCCCGTCATTCAACGTAGATGACTTGGTCTGCTCTTGTCTTGTCTGTAAGCAAGAGGTAGCCAGAGCATTGCTAAGAGGAACACAGGATTGACAAAAGCCCCCTTTATGGTGATCCCCCCAACAAAAAAATATCCCCGGATATAGGTCACTTGCTGACAAGGGATACGGTTTTCTTCGTTTCATTGATATTTTCACGTTGTAACCAGAACAGAAATCAGAAGCTACCGCGAAATCAATTCTGTTTACATTTTTAACACGCGCCCGGGTGGCCGGCTAGATACCCTTCGCTCGGGTGGGGGGTCAATTTGACCCCTTTGAGGTCAAAGGTCTTTGACCTCAAACTGCCAAAAACCATATGAGGTCTTTGAGATCTCAAGAACTAAGAGAGCTAGACACCAAATTCACAAGGTGTATTGACCTGTACGCGAACTCACTTAGGTCAAAGTTTGAAGTTCGTAGGTCATGACTTTTGGGTCAAATAAGGTCAAACAAGGTCAAATATCAGGTTAGTCTCAAAAGTGCCCCAGAACCTAGATAGCTGTTTCTAAGCAAAATGTCACATGTTGAGTTAAGGTCAGTGACCTTGTTTGACCTTTTAAAGGTCATGGTGACCAAAATCATACAAAATTCCCTTGAGGCTTGCATTTGAATAAGCGAGAAAGGTTATACAAGACAGTATATTTCTAAAAACAAGATGTTGACCCGGATCATTTTAGGTCAGTGGTGTATTCTGACCTCTAAGAAGTCCATAGAAGATGTAAAATACGGTTCCTGCTATCAATTAATTCGAAATGAGCACCAGTAACTATCCCATGCAGCAAGCCCTGGAGTAGTAAAACAGGTTGGTTTTGACCTTGGTCTGACCTTTATACGTGACCTTAGGTCGACGTTATTTACTCATTCAATATTTGTGCTGCCTAAGAAGGCATCTCAGAGATGTATGGCTTTCTCTAACACTTCATTGCTGCATCAGACTGAATGATTCCCTAGAAGTTGACTTCGCTGAAACCATGGTCTGACTTTGACCTGCCAAAGGTCAGAGACCTTACAAAGCACATCTAAATTTTTTATGTCAAACGATCCGCTTTTCAATTGTCTACAGCTGTGCAAAACATGGCGCGGCTGCACCGCGCCGTTCAGAAACCATTCTGGAAAAACCTTCGGGGGGCGAGTTACTTTAAGGCCCACCCGAGCGCGTGTCAAGGTGAATAAACTGCAGCAGTCAGGCGTTTAGCGACCACATGGAATAAATCACTGGTGTCCTCAAGTTGAAATGGCCGAGCGAACTCTGTCTAAGCCGATAGAATTCAGAAGTTTTTTCATAATGTTTTATCTGCGTTCTACAGACATTGTGGACATTGCGAAGGTAGGTTGTAGATGGATATGTTTGATCGAAATTTGAAGGTATTTTGATTGGTGATCGAGTGGTCAACAACGTGTATTAACATCTCCAAGCCATGTTTGTCTGGAAATGTTCAACATTCAGTCAACATTGATTGGTGATACAATTTATATGACGTGGTTTTTAACATGTGCGCTCGCAAATCTTAGCAATAAAACCTCGACACCAGGCATCGCAGTCTCCATAGCCCGCCGAGCGTTAGCTCAAGGGTTAACCTTTTGTCGTGGTCCACCGGCGGACGAAAATGATAACAGCTTTGAAATAATTACCTTCAAACATTCAGATCGGTTAGTAATAAAAGCTATGCAACATAATTTTGAGCATGCGTACTCACAAATCTTAGTTTAAAAAACCCGCGCCAGGCGATGCAGTCTCCGTGGGCCACGCACCGTCAACTCAACAACTAATACTGAGCCGCGGCCAACGGGTGGACGAAAATGATGACGCTTCTGAAAGAAGTACCTCTTAACGCTTCAGGACATCAAATCTTTCATCTACAAGGCAGTCTAGGCGCATATTTCACGTGTGCGATTTTTAGACTGATGATAAGAATTGGTTGGCCTTTAAAGCACCGCGAAGTGATGCTGGAATTTGGTGGTGGAACTGGAGGAGTAAAGGTCGATTCTCTACTTTTCATGTTTTTGTAATTATCGATCTGTCTAGAAGACAGGTTAACATGGCGCCCGCCGTCTGGTGGCACTTGCAGTGCCCGGCGCCGTTCAGTTTTACGGAAGCTGCAACACAGACCATCGCTGTCCTTGCTCTCGAGGTTGCGGGCGGGCGTGTTCAAACCATTTGATGCACTTTTCTCAGCAATCCATTTTGAAGAAGTGAACGTTCTTAGGCAGACATGGGATGACCTTTTGGTTTTTCCAAAAAGTCATTTTGGCCTACTCTCTGCCCCTTATTTCCTTCCAGGCAAGGGGCCTCTTGAGTAGAACCCCAAGGGCACATTGCCGGTTCCGGTCAAGAGCTGAAGGGCCACTCCGTCCCATCGCGAAGCGTCCTCCGGCTGTCATTCTAGCAACACGGGGCGGGATCTCCTGGTCGATCCGGAGGCCATTGGAAGGATATGCCATATCACATTATTCCCCTCCCTGACACGGGGGCCTTCTGACATGCGCAATTGGCCTCGGATCGGCGCAGGAACCCTCATTGACACATCAACATCCCTGATCGCCAAAGATGGTCCAATAATTGTCACACAGGCTCCAGTTCCGTGTTTTTCTGTTTTCTTCAGAGATATTGGGGAATCTTTAAATGCAAATTGTAAATGAAATGGGCTCCTAAGCTTGTATTAACATGGCTAATTCATGTTCGTCTTAAAATATTCAAGACTCAATCAGAATTGATTACTGAGAAAAAACCATGTAACACGGTTTTGAACATGCGCGCTCGCAAGCCATAGCAACAACAGCCTGAACGCCCGGCGTTGCAGTCTCCACCGACCGAGTGGCGTCGGCCCGCGGCTGTGACACTAAGCGATGGCCAATAAGCAAACGAAAAAGATGACGCATCTTGAGGAAGATGGCTGGTGAACTAGGTAAATCGGCATGCATACTGAAATGTGGTGCAAAAGTAGGCTAAACACAACCTGAATATGAAAAGTGAGGGGGGGGGGGGGGGGCAGTTAACACTGCTGGCCCCCCCACCTTGAAAAGTGGTGGGGGGGGGGGGACACGGCCCCCGCCCCTGTTCCTGCGTCCATGCACTCTTGTCAATCATGGACCATTCTATGGATTCTTTCCATCAGCAAGAAAGGCTCTGTGCGCTGTAGCCGGGGCCTCATATCCTAATCTGCCGGGGTATTCTCGGCTGCTCAGGGGCCCTTTACATAAGTCCTGGCTAACCTACCGATACACTTGTGATGTCCTCATATGCCCTGTGCATTGGTCTAGGGCGTTTTCGATTCTCCGTCTCTTGTTTAGGACCCTACACTGTTGTCGGGGGCCCACCTGATGGCCTGCTTGGCACACTCAGTCGTTCAGGGACCGTCCACACTGGGTCTTGGGTACTTCTTTTCTGAATGGTGGCCTACGCCCTTGTGGAGGGCCTATCTGATAACCTGCTCGGGCACATTTGATCGTTTGGGAGCCCTCTATTACGGACCTTGGGCACGTGCTTTTTGAGCGGGGCCCTACGCACTTGTCGGGGGCTCCTGTTCGGCGCCCACACTGGATCGCTCGGGGGCCCTGCACATTGGTTCTTGGTGTTTTAATTTAGGGCCCTCTGCTCTCCTCGAAGTCATCTGATAACCTGTCCGGGTGCACTTCCCCTTCGGGGGCACGGTGCAACGGTGTTTGGGTACTTCTTATTTGAATTGAGGCAGGGGCCTCATATGAGGAATTGTCACTGGGGTGGGGGGGGGGGGATCAATCCAACAAATTATCGTAGCCCCCTTTCCCCATTAGCAAACCTCTCAGTCGATTTCGCTGAATTTTTAAGATAGCACCGAACCGGAAATCAATGCAACAACCATGGCGGAGCTTTTCCAAAAAATTGGGTGGGGCCCAGTCCCCGCCAAAAGCATTACAGGAGATTCCGCCCCCCGGAAGGATCGTCCAAATAAATGATGAAGTGAAATAACTTCGAAGCCATCTTCATTTCTCGTTATTTTACTCGGAACTGTCAGCTGAACACAAACGAGACATGTTTGGTGAGTTTCAGTTATCTCAACGATGTACATTTGTTCTACTTATTCCGCAAACACTGGAGAACCGCTGATAAGTTTTTGTCACGTAGTCATCAATCCGAATACAATGAAAGCTTGCACGATGCACCTCACTTAGCTCATTTTCAGCAATGCGGCTTCACGTCTTGACGTAAATGCATGATAATGGATGAATGCCGACTTGGGACATCGGACGCCAATGCCATCTTACTGAGGCTCCGAAGCTCCTAGGATAGAGAGAGATGTCGTGTATCAGATTTCAATATTTCCAAGCTGTTTTACAATCTCACTGCAATTGACTTATGACCTGTTTGAGCTGGTTAACTTAATGGTTAAACAACAGGCAGTTTTACTCAGGACGCCTTTGCTTTATGTGCATCTTGCGTCATGCACATGACAGTGCATCATTGCATTTGAACTGTCGACAATTTGGTAACAATGAAACAAATCACGCCAAGAGTGCATCAAAGTTGGAAACATTCAAAGGAAGAGTCAAAAGTAGGACATTCACATGTATTGCAGGCGGCCATGGTCAGGCTGGAACCAAACAGCTTCTATGACGCCACAGTTCGCTCACACGCGTGCTCCCAACGTGACCCAGTACACTTTACAGCGATCCCTCGGAGCGGAAGAACCTCTTGGCAAATTCATGCTGCTTGTATTTTACCGGACCGCTGACGGTTGCGCCTGTCTTTGTTTGCCAGGAAGGCTGCCACCGCCGGACGCGGATCAAACCTCTCGGTGCCCAAGCGGTTGACACCGATGACAAGTCGGTCGTTCACCGTTGACAGACGCATGCCCGGGCGATGGCTGCTGCGCACAGTGTTGTAGTGCGACACGGCACGCTCCGTGCCCATGCTGTGCGGAGCGACGCAGAGGAACGACGGCAAGAGTCGTTTGCAGACGCCTTCAGCGTTTTTCATCATAGCCACCAGCTTGCCTTTCATGTCAGGACGCCGGTCTCTGGCGTCGCTCATCTTGCGCCACTGGGCACAAGGGTCACTTGTGAACTGAGCCACGCTCTCTCTGCCAAACAACCCGGATGCCAAGCTGCGACCGACAGCGATGAACTGCTTCGCTGACCGTGACTCAGCCATAGCGAGCACGTCCTGCGCAACTTGATCCTGCTCGACATCGAGCTTGTCGCCCCGGAAGTTCGTCGCGGCCTGAACGATCTCACTACGCACAGCTTCAAGCATTCTCTTCGCCAAAGCGAGGCTGTTGTGCGCCAAGACGGCTGGTTCGTCTGCAGCTGGGACGATCTTTTCTCCTGTCCACCAGGCAGAGGCTCCTCTTTCATTAACTCCAGCTGTAGCAGCGAAGCATTGCGGGCCTCCAGTACATGTGGTAGCACGAGGTCCCCGCGTTGGAATTTTTCTGCAGGTGGCAGAAAATTCCGCAGATGTCGGCCATGACGCTCGTCACACGGACTGCGCGGCCGCCCGCGGCCCATTTCTTGATGAAGCCCTCGGCTTCAGCCTTCTCTTTCTTGCTGCATTTTGCTGCTGTCTCCTGCCATACTTCTCCACAGGTCGCCAGGTTCGTCAGGACAGCGTTGATTGACGACAGCAGGTGCTCGGCGTAAGGGACCTCGAAGTGCTGAGGGAAAGTGACCACCTTCTCGCTGCTCTCGCAGAGCTTTTTGTTCCTGGACTTCAATGTTCGGAAGTTGGTTATTAGAGCACACAGGTCTGTCTTCTAGTTGCTTGATCTCCGATACCGTCTTCTCCACACTCTCGAGAGCTGGGTCAACCCCTGTGACACACGCACCAGATGGTGATCAGGTCACGTCCCAAGCAGGTCATTGAGCCTTTTCCAGGAGACCACGGCTGCGACCCGTGTTGGCTCTCTCTCCTCCGTCCGTGGTCAAGCCAACCAGCTTGTCGAGAGGCAGATCCAGCCCTCTAAACAGCAGTTTTGACCCATTTGACCAACAGCCTCTAGTAGACCTCTTGCGTCATCTCCTTCCGGTTCCACCACGCTTAAAATGTAGGTCTGCAGCTCAGCGTCAGCATCGACCACTCTGGCAGTGACGAATTTGTTTGTCTTGCTGCTGACGGTCAATACTTCCGTTGACCTGTAGGCTGTACACAACTCCAGCGGCAATCTTGGGCCGCCGATCTTGGCCCGCTCTAACTTGGCGACGAGGCTTGAGGCATATCTCCACGGTACATATCCGGATCCTCCTAGTGAAGAGCTGCAGGAGGATGGCTCTGTTGGCTGTAGGTCCACTTCCCCAACCACCACCCTCGCTTAGAGCTGTCCAGAATCCGCTCTCGTGCAGGCTGCCGAGGGAGCGGGCCTGGCCACGGACCAAAGCGGCCAGAGTCTCGTGCAGGCTATCGTTTGTAAACAGCAAACGGCGAGACTCCAGAAGCGTCTTCGTGACACCAGCTGCAGTTCTCTTGAGGATGGGACATCCACGTGTGTTTTGAGCTTCCGCTATCCCATTACTGGTCCCAGATTTTTTCGCCTCCACAGTAACAGCATGATATTTTGCCGTGCATATGACTCTACCACGAAACTCCATCAGTTTCTTCTCCTTGCTGTCCGCTCTGACGCCGCTGGCTTTTAGATAAACCCACCCGTTTACCCGAAGCCTTGACTGCTTCCACCTCGTGCTCTGCCGCAGATGATGCACACCAGCACAGCTCGCTTCCTGCCGCTTATCTACCGATTTTCTTGGACAAGGCAGTCAAAGGCGTTCAACAACCACTGAACGTTCAGTTTGGCTCCCTTGTACCACTCGTCAGCTGTCGCACTGCTCTGACTCGGTTCCGCTGGAGTGGCAGGGTGCGTCTCCGAAGCAGTAAGGTGGACCGTCGAAGCGGGGAGGAGCGTTCCAGCAGAGGTGGGTTGAGTATACCGGGTGGAATCCAGGAGCAGGAAAGCTGCAAGGATTAGAACTGGCCAACGAACAGGAGAGAATTCTCACCAAAGGGTACAAGGATAGTAAGACAGACATTTCCTGACTGCATGTATCCAGTTACCAGCTGTTGGTTTCTGTTGATGAAGACCGGGATATTATTTTCGGAGATATCATGGCAGTGGCACTAATGCAAATACTGAGCAAGCAGCTTCCTCCTTTGTAGGGGGCTTGAGGTCCAATCGTGTGTCGCGTCGTGTTTAGACAAATATCCTGATAAGATGGCACGACAACGCTCGTATGCATTTTGCATAAGCGTCAGGTTTTCAGGGCATAAATATCTCGCCACGGGTCATTTGCACAAGGGTTATCACCACACGAGTCACTAAACATGATCACGCGTTTCGCACGCTCTCTTCAGTCTCAGATCAATGGGATATGTTTTGCACTCAATTAATTCAAAGGGTGCATTTTATGGCAGGTTACAGTAAAACGACACGAAACGCAACTGTATCAGCTATTTGCTTGTCCTGCAACGCACCTAACATCAGTGAGATGCAACAGCCGCTCACGCTTCAAGGGGTCACTGTTAAATTAATGCAGCCCTGCTTGCTGCTGAGATATAATCAACAGTATGGACCAAAAATTTACCACCATTATGTCGTTAGAGGAGACCGTGACCTTAGGTAAGGCCATGCCCGAACGATATGCATACGTGTTGTAAAGCACACAGCCTGTTCGTCCATAATCGGCAGTTTGCTAGACTGGCAAGGTAAAAATGGACGCTGGATTCGAATTCACGGCCAAAATTAGCCTTAAGTGACATGAAGATCAAATAGACGTCACCAGAGGTCTTCCGAGGCCATGACCCGTTTTGGCCTCAGGGTGTGCGCGAAATATCTTTTGGTCGTGAAATGGGCAGTTGCGGTTACGTAAAACAAGGTTAAAAGCAAACTAAGATACTAAATTAGGTGCTAGATGAACATAAGAACTTCCCTCACGCATGCTGTGGGCAGCAAAGTGCACTGGGGACCGGAGGCTGTCGAAGTGCAAGACAAGTAAAATACATCTCTTGACTCTCACAGTCATCACTGGACGTGCTCTTACCTGAAAAAAAAACATTCTGTTAAAATGTCCCTGTTAAAAACAATGATTCTTAGATTCCGAGCATTTGAAAATTCGACCTCACTTGACCTTAAGCTTGACCCTTGCGTCACATCAAATGGCAACTCGGTGCTTTGTTACCCCTGCTCGCCTCGGTGATTTGTTACCATCCTCACCTCGGTGATTTGCTACCTCACATAGTCATGCATAAATACAGCCACAAAAGTTTGGTCACGAGCAAAAAGAAACTATGTTATCCTTATCCATGTGGGCCATTTTGTAATGATCATATACTTTGACCCGACCCAAGTGAAGAGTTAGAAATTATTTCATTTCACCCCTCCTACAGCCCCAAGATTCAATATTACCGTTCAACCTCAGTTTCTCCCGGTCGGAATATGACACGTGCTCATTTAATCCCGCCCACGCATCTTGGATCTATTCGCGACCTCAGGCGAACTCGACATGGACCTGGGTTAAAAAAGTACACGTGCTTTCGCCTTATATCGTCAATACATTTTCCGCGGGATACGGGTGCCTTTTGTGCGATGTCATCGATGGGGGCAGGCCTAGGGTTCATGGGGGAAGGGGGCGGAAATCCGCCCTTCTCCGGCCGGGCGAAGGGAAAGGTGGGCGTGGTGGTGCACGGTAAATAGTAAGCAGCGGCATGGCCGAACAGTCATTTCCAGTGGCAGGCGCTCGTTTCAGGGCTTATGACATTGAGAAGAACGGTAGCGCCCAATCTAATACTGCTGATAGCCGACTATCCAGTTGTTCAATCGCACCACCAATACCATGAACGGACAACAACTCTCCGCATGCTGCAAGCCATTTTTGACCATGAAGGTTGATAATTTAATGACATTAGTTTGCAAATGGTGTAACAATTGGGCCAAGTCGCTCATGTCGGGTCTCCGACACCGAAAACGGTGAACAAAGGGTTCACCCCATGCCCTCAGGGCACAAACTTCCGACAGGGAACAGGAAATGCCTTAAATCGCCAGGACCGCCAATCAGAGAAGCTTTCCCACGCACTTGTACAGCTCCCTACCCTGTGGCGTCATGTTCGATGAGCTCGATGACAGAGACCCAGCGCAGGTGCGTGGTCAGGGACCTCTTACTAGGCCCACATTTTCCCGTTTCACCATAAATGGCTCCAGACAGGCGAAAAAGGTGTAATGCGTTCACGGCGATATCCGACACCTTTGCTCCAACCCCATACGAAAAGCCTGGCTGTGCCCCTGGTCCATCATGTTTCAAACCTGCGGCGATCGTCAGCGTGCTCTATGTCAGTGCGCATGCGTGGTCGCCGCTTGGATACAGCCTTGTTCTACTTGCATGGGGAGATATTTGCTTATGCCATGAGGTATCGGCTGGTCGAAGGGTAAAGGCGGGGTAGCTGGTCGATTATTAATGAGGACGGGCACTCGTACCTGACGAAGTACTATACCGTAGCTGGCACGTATCCCCGGTAAGTAACTCCCCGCACTCGGTTTTTAGTTAAGCACTCGGT
>NW_023596420.1:9537690-9637690 GCF_011947565.3 Pollicipes pollicipes
TCTCTCTCTCTCTCTCTTCTCTTCTATCTCTCTCTATATCTCTATCTCTCCTCTCTCTCTCTCTCTCTCTATCGAACATCTTGGAACTAAAACCGAGTGCTTTATTTGCATAGGTTATGAATAATGATAATGAAGGTGCAGCCATGGGTCGTCCCCCACCTCACCTTACCTCATCGTCAAATCATGGTGACGGGGAGTTACTTACCGGGGATACGTGCCAGCTGCGGGTATAGTACTTCGTCAGGTACGAGTGCCCGTCCTCATTAATAATCGACCAGCTACCCCGCCTTTACCCCTTCGACCAGCCGATATCTCATGGCATAAGCAAATATCTCCCCATGCAAGTAGAACAAGGCTGTATCCAAGCGGCGACCACGCATGCGCACTGACCGTAGAGCACGCTGACGATCGCCTGCAGGTTTGAAACATGATGGATCAGTGGCACAGCCAGGCTTTTCGTATGGGGTTGGAGCAAAGGTGTCGGATATCGCCGTGAACGCATTACACCTTTTTTGCCTGTCTGGAGCCATTTATGGTGAAACGGGAAAATGTGGGCCTAGTAAGAGGTCCCTGACCACGCACCTGCGCTGGGTCTCTGTCATCGAGCTCACCGAACATGACGCCACAGGGTAGGGAACTGCACAAGTGCGTGGGAAAGCTTCTCTGATTGGCGGTCCTGGCGATTTAAGGCATTTCCTGTTCCCTGTCGGAAGTTTGTGCCCTGAGGGCATGGGGTGAACCCTTTGTTCACCATTTTCGGTGTCGGAGACCCGACATGGGCGACTTGGCCTAATTGTTACACCATTTGCAAACTAATGTCATTAAATTATCAACCTTCATGGTCAAAAATGGCTTGCAGCATGCGGAGAGTTGTTGTCCGTTCATGGTATTGGTGGTGCGATTGAACAACTGGATAGTCGGCTATCAGCAGTATTAGATTGGGCGCTACGTCTTCTCAATGTCATAAGCCTGAAACGAGCGCTGCCACTGGAAATGACTGTTCGGCCATGCCGCTGCTTACTATTCAACCGTGCAACCCCTTCGCCCGGCCGGAGAAAGGGCGGATTTCCGCCCCCTTCCCCCATGACCTCGGCCCCCATCGATGACATCGAAAAAAGGCACCCGCGGAAAAGTACTGACGACATAAGGCGAAAGCACGTGTACTTTTTACCCAGGTCCATGTCGAGTTCGCCTGAGGTCGCGAATAGATCAAGATGCGTGGGCGGGATTAAATGAGCACGTGTCATATTCCGACCGGGAGAAACTGAGGTTGAACGGTAAATATTGAATCTTGGGGCTGTGAGGGGTGAAATGAAATAATTTCTAACTCTTCACTTGGGTCGGGTCAAGTATATGATCATTACAAAATGGCCCACATGGATAAGGATAACATAGTTTCTTTTTGCTCGTGACCAAACTTTTGTGGCTGTATTATATGCATGACTATGTGAGGTAGCAAATCACCGAGGTGAGGAGGTAACAAATCACCGAGGCGAGCAGGTAACAAAGCACCGAGTGCCATTTGATGTGACGCAAGGGTCAAGCTTAAGGTCAAGTGAGGTCGAATTTTCAAATGCTCGGAATCTAAGAATTCATTGTTTTAACAGGGACATTTTAACAGAATGTTTTTTTTTCAGGTAAGAGCACGTCCAGTGATGACTGTGAGAGGTCAAGAGATGTATTTTACTTGTCTTGCACTTCGACAGCCTCCGGTCCCCAGTGCTACTTTTGCTGCCCACAGCATGCGTGAGGGAAGTTCTTATGTTCATCTAGCACCTAATTTAGTATCTTAGTTTGCTTTTTAACCTTGTTTTTACGTACCGCAACTGCCCATTCACGACCAAAAGATATTTCGCGCACACCTGAGGCCAAAACGGGTCATGGCCTCGGAAGACCTCTGGTGACGTCTATTTGATCTTCAATGTCACTTAAGGCTATTTTGGCCGTGAATTCGAATCCAGCGTCCATTTTTACCTTGCAGTCTAGCAAACTGCCGATTATGGACGAACAGGCTGTGCTTTACAACACGTATGCATATCGTTCGGGCATGGCCTTACCTAAGGTCACGGTCCTCTAACGACATAATGGTGGTAAATTTTTGGTCCATACTGTTGATTATATCTCAGCAGCAGCAGGCTGCATTAATTTAACAGTGACCTGTTGAAGCTTGAGCGGCTGTTGCATTTCACTGATGTTAGGTGCATTGCAGGACAAGCAAATAGCTGACACAGTTGCGTTTCGTGTCGTTTTACTGTAACCTGCCATAAAATGCACCCTTTGAATTTATACAGTGCAAAACATATCCCATTGATCTGAGACTGAAGATGGCGTGCGAAACGCGTAATCAGGTTTAGTGACTCGTGTGGTGATAACCCTTGTGCAAATGACCCGTGGCGAGATATTTATGCCCTGAAAACCTGACGGTTATGTAGAATGCATACGAGCGTTGCCGTGCTATCTTATCAAGATATTTGTCTAAACACGACGCGACACACGATTGGACCTCAAGCCCCCTACAAAGGAGGAAACTACTTGCGCAATGTTTGCATTAGTGCCACTGCCATGATATCTCCGAAAATAATATCCCGGTCTTCATCAACAGAAACCAAAAGCTGGTAACTTGATACATGCAGTCAGGAAATGTCCGTCTTACTATCCTTGTACCCTTTGGTGAGAATTCTCTCCTGTTCGTTGGTCAGTTCTTATCCTTGCAGCTTTCCTGCTCCTGGATTCCACCCGGTATACTCAACCCTCCTCTGCTGGAACGCTCCTCCCCGCTTCGACGGTCCACCTTACTGCTTCGGAGACGCACCCTGCCACTCCAGCGGAACCGAGTCAGAGCAGTGCGACAGCTGACGAGTGGTACAAGGGAGCCAAACTGAACGTTCAGTGGTTGTTGAACGCCTTTGACTGCCTTGTCCAAGAAAATCGGTAGATAAGCGGCAGGAAGCGAGCTGTGCTGGTGTGCATCATCTGCGCAGAGCACGAGGTGGAAGCAGTCAAGGCTTCGGTAAACGGGTGGGTTTACACAGCCAGCGGCGTCAGAGCGGACAGCAAGGAGAAACTGATGGGCGTGGTAGATCATATGCACGGAAAATATCATGCTGTTACTGTGGATGCGAAAAATCTGGACCAGTAATGGGATAGCGGAAGCTCAAAACACACGTGGATGTCCATCCTCAAGAGAACTGCAGCTGGTGTCACGAAGACGCTTCTGGAGCTCGCCGTTGCTGTTTACAACGATAGCCTGCACGAGACTCTGGCCGCTTGGTCGTGGCCAGCCCGCTCCCTCGCAGCGCTGCACGAGAGCGATTCTGGACAGCTCTAAGCGAGGGTGGTTGGGAAGTGGACCTACAGCCAACAGAGCCACCTCCTGCAGCTCTTCACTAGAGATCCGGATATGTACCGGGAGATGCTCAGCGTCGTCGCCAAGTTAGAGCGGGCCAAGATCGGCGCCAAGATTGCCGCTGGAGTTGTGTACAGCCTACAGGTCAACGGAAGTATTGACCGTCAGCAGCAAGACAACAAATTCGTCACTGCCAGAGTGGTCGATGCTGACGCTGAGCTGCAGACCTACATTTTAAGCGTGGTGGAACCGGAAGGAGATGACGCAAGAGGTCTACTAGAGGCTGTTGGTCAAAGGTCAAAACTGCTGTTGAAGGGCTGGATCTGCCTCTCGACAAGCTGGTTGGCTTGACCACGGACGGAGGAGAGAGAGCCAACACGGGTCGCAGCCGTGGTCTCTGGAAAAGGCTCAATGACCTGCTGGGACGTGACCTGATCACCATCTGGTGCGTGTGTCACAGGGGTGACCCAGCTCTCGAGAGTGTGGAGAAGACGGTATCGGAGATCAAGCACTAGAAGACAGACCTGTGTGCTCTAATAACCAACTTCCGAGCATTGAAGTCCAGGAACAAAAAGCTCTGCGAGAGCAGCGAGAAGGTGGTCACTTTCCCTCAGCACTTCGAGGTCCCTTACGCCGAGCACCTGCTGTCGTCAATCAACGCTGTCCTGACGAACCTGGCGACCTGTGGAGAAGTATGGCAGGAGACAGCAGCAAAATGCAGCAAGAAAGAGAAGGCTGAAGCCGAGGGCTTCATCAAGAAATGGGCCGCGGGCGGCCGCGCAGTCCGTGTGACGAGCGTCATGGCCGACATCTGCGGAATTTTCTGCCACCTGCAGAAAAATTCCAACGCGGGGACCTCGTGCTACCACATGTACTGGAGGCCCGCAATGCTTCGCTGCTACAGCTGGAGTTAATGAAAGAGGAGCCTCTGCCTGGTGGACAGGAGAAAAGATCGTCCCAGCTGCAGACGAACCAGCCGTCTTGGCGCACAACAGCCTCGCTTTGGCGAAGAGAATGCTTGAAGCTGTGCGTAGTGAGATCGTTCAGGCCGCGACGAACTTCCGGGGCGACAAGCTCGATGTCGAGCAGGATCAAGTTGCGCAGGACATGCTCGCTATGGCTGAGTCACGGTCAGCGAAGCAGTTCATCGCTGCCGGTCGCAGCTTGGCATCCGGGTTGTTTGGCAGAGAGAGCGTGGCTCAGTTCACGAGTGACGCCTGTGACCAGTGGCGCAAGATGAGTGACGCCAGAGACCGGCATCCTGACATGAAAGGCAAGCTGGTGGCTATGACGAAAAACGCTGAAGGCGTCCGCAAACGACTCTTGCCGTCGTTCCTCTGCGTCGCTCCGCACAGCATGGGCACGGAGCGTGCCGTGTCGCACTACAACACTGTGCGCAGCAGCCATCGCCCGGGCATGCGTCTGTCAACGGTGAACGACCGACTTGTCATCAGTGTCAACCGCTTGGGCACCGCGAGGTTTGACCCGCGTCCGGCGGTGGCGGGCTTCCTGACAAAGACGGGCGCAACCGTCTGTCGGACCCGGAGAAATACAAGCAGCGTAACTGCCAAGAAGTCCTTCCGCTCCGAGGGATCGCTGTAAAGTGTACTGGGTCACGTTGGAAGCACGCGTGTCAGCGAACTGTGGCGTCATAGAAGCCGTTTGGTTCCAGTCTGACCATGGCCGCCTGCAATACCTGTGAATGTCCTACTTTTGAATCTTCCTCTGAATGTTTCCAACTTTGATGCCACTCTTGGCGTGATTTGTTTCATTGTCACCAAATTGCCAACAGTTCAAATGCAATGATGCACGGTCATGTGCATGACGCAAGATGTACATAAAGCAAAGCCGTCCTGAGTAAAACTGTCTGTTGTTTAAACATTAAGTTAACCAGCTCAAACAGGTCATAAGTCAATTGCAGTGAGATTGTAAAACAGCTTGGAAATATTGAAATCTGATACACGACATCTCTCTCTATCCTAGGAGCTTCGGAGCCTCAGTAAGAGGGCATTGGCGTCCGATGTCCCAAGTCGGCATTCATCCATTGCCACGCATTTACGTCAAGACGTGAAGCCGCATTGCTGAAAATGAGCTAAGTGAGGTGCATCGTGCAGGCTTTCATTGTATTCAGATTGATGACTACGTGACAAAAACTTATCAGCGGTTCTCCAGTGTTTGCGGAATAAGTAGAACAAATGTACATCGTTGAGATAACTGAAACTCACCAAACATGTCTCGTTTGTGTTCAGCTGACAGTTCCGAGTAAAATAACGAGAAATGAAGATGGCTTCGAAGTTATTTCACTTCATCATTTGTTTGGACGATCCTTCCGGGGGGCGGAATCTCCTGTAATGCTTTTGGCGGGGACTGGGCCCCACCCAATTTTTTGGAAAAGCTCCGCCATGGTTGTTGCATTGATTTTCCGGTCGGTGCTTTCTTAAAAATTCAGCGAAATCGACTGAGAGGTTTGCTTAATGGGGGAAGGGGGCTGCGATAATTTGTTGGATTGATCCCCCCCCCCCCCCCCCAGTGACAATTCCTCATATGAGGCCCTGCCTCCATTCAAATAAGAAGTATCCAAAACCGTTGCACCGTGCCCCCGAAAGGGGAAGTGCACCCGGACAGGTTATCAGATGACTTCGAGGAGAGCAGAGGGCCCTAAATTAAAACACCAAGAACCAATGTGCAGGGCCCCCGAGCGATCCAGTGTGGGCGCCGAACAGGAGCCCCCGACAAGTGCGTAGGGCCCCGCTCAAAAAGCACGTGCCCAAGGTCCGTAATAGAGGGCTCCCAAACGATCAAATGTGCCCGAGCAGGTTATCAGATAGGCCCTCCACAAGGGCGTAGGCCACCATTCAGAAAAGAAGTACCCAAGACCCAGTGTGGACGGTCCCTGAACGACTGAGTGTGCCAAGCAGGCCATCAGGTGGGCCCCCGACAACAATGTAGGGTCCTAAACAAGAGACGGAGAATCGAAAACGCCCTAGACCAATGCACAGGGCATATGAGGACATCACAAGTGTATCGGTAGGTTAGCCAGGACTTATGTAAAGGGCCCCTGAGCAACCGAGAATACCCCGACAGATTAAGATATGAGGCCCCGGCTACAGCGCACAGAGCCTTTTTTGCTGATGGAAAGAATCCTTAGAATGGTCCATGATTGACAAGAGTGCATGGGCGCAGGAACAGGGGCGGGGGCCGTGCCCCCCCCCCCCCCACCACCACTTTTCAAGGTGGGGGGCCAGCAGTGTTAACTGCCCCCCCCCCCTCAACTTTTCATATTCAGGTTGTGTTTAGCCTACTTTTGCACCACATTTCAGTATGCATGCCGATTTACCTAGTTCACCAGCCATCTTCCTCAAGTTTCGTCATCTTTTTCGTTTGCTTATTGGCCATCGCTTAGTGTCACAGCCGCGGGCCGACGCCGCTCGGTCCGTGGAGACTGCAACGCCGGGCGTTCAGGCTGTTGTTGCTATGGCTTGCGAGCGCGTATGTTCAAAACCATGTTACATGGTTTTTTCTCGGTAATCAATTCTGACTGAGTCTTGAACATTTTAAGACGAACATGGATTAGCCATGTTAATACAAGCTTAGGAACCCATTTCATTTACAATCTGCTTTTAGAGATTCTTCAATATCTCTGAAGAAAACAGAAAAACACGGAACTGGAGCCTGTGTGACAATTATTGGACCATCTTTAGCGATCAGGGATGTTGATGTGTCAGTGAGGGTTCCTGTGCCGATCCGAGGCCAATTGCGCATGTCAGAAGGCCCCCGTGTCAGGGAGCGGAATAATGTGATATGGCATATCCTTCCAATGGCCTGCGGATCGACCAGGAGATCCCGCCCCGTGTTGCTAGAATGACAGCCAGAGGACGCTTCGCGATGGGACGGAGTGGCCCTTCAGCTCTTGACCGGAACCGGCAATGTGCACTTGTGGTTCTACTCAAGAAGCCCCTTGCCTGGAAGGAAGTTAGGGGCCTCATTATTGTTGAGTAGAGTGGAGGTCTCATTATTGCTGGAGAGAGTAGACCGAAATGACTTTTTGGAAAAACCAAAAGGTCATCCCATGTCTGCCTAAGAACGTTCATTTCTTCAAAATGGATTGCTGAGAAAAGTGCATCAAATGGTTTGAACATGCCCGCCCGCAACCTCGAGAGCAAGGACAGCGATGGTCTGTGTTGTAGCTTCCGTAAAACTGAACGGCGCCGGGCACTGCAAGTGCTACCAGACGGCGGGCGCCATGTTAACCTGTCTTCTAGACAGATCGATAATTACAAAAACATGAAAAGTAGAGAATCGACCTTTACTCTTCCAGTTCCACCACCAAATTCCAGCACCACTTCGCGGTGCTTTAAAGGCCAATCAATTCTTATCATCAGTCTAAAAATGGCACACGTGAAATATGCGCCTAGACTGCCTTGTATATGTAAGATTTGATGTCCTGAAGCGTTAAGAGGTACTTCTTTCAGAAGCGTCATCATTTTCGCCCACCCGTTGGCCACGGCTCAGTATTAGTTGTTGAATTGACGCTGCGCGGCCCACGAGGACTGCATCGCCTGGCGCGGGTTTTCTAAACTAAGATTTGTGAGTACGCATGCTCAAAATTATGTTGCATAACTTTTATTACTAACCGATTTGAATTTTTGAAGGTAATTATTTCAAAGCTGTTATCATTTTCGTCCGCCGGTGGACCACGACAAAAGGTTAACCATTGAGCTAACGCTTGGCGGGCTATGGAGACTGCGACGCCTGGTGTCGAGGTTTTATTGCTAAGATTTGCGAGCGCACATGTTAAAAACCACGTCATATAAATTGTATCACCAATCAATTTTGACTGAATGTTGAACATTTCCAGACAAACATGGCTTGGAGATGCTAATACACGTTGTTGACCACTCGATCACCAATCAAAAAACCTTCAAATTTCGATCAAACATATCGATCTACAACCTACCTTCGCAATGTCCACAATGTGCGTAGAACGCAGATAAAACATTATGAAGAAGCTTCTGAATTCTATCGGCTTAGACAGAGTCCGCTCGGCCATTTCAACTTAGGGACACCAGTGATTTATTTCATGTGGCCGTTAAACGCCTGACTGCTGCAGTTTATTCACCTTGACACGCGCTCGGGTGGGCCTTAAAGTGACTCGCCCCCCGGAAGGTTTTTCCAGAATGGTTTCTGAATGGCGCGGTGCAGCCGCGCCATGTTTTGCACAGCTGTAGACAATTGAAAGCGGATCGTTTGGCATCAAAAATTTAGATGTGCTTTGTAAGGTCTCTGACCTTTGGTAGGTCAAAGTCAGACCATGGCTTCAGCGAAATCAACTTCTGGGGAATCATTCAGTCTGATGCAGCAACGAAGTGTTAGACAAAGCCATACATCTCTGAGATGCTTTCTTAAGCAGCACAAGTATTGAATGAGTAAATAACGTTGACCTAAGGTCACGTATAAAGGTCAGAACAAGGTCAAAACCAACCTGTTTTACTACTCTAGGGCTTGCTGTATGGGATAGTTACTGGTGCTCATTTCGAATTAATTGATAGCAGGAACCGTATTTTACATCTTCTATGGACTTCTTAGAGGTCAGAATACACCACTGACCTAAAATGATCCGGGTCAACATCTTGTTTTTAGAAACATACTGCCTTGTGTAATCTTCCTCGCTTATTCAAATGCAAGCCTCAGGGCAATTTTGTATGATTTTGGACACCATGACCTTTAAAAGGTCAAACAAGGTCACTGACCTTAACTCAACATGTGACCTTTTGCTTAGAAACGGTTCTCTAGGTTCTGGGGCACTTTTGAGACTAAAATGATACTTGACCTTGTTTGACCTTATTTGACCAAAAATTCATGACCTAGGAACTTCAAACTTTGACCTAAGTGAGTTAGCGTACAGGTCAATACACCTTTTGAATTTGGTGTCTCTAGCTCTCTTAGTTCTTGAGATCTCAAGGGGTCAAATTGACCCCCCACCCGAGCAAAGGGTATCTAGCCGGCCACCCGGGCGCGTGTTAAAAATGTAAACAATTGATTTCGCGGTAGCTTCTGATTTCTGTTCTGGTTACAACGTGAAAATATCAATGAAACGAAGAAAACCGTATCCCTTGTCAACAAGTGACCTATATCTGGGGATATTTTTTGTTGGGGGGATCACCATAAAGGGGGCTTTTGTCAATCCTGTGTTCCTCTTAGCAATGCTCTGGCTACCTCTTGCTTACAGACAAGACAAGAACAGACCAAGTCATCTACCTTGAATGACGGGCAATTAAATGTTCGCTGGACCAATTCATACGTAAAATAGGCAGCTTCCCGGCGGCATTTTTCTGCGGTGGTGTGGTGTAAGGAAAGATAATTCGGAAAAAGGTGCTGTTGCAGGTGTCCAGCAAATGTTTTACATCCCAATTGGTAGCAATGCTGATCCTTTTGCTTTTGTCGCATTGTTTCGTCACATGGTCACATGGCTTTTGTCATATGGTTTTTGGCAGTTTCAAGCTTCTGAATTTGTTTCCCTCTAGCATGCCGCGACAAGTCTTACGTCTTGAAAAGCAGCCGGCGAAATGAAGACGCATGCAAAATCTGTTGTGCTGTAAGCCATCGATTTACTTTCAAAATTCTCACCAGCCTATGCTCAGGCCATATTTTGGCATCTACTCTGTGGAGACAGATGACTCCTCAATGACCCAAAATGCCTACCCGCTCGTGGAATTTCGGCTCCTCAGGAAAGACAACGTTGAAATGAACGAATAATCTTAGGAAGCTGGACAGCCTTACTTCCCGAATGGCATAGATGAGTCGGATAGGCAAGAGTGTGCACCAGTGAATAACAGCTCTAGATGCCTATCAAGAATAGCAGTCATCGCATTTGAATAAAGTGCGATAACCTCTGTGCCTACCCCCCTCCCCTCCCGGTCATCGGGCTTGTTTTCCAGAAAAGTTCCTGAAGCATGCGCTGAGCTTGCCCCTTCCCCCACTTTTTGGGACGTTCCTATGCCTATGCAAAAGTGCCCCAGTACGCTAACAGGAAGGGCCCAACAACAGCGCAGGGCCCTCCGAGCAAATGCAAAGAAATGAGGGGCAACGTGGAATGCTCCTTAACGATCTTAATGATCCTGACAGCGGGCATATAGGTCTCCCGGAAGCTGCATGGGGTCCCTAGATAGTGAAAAGAGGCTTGAAATTTCGAGTTCACTTATTTTCCAATCACTAAATAATTTTTTACTTCCCACAGACTTTTCACTTTCCCTTAAAGTGTTTTTGGTCGCCTGGAAGTCCAGAGGTACCCAATTTTGTTGCGCTGTGTATTTAGAAAACTGCATCTCTTTGGCCGGCTATGGGGCCCCCTCGGAGCAGACGGGCCGCTTCAGGCCCCAGGGGGGGGCCATGGCCCCGTGGCCTCTCCCCCCCCCCTCTGGATCCGCCCCTGCGTAGCCATGACCGTTGGCTGCGGATGGCGCATGGAAGACTAACCTGGGGGACAATTTTCGGACCGGCCGAGTGTAAATGGAGAACCTCCGCAGATGATTATTGGAGAGATAATTATTCATTGAATAATTTTCCATTGGCCGAACGCGCTTTTGGTAGCCTGCTGGCAGAATGGGTGGTTCTAGTCGGTTTACTTAGTATAGTTGGAAGCCCTAGTCGAATTTGGGAGCACGTACTGTGACAACAGTGGAAGCCTCCGCTGGCCTGCTTGAGGGTGTGGTGCGACAGTTCCGCTGTAATTTGCTAAGAATGTACGTATAGGTGGTTGTAATTTGGCGGTATGCGTTTCATTAGTGATAGATGAGTGCCTTTCAGTGTTTCCATGCTGGCTAGGATGAGCTCGTGTGGTGTCCGCTGCCCCGGCAAATGTTTGTGTGTGTCGCCGGGTGTGGTTGTTCGACGGGTGCGGCGCCGCGAAGGTTAGGGATCGATGAGTCATGGATCGATAGAAGGGTGTGCTTGAGTCCGTTTCTGAGTTGGTGCCAGACGGGGCGTTATTCTCACGATTAACAAGGTTTGTTGGTCCCCGTAGCTGCGTAGTATAGTTATTATAAAGGTGAAATCCAGGGGTTGATCATTGACAGGTTCAGGAATGTATAAGATATGGGTTCAGCTGTGGCCACCTGTAGCGCACACATTTTGGCAAGAGAAGTTGTGGATGTGGGGTCAGAAGTAACCATGTCCCATGGGCCTGTGCGGTCTTTTTGGGTGATAGCGGCCCATTCTGCAAAAAATTGTCCACAAGTCAAGTCAGACCAAATTGTACCAGCTTTTCAGACTTCTTGCCAAAAATGATCCTTGCAGCATCACATCATCCTGAAAAACTGGCTCTTTATGTCCTAAATTTGGTGCTGACTACACAAAAAACTATGATTGCTTGTATTTATATTGTAGGGTGTATGGTGTAGTTCTGCAGCAAATATGTCCTGGATTGTGCTGTTGCTGGCATGTGGTTAAGAAGCTGTAACATGTATACTTCACAATAGTTCGGAAAATGGTTCACTTTTCTAGTTCATAGCAAAAGGGCTCAGTTCAGGTAATTAGGTTTTCAGCAAAGCTAAAGTATTATGTGTATGGTGTGAAATGGTGAGGGCAGCTCTTAGTCAATTTATTTGACCTATTTCTTACATCATAGATATGTCACTTCCTTTTTAGACCATGTTGCCTTTATCAACTGGAATTCTACAAGATTGGGATGAATTTTCAATGTTTGCTTTATGTATGTATCTATTTGCTGATGGTTCAGTGCTTTGTACTGTCACCCAGCTTCTATCTTGCTCCACAAATTTTCAATCTGACAACTATGACATACTCTGGATATTACACACTTGGTGTAAATTCATTTTAGCATGTAATATGCCTAAATTAATTGTGTCATGCTTCTGGCTTCCCAGTGACTTTGGCATACACATTGTTTTGTTAGTTGCTAATCTCTAGCACTTTGACCCCAGACCATGACAGGTTGTGACCTGCCAGGCTGGTTGCTCAGGTCTGAGGCACCTAGGTAGTGATAGGACCACTATCCAGCTTGATGCTAATTGATTGGCTGAGCTTTGTGATGAGTAACAGGCAGCGAACCAGAGCTTAGGGTAGAATAGCATAAAACAGTTTTTTGCGTCCCTATCGCCCAAGTCACCTTATGCTGCCACCCTGGACAGACTGGCTCAGCAACAGCTCAAGACCCCAGTCCCCTGCCAGCTGCAACGCTGGCCCACTGAGAGCAGCACCTCACCCTGTGCGGCTGCCGGCAGTTGCCGCCTGTATCTGGCGCTGCAGTCACGATGTCGGAGGCGGCCGACGACAGCCGCGGCGAGCTGGCGGCCGAGGAGGCCGTGGCGCTGGCCGACGCCGGCCTCGTCGCCGACCACCTGCGGCGCGCCGTCGGCGTCATGCTGGAGGAGGCGCCGACGCTACCGCACTCGTTGGAGCTCGCCCTCGAGGACAGGCTCAACCAGGAGTGCATCAAGAAGTTCATCGGCGATCCGCAGACGCGCTCGCTGCTAATCGAGCGCGTCTCCAACAAGGGTGAGCTCGGAGGTCAGGTGATAAGGTTATGTGGGGGGGGGGGGGCTGTTTGTATGTGAGTGTTCGAGCGTCATTGCTGTTACACGAGCATCCAGCGTGGGCGCGCCGGGCTGATGACGGGCCGGACCATCGGTGCCCGGCTCGTGACTGGTGAGCGGTTTAGACTTCGGCTCGGCTGAGAGGTGCTGTGACACCCGCAGACGCCGACGAGGAGTCGGAGAGCCAGGAGGAGGACGACCGCGATCTGGTGCAGTACCTCATCTCCAACCAGGTCCACTTCACCAGCGCCAAGATGAACAGGTGCGAGGGAGGCCTGGAGGATGAGACAGCACTTGCAAAGTGTGACGTTACATACCTGGCAGTGTCGAGGGTCTCCGCAGTGATGGTGGCCTTGTGGTCGGCGCCGACCCTGCCGGCCGCAGCTGCTGACTCTGTTCTTGTCGACCACGTGACTCGCGACCGTTCACATAGTCCCTGCTTGTCATTGTCCCTCATGACCACAAGAGGCGTAGTTGTCTCCCAGCCTGCTCACTATGTGAGGGGTGCTGGTAGCACAGTGGTTAACGCGTCTGCGTTATGCACTGCGCGTCTGGGAAACCAGAGATACGGGGTTCGATTCCCCGCCGTGCCCGCCCTTCCTGTCAGGGTGAGAGGCAGGCGACGCCATGTAGCCTCAGCAGCTGAGTGCGTCGTAAAGCCCCAATGATAACAACAACAGCTCGCCATGTGACCCGGGTCGTGCTGACCCGTCGCGCCGCGGCGTGCCGGCAGCCTGGTGCTGATCAAGCGTGGCGCCGTGCTCGAGGCCGAGAAGCCGCTCACCACCCAGCTGCTTGATGACGACGCTGAACGAGGGATCGCCTTACGAGACGCTGCATACGCTCATCAGCAGCGCCGTCTCGCCCTTCTTCAAGTCCTACGTCAAGGAGTCGGGCAAGGGCGACCGGTGAGGTGACGCCGGCGGCTGGGAGCGGAGCGCTGTCTCCGATCAGCGCTATTTGTGGTGACCGTGTGAGCTGGACCTGGTCTGGCGTAGCTGTTGGTGTGAAGACCATGGGCGTGGTTGTTGCCCGACTACTTATGAGTAGCATGTTTATTGGGGTATACCGGCATATCGTTTTATTCCCGTTACTAGCGGGAGTTGGAAGTCGTTGCGCTGGAAGTGTTGGCATCGGTGAGAATGTTTCAAACTGGAACGGCGCCTTCCCAAAGCCGCGCCTCTGAGTCTCCTATCGCTGGGCGCACCTGCGTCTGTCAGCGCTCTGTAGGTGCCTCGTCATCGACCAGCGGCACCAAACTAACCGCCACTGGGTCGCCAGGGACGGCGACAAGATGGCGCCGACAGTGGAGAAAAAGATCGCCGAGCTGGAAATGGGCCTGCTGCACCTGCAGCAGAACATCGACATCCCGGAGATCACGCTGCAGGTCCACCCGGTGGTGGCGCAGGTACGGCGCGCCGTCTGTCGGTCGGGGCGGTTCGGGACGACCGAGACCCTCCTGCCGACCGGGGACGGCTGAGGCCCTCCTGCCGGTCGAGGGACGGCCGAGGCCCCCCTGCAGGCCGGAGATGGCTGAGGCCCTCCTGCCGGTCGGGGACGGCCGAGGCCCTCCTGCCGGTCGGGGACGGCTGAGGCCCTCCTGCCGGCCGGGGCGGCAGCGGGCGGCGCAGGCCCACCTCGGCGGAGACCGAGCAGGGCCAGGCCAGACTCGGGCCGAGCTCGGCGCTGTGATGTGTCGGGGCGGCACTGGCACGGCCTGGTCACTATGAAGGGCACGGCCGCCGTTGAATGGCGAGGTGGGGCGGGGTGAGTGCCGTGGAGATTGGTGGTGCTCTTTGCCAAGGCATCGAACATTCGCGTGCTGCTGTTTTCGGCAGGTGATCAAGAAATGCGCGGACGAGGGCCGGAAGCCGCAGGTGGCCGACTTCGGCGAGAAGCTCGACGACTCCAGCTTCTTCAACCAGCTGCAGAATGGGGTCAATCGCTGGATCCGCGAAATACAAAAGGTGAAGCGTCGGAGAATGTGCAGAAGCGAACTTGATATTTCCAAACTTGGTGGCGATGGAACGGTGCTAAGATACAGACCCAACACCATTAGCAAGTGGGCTGAACGATTTCCGTGGATCTACCCTGGATTTGCTCTGGTTGTAGGATGCGTGGCAGTCTGCAGTGGCAGGATGCGTGGCTATGGTTCGCGTAGTACGTTCGCGTCGGTGGGCATGTCCCCGATATGTGTCCTGTGCAGCCCTGTCCTGGCCGTGTAACTGTGGGGGTGTGGTGGCGCCATCTGGCTGCCTGTGTGGCCGGTGGCGCCCTGACGTCTCCATGCCATGCCCACCGCACAGGTGACGCGGCTGGACCGCGACCCCGCCTCGGGCACCGCCCTCCAGGAGATCAGCTTCTGGCTCAATCTGGAGCGCGCGCTGCTGCGCATCCAGGAGAAGCGCGACAGCCTGGAGGTGGCGCTCACGCTGGACATCCTGCGTCACGGCAAGCGGTTCCACGCCACCATCAGCTTCGACGCCGACACCGGTGGGTTATGGACGACTAGTGGCGGGATCGCCGTCAGGCCTGTGACTTCAATTGGAACAATACGGAGACGACTGGCCCGCCGAGCGGAAGATTACTCCACCCGTGGAGTGACACCCGTTACATTGTGGAACATCCCACCAAATCACTGTTTGCTTCCCACCCTTCGTTCTATACCCAAGACAGATTGTCTGTACATTTGCCTTCGAGGTTCCATAGTATACTGCTAGCATTCGCGCCCAGAATCCAAACCAGCTAAGGGTTCATTCATCTGGGGAGCTGGTGTACGACGGAAGTTATTAGTGTAAGCACGTGTCTAAACATCGTGATCTGTCGTAAAACTTAGATGAAGCCATCCCACACGTCAACTTACAAAGCTCCCTTACTTAGCTTTACTCCGTTTAGTTCCTTGACTGAGATTACGTGACGAACTAATGATAGCCCACCATACTACCAACCCAAAACTGGTCACGCGTCTTGGGCCGTCCCTAAAATCTCCCGTGTCATGGTTACCGAGCGGTCCCGCCGTCTTCGCAGGTCTGAAGCAGGCGCTGGCGACGGTCAACGACTACAACCCGCTGATGAAGGACTTCCCGCTGAACGAGCTGCTGGCCTCCACGGAGCTGGACCGGCTGCGCACCGCGCTGCGCAACGTCTTCCACCACCTACGCAAGATCCGCAACACCAAGTACCCGTTGGTGCGCGCCTTGCGGCTGGTCGAGGCTATCTCGCGCGATCTCATGCACCAGCTGCTCAAGGTGAGACGCGCCGCCACCGCCCAGCCAGGGCGCGGCGCGGCGCCGGCTGGCCGCTAAGGTAAGCGGGGGGGGGGGGGGGGGGTGAGTCGACCCAGTTTGGGACGACCCGCGGGAGGTGGTGGTAGCTCTGATGAGGGCAGACATGGTGAGGCGACCCACTCTTGTGTAGTTGGACTTATTGCCATCCATCCTAGTGTCCATACTGGCTTACACTGTGTGCTTGCTTCACTTAAGTGTTCATGCAGTTGCCTGGTAGTGCGTTTAAAGGGCCTTTAGTTTTTGACACACGATACGAACGTGTCCGGTGTGTAATTGCGGTTGGGGGTTATTGTCTTCAAACTTTATTATGCAGACCATCAACGCGCCCAGCGGTGCTTTGCCGTGTTTGTGACCTGTTTCGCCGGGCGCCGGGTGTCGCCAGATCCTGGGAACGCGGCGCATGATGCAGGCCAGCTTCGAGGACTTCGAGAAGGTGATGACGCAGTGTTTCGAGGTGTTCACCTGCTGGGACGACGAGTACGACAAGCTGCAGGGTCTGCTCCGGTGAGCAGTGGGCGGGGAGCGTGACGGCGACCATGCGCCCCACTGCCGGGCACGCCCACTCAGCATGGGGCTGGTGCACATGCAGGCGTCTTCAGCCTCAGCCCTCAGTAGGGACGCGCGGTGCCTGCTCGGCGCAACTGCTATTAGATTGGCATGCGCACTTTGCCATATTGTATCGCTCTTTGATGTGTTGGGTGGAGAGACCGTCTGCAAAACGTCATGCACTTGCTTGAAGGGAATGTTCCACATTTGAAGATGTTGAAGCAAGCATCAGATGTGATGAAACAAGCTCACTTATAATTATTGGTATACTCATGAGTGGAGAGGACTGCTCTAGACAACAGGATTTACGTATTTAGTACATATGCTTAACACGTCATTGCTTGATTGCTTCAGGGAACATTTCAATGAATGCACTCACTTGTACTTCCTCAATCTCCCGGGAGGTGGCCCGCGATGGTACTAGATGTGTACTGAACTAAGAACCAAATTTCGTTAGCTGTTTGCGCTTTGACCATTTCTCGTGGTGTTCGTGCATTTTTGTCCGTGAGTTTAAGGTGCTTACCTGGATTCGCAAACTCATTTATAGCGCCGCCCTCAAGTTATTCGATTGCAAATCTTATTTCAGTAATAGCTAGCAAGAATGTATAGCTCTGTGTTATATATTGCACGAAACGTGATTCGTGTTAGAATCTTGCATAGCTTGCACATCACTGGTTGAGAGTCAATTGATGACCGTTATAGGAAGAAATTTTCCTTACGAATGCCAGATATGAACGACTCCACAATTTTATTGTTCTTAACCTTGAACGCAGCATGGTCAGCCGAATGGCAGGGTTTGAATGTCCGTTATCATAGCGTCGTGGATGCCTAGGTAACCTTGAAAAAGTCTGCACATCTTTGCGGGCTTGCAGCTCAGAAATTGGAGGGTTTTAGGTCTTTGGCAGAGTAGGGCTGTCAGCTGCACCGCATGATCTCCAAGAGGGCCATTTCATTTCAAAACCAAATACAAATGTGGAACACTCCTTTTAAGATATCGTTCGACGCGGCCAAAAAAGCAGCGGTCTCTGGTTGTCGGATGTGTGACATGTAACACCCCAGCGGTGGGCGCAGTTGCCGGTCTGCGACCCCTGTCACCACCGACTTGCGACTCCCGTTGTCCCTCCGTGTCCGGCGACGCCGCTGCCGCCGTGTTTCCGTGACACACCCCGGCTGACCGCGCGCCCAACCTGCCGCCAGCGACATCATGAAGAAGAAGCAAGAACACATGAAGATGACGTGGCGCGTGCAGCCGGCGCACAAGCGGCTGCAGGCGCGCATGGATCAGATGCGCAAGTTCCGTCGCCAGCACGAGCAGCTGCGCACGGTGATCGTGCGCGTGCTTCGGCCGACCGTGCAGCGGCCGGCCGATGAGCCAGGCCTGGCGGGCGGCACGGCGCCGCCGCCGCCGACGCCGGCCACGCCGCAGCCGCTCTCGCTGGACGCTGCCGACGCCAACGCCATCGAGGTAGGAAACCGAGTGCCATGGAGTGGAGATGTCGGCGTGGTGGTGACGACGCTCGTTGGGTTGATCTGGGCGGAGTCTCTGCTTATGGCAGAATTCATGACATGGGACCATTAAATGTCCCCTGGTTTAGTCTGCGTGACTTCATGTTGTATGTGATAATAACGCTGGCCCACCATGTCGTGCGTTGTGTCATAGCTCTTACCACAGCAAAATACGTTTGATGCGGTGTGTTCGTGCCTGTTAATTCATGGGCTATCGCCGAGCCTCGCGTACCTCACGTCTGAGGGTAGTTGGTGTCCCTGCCAACGTTCCACCGCGGCCACATCTCGGCCGTCCTGTGACGCCGCCCCTCCTCTGCGTGCGTCGGCTTGATCCCGGCGCTGACCGCCTCCCCTCCCCCTGCCCCGCCTCTTCGCCTGGTAGGAGGTGCAGCTGGCGTACGAGCAGGTGAAGGACGTGGACTCGCTCGACATCGGGAAGGAGGGCAGCGACGCCTGGGAGGCGGCGCTGCGCCGCTACGACGAGCGCATTGACCGCGTCGAGGCGCGCATCACAGCTCGCCTCCGGGACCAGCTCGGCACCGCCAAGAACGCCAACGAGATGTTCCGGTGAGCGGCGGGCGCGGCCGACCGGCGCTCGCGCCGGCGCTGGGTCTCTGGCTGCGCGGTCGTGCCGGGCGCGGTCAGGGGCTAGGCGCCGGACAGGGCTGGGATAGGCTTGTGAATATGGAGACGTGATTCATTATGCTGCTGGTGTCCGTACTGTCTGATGTGCGGAGATCAGTGCTGCGTGGCTGTTGCTGCGTTGGGCCATCGCATCCCAAATGACTGGCCCAAATAACCGCGCCAGTTCCCGAGTGGTCTCGCCGCGGTTTCCTACAGATAAGTGCCAGTGTGGTATAGTGTTGGCATCTGTGCGGTGGTAGCGGTTTGCTGATCTCCTGCGCGGAGTCTGGCCGGGGCTGCCGCGAGCCGTCCCACCCGGCCCCAGCCCGGGGCCCAGCCGACTCCGCTGATTCGTCCCTCCGCCCACCAGCATCTTCTCGCGCTTCAACGCGCTGTTCGTGCGGCCGCACATCCGCGGCGCCATCCGCGAGTACCAGACGCAGCTGATCACGCGTGTGAAGGAGGACATCGAGTCGTTGCACGAGAAGTTCAAGGTGCAGTATCCGCAGAGCAAGGCATGCCGCATGAGCCAGGTGCGCGATATACCGCCCGTCTCCGGGTCCATCCTCTGGGCCAAGCAGATCGACCGCCAGCTCGGCACCTACATGAAACGCGTCGAGGATGTGCTTGGTGAGTTGACAGGTCGCCTTGTGCGTGTGTGTGTGGGGAGGGGAGGGGAGGGGGCGGTGAAGGGTGTGCGGGGAATGTTGTCGAGCGGGCCGTGCGGTGGGGAACGGGGGATGTGCTGGGTGGGTTGAGGGGGCGGAGATGGGGCCATGTACGGGCCCTGCCACGGGTCTCTTGTGTGGACCCCGCTCCGACTGACGCCAGTTTTGGTAGGGATCAGTCCAACCTTGCTCCTCACTGACTGGTTCACGCTATCACTGGTCACATGGATTAGTTCAGGAGGGCGAGGTGGGGGGGGGGGGGGGGGGGGGATGATTGCGACTGTGGGTAACTCTCATCGGGCTGGCATTCATAAATCCATGGAGAGCACCGACGGAACTCTGAAACGGGCCATGTCACGGCTACTGAGTGCCTGTCAGTGGAGTGAGGCCGCCTCGGTCAAGGGCAGTCCGCCGCGCCTGATGTAGTCAGTCTGCGACCTGCGCGGGGCCTGACCAGGACTTGCGTTCGGGCGGGGCCTCGTGTGCACGCCTGACAGCAGCTGGCTCGCACAGGCAAGGGCTGGGAGAACCACGTCGAGGGTCAGAAGCTGAAGGGCGACAGCGACAGCTTCCGGCTGAAGCTGAACACGACCGAGATCTTCGACGACTGGGCCAAGAAGGTGCAGGCGCGCAACCTGGGCGTGTCGGGCCGGATCTTCACCATCGAGTCCCAGCGCAGCCGCTCCGGCAAGGGCAACCTGCTCAAGCTCAAGGTCAACTTCCTGCCCGAGATCATCACGCTCAGCAAGGAGGTGAGTAGCGTGGGAGAAGGGTGGCAAGGAGTGGCGTTTTGACGGGCGTTCAGGGGAGGGCTCCTGCTGCTGATTGTGATCAGCGTGCGATGTGTTCCTCATGGGCCTAACTTCAGGAAGTGTGATGTGTCAGGGCTGAATCTGGCGTGGAAAGCCTGATCGGTGGGCTGATTCTGACTGTTGGCCGATAAACGAGCGTGGCGCGATGACCGTCCAGCACGCGGCCGCGTCTGACGACCGCTGATCGACCTTGACCTTGAACTTCGCCTACGATGACGCCCACTGACGCCTGAGTGGCCGTTCGCCGCAGGTGCGCAACCTCAAGTGCCTGGGCTTCCGTGTGCCGCTCGCCATCGTAAACAAGGCGCACACGGCCAACCAGCTGTACCCGTTCGCCATCTCGCTGATCGAGAGCGTGCGCACGTACGAGCGCACCCTGGAGAAGGTGAGAGACGAGGGGTGGTTGAGGCGGCTCCCCGCGCGGGCCGCGCCAAGTACCGGCGCCGGGCGCTGTAGCGAACCCAATGGCCTCCATGCTCGCCGTTGGGCGCCGCCGACATCTGTGCTGGTGGCGTTTTAATGACGGAAGTGCACAGATGGCGCTCGAGGTGGCGTCACCGCGAGGACTCGGCTGTGAGATGTGCCGCTGCCATGGGTACATCGCCGCGTTCCTAGGTGGGAGGTGGCTGGTTCAAGGTGTTTATCTGGTTGCTTACAGTTTACCGTCGATGATAGGTGACCTCTCTCACTCTGACACCATTCACGTCCTTTGTAAAGTCGTCGGCGGATATCTGGTGGGCTCCCGGCCACCGTGTTAGGCATGTCTACCATGTAAGCCGTTTGGGGTGGGGGCTAGACCCTCCCATGGCTGCGCAGTCCCGGCGTCTCGTTGTGCGCGCGGGCTCTGGCTATGACCATGACGCACCGCCGGCTCTCGGCAGATGGAGGATCGCCCCAGCGTGCAGCTGCTGGTGGCCGGGCTGCGGCGCGACTCTCAGGGCCTGATCGCCGAGGGCACCCAGCTGGTCTGGGAGTCCTACAAGCTGGACCCCTACGTGCAGCGCTTCGCCGACGCCACATTCAACTTCCAGGAAATGGTGGACGACCTGCTGATCATTCAAGACCAGATCGACATGGACATCAGGTATCGCTCGATTATGTACACGGTTTTGCGCCGCCGCGCCGCACCCACCCGCCTGCTCTGTCCTCTTTAGATTTCTTGTCGGCCATCCGTGACAGTTTTTTTCGTGACCTATGGCTGCAGTGGCCAACTCTGCCGTTGACGCCGTGCTCCGTCTGCGCTCCCCTCGCGCGGCATCGTGTCACTCATTCGGATGGCCAGGTTACCACAGTGCACCGCTCACCGCGAACAGCAGAGTTTGAAGCAAAGCGGGCGGAACGCGTGCGCCCGCACTGAATGTACGTGCGCATGCGCACCGCCCGCTCGGTCGTACCGAGTGGACAATGGACGGCGGGCGTCCGCGTAGGCACCGGCGCTGAGGCATGCGAGCGCGGTACTTTGATGGCGCTGAGCCGCTGGGTGCGTCGAGACGAAGCCGTGCACTGACGAGTGACGGGTGGTGTCGACGTGGGCCGTGTAACCGCTGGCCGGCGGGTGCGGCGCATTAACGCCTCCCGGCGCCGCAGGCTGCTCGAGTCGTGCCCGTACTCGCACGCCACGTTCGCGGAGATCCTGAACAAGATCCAGAAGGCCATCGACGACCTGAGCCTGCACCAGTACAGCAACCTAGGCACCTGGGTCAGCCGGCTGGACGAGGCTATCGAGCAGCGACTGGCCAATAGGTGCGTCGCAGGGCCACGGCTGGGGTCACGGGGTCACAGTGTTGCGGTCGAGGTCACAGATGGGCTACAGAGTCATGACTGGGGTCACAGCAGGGTCACAGAGTCACGACTGAAGTCACAGGGATAGTGGGGCTACCTCAGTTCAGAGCGGCCATAGCATCACACAGGTATCACGCGCACACACACGCACAAGCACAAGCACACGCACACGCACACGCACAAGCACACGCACAAGCACACGCACAAGCACAAGCACAAGCACACACACAAGCGCAAACGCACACACACAAGCGCAAACGCACGCACACAAGCGCAAACGCACACACACAAGCGCAAACGCACACACACCAGCGCAAACGCACACACACAAGCGCAAACTCGCGCGCGCGCGCGCGCGCGCACACACACACACACACACACACACACACACACACACACACACACGCACGCACGCACGCACGCACGCACGCACGCACGCACGCACGCACGCACGCACGCACGCACGCACGCACGCACGCACGCACGCACGCACGCACGCACGCACCTACTGACGAAGAAGCTCCACTGTTGCTGACCTTCCATCCCACGTACCGCGTCATCAGGGTGGCGCCGTCCGTGGGCTGACCGTGCCTTGACCCCGGCTCTCGGTGACGCTGACCTCCGCTGCGGCAGGCTCCAGGCCGGCATCCAGGCGTGGACTGCGGCCCTGCTCGGCAGGAAAGAAGACGTCGACACCAGTATGGACACGGAGCCCGTGGTGCCCGTCAGCAAGCCGGGCGGCGAGCCGGCGGTGAGTGTGGCATCGCATCAAGGATCCCTAGTCGACGCCGGCCGTGTCGCCCGGCGACGCAGGCAGACGGCAGAGGCCGCTTGTGTTTCTGCATGAGGGGGGGGGGGGGCGCTGCTCGCCGAGGGTGTGGAGTGGTGTGACGGCGGCCTCTCTGTCCGTCGACTGTCTGTCTGCCCGCCTCTCTGTCTGTCGCGAGTGTTGTAGCGCCGTGAGCTGGCCGTGTGTCGCGGCCCTCTCTGTCCGTCGACTGTCTGTCTGCCCGCCTCTCTGTCTGTCGCGAGTGTTGTAGCGCCGTGGATCGGCCGTGTGTCGCGGCCCTCTCTGTCCGTCGACTGTCTGTCTGACCGCCTCTCTGTCTGTCGCGAGTGTTGCAGCGCCGTGGGCCGGCCGTGTGTCGCGGCCGCGTCTCTGTCCGGCTGTGTGCGCGCCAGTGTGCGGGGCGCCCAGTGGCGGCCGGCTGCTCGCTGGCTGCTGATGAGTGTACACCGCGGCAGCCGCGCACCGCCGGCGTCTGACCGCACCCCCGGCCGCCCGACAGATCAGCGAGATCGTCCACGAGCTGCGCATCACCTACAACAACCTGCACCTGCACCCGGCCGTGCAGGAGGCGCGGAGTCAGATTCTGCAGCAGCTGTTCGCCTGGCAGAACATCATCATCACGCTGAGCCGGATCCAGTCCAGCCGGTACCAGGTGAGGCGCCGGTACCAGGTGGGGCGCCGGTACCAGGTGGGGCGCCGGTACCAGGTGAGGCGCCGGTACCAGGTGAGGCGCCGGTACCAGGTGGGGCGCCGGTACCAGGTGGGGCGCCGGTACCAGGTGGGGCGCCGGTACCAGGTGAGGCGCCGGCACCAGGTGAGGCGCCGGCACCAGGTGAGGCGCCGGTACCAGGTGGGGCGCCGCCGCGTGTCGCCCGGGACCGGGGAGCGGCCGGGGCGGATTGGCGGCGCGGGGCGGTCTCCGGGGCAGACTACGACGTTTGGGAAACGACCACATACAGTACACCGTGGTGAGGTGGGCCGTCGGTCTGAACTTGCCATGATAGTGAAGTGATGCTCCTGGCATTTTCAGATTATTGAAGGCAAAGTTACGGCTAAATTCGCTGGAGGGGATAATGGTGGTACCAATAATGGATGAAACTGGCAGTGGTTTTTTGTGCTTGCACTGCAATTATGCACATGTTCACTTAACCCCAAACATACAAACTTTGGAACCCAGCCATTTTGAGTGAAATGGTTGAATGGTTCCATCAATGCTGGGCGGCGCGTGTCTGCCTGCCAGAGGCTCGCACCCGATACAGACCCGTGGTGACACGTCGTCTCAAGTTACGGTGGTTTGATTGATTGTGTGGAGGAGGTGGTTAATGTCACGCATTGATTGAAAATGGCCTGTACATTGGTTCAGCGGTCTGTTGTCTCCACTGCTGGTGCCGAGCCCCCGCAGCTTGAGCTGCTCGTTAGCGTGCTGGTTACGCTGCCCGTGACCTGCTGAGGCTCTCGTCCTGACGCCGCCACGCTTTCCCGCAGGTGCCGAGCCCCGCAGCATCAGCTGCCCGTTAGCGTGCTGGTTACGCTGCCCGTGACCTGCTCGTGCTGACGCCGCCGGGCTTTCCCGCAGGTCGGCGTCACCAAGAGCGACGCGCCCACCAGCTACAAAGGCCTGCTGAAGAAGATGCCGGACTTTAAGTCCGTCACATCGGCCGCATACGAGGCCATGGAGAACATCTACAGACAGGTGAGGCGCCGAGAGGTGGGGTCCTCGCCGAGCTGCGGGGGGTCACGCCCCCGTCCGGCCCGGCTCGGAATTGCGCGGGGCATCGGGGGCCGGACGCGGGTGCAATCCTGAGCTCGGTCGCTCTGCTCGCCACCGTCGCCGACGGCGCGCGAACGGCTGAGGAGGGCGATTGGTGTCCCAACATCGAACTAACCTGATGCTTTGTGGGTGGTCATGCGGTCTTGATTTCTGCACGTGTGTCGACTGCAGATACGCTGCCTTGTCCATCTCACGCGGCGTCGCTGCGTCAGATGACAACGGAGCCGGCGTCTCGGTGCCAGCGCGTTGCCTTGGTCCGGTCGAGAGACCGGTGTCGGTATGAGCACAGACGTGCCTGCGTGGAGTCGACTGCAGCGTCGCCACTCCCCTGCCTGCCGCCGCTGGCAGGCGACCGGGCCGCTCCGTTAGCTGGCGGAGCTACGCGTGTGCGGACTGTGTGGGTTGGTTGCGCCGCCGGCCCGAGCGTGGGCCGAGCGTAACGCCTCCGGCCGCATCGCTCCGCAGATCAACAGCTACGTCGGCGAGTGGCTGTCCTACCAGAAGCTGTGGGACCTCAACAGCGATCTGATCTTCAACCATCTGGGAGACGACGTCAGCTTGTGGATGGCCTGCGCCGAGGAGATGAAGTGAGGCGCGGTCATGTGCGGGGATCATCGGCTGGCGGTGCCACCTTGTGCCGAGAGGGCGGTGCTGTGAATAATCCTCCAACACCGTGCGATGTTCCATTTCAGAATACTCCGTTTCTACGCGGACTCAGTAGAGCCTTTGCTGTAATATCTTTCGGCACACTAAGCGTAGGCGTCCGTTTACCATTTCACGTGTCGGTTGCCTTCTGTCATTGTCTGGCACGAAGAAAGCTGTGAATGTTTTTCGTTGCTAAGGCCGTGGTCGTTCACCTGTTCGCCGCCGTTCACCAAAAGCCGTTCGTTCGCTCACCTAGCGCCCTCGCCGCGCCCCGCCAGGAAGCGCCGCGCCACGTTCGACACGTCTGAGACGCGGCGCGCCTTCGGCCCCGTCATCATCGACTACGGCAAGGTGCAGTCCAAGGTGTCGCTCAAGTACGACGCCATCCACAAGGACGTGCTCAGCAAGTTCGGTTCGCTGCTCGGCAACCAGATGACGAAGTTCCACGCCACCGTCTCCAAGGTGAGGCTCCGCCGCCGGCGGCCAGCGCTTCGGGGCGTGGGTGTTGGGAACGGTAGGCTAAGGAGGTTATGTGCAGCTGGTGGGAGCGAGAGGCAAGCGAAGCGTTTAGTTGGGCTGAGACGTGACGTAGACATCAAGCATCTTCAGTACTCTGAGCAGTTCGTTGTTGCCGACTGTTTGTTCCACTGGCCATCCCGCCGTCTGTCAAGGACGATCATGTTAGATATAGCACATCCCTGAAGTGCTGCGACACTGGCGGACTGGCTCCGGTTCCGTCGCAGCAGAGCTGTGACTGCATCGGCGGTCGCCCAGATGATCGGGGATGCTCACTGCTATCACCTTTGCGTGCGTCTGCCGCGTAACGAGCACTGCCCAATGCACCGTCCGGCAGTCTCGCAACGACATGGAGCTGCAGAGCATCGACGCGGCCAGCACCTCCGACGCCGTCACTTTCATCACCTACGTCCAGTCGCTGAAGCGGCAGATGAAGCAGTGGGAGAAGGAGGTGAGTACCGCTGGCGCGGCTGGCGGCGCCATCCGGCCAGTTTAAAAACTCTTGGTGGGGACTGCAACTTAAGCTTTTTTACTGGCTTTCGGTGTGAAATGGAACAGGGGCAAGCGGCTCGAAATGTTGGTAGAGCTTGCCTGCTGGCGTCCTTGTGTGGGTTTCCCTTCCGGCGTAAAGTTCCGGTTAGAGCGGCGCCGGAAGCACGCTCTCGCTTTATGGCAAGCCGCATTGGTATCGGTCTGCCAACCTAACAGCGCACGTCCTGCCGTGCCTGCCCGTCGCGAGCGGGGGTCGACCCTCGTCGAGTCGGCGTCGGCGGCGACCCCGTGACCGGAGCGTGACCCGTCGTGACCCGCCGCCAGGTGGAGCTGTACAAGGACGGCCAGTGCATCCTGGAGCGGCACCGATTCCAGTTCCCGCAGAATTGGCTGCACGTGGATAACATCGAGGGCGAGTGGGGCGCCTTCAACGAGATCATCAAGCGCAAGGACTCGAGCATCCAGGCACAGGTGGCCAGCCTCCAGATGAAGATCGTGGCCGAGGACAAGGTGGTGGAGGCGCGCACCAACGACTACCTCAGTGAGTGGCGGCGCCGCCCGCGAGACGAGCGGTGGCCGGCCCAGTGGCCGTGTCCGAGGGGGTTCTTCTGAAACTTACTCAAGTTACTGCTCGCCTAATACACTTGGTGAAACGCTGGCAGCCGGACCCTCCCGCCAGGAGAAGAGTGGAAGGACCAGAAGCTGTCACCGTACAGGCCACTTGAGGCGCCTGTATGATGACACGGGCAAAGGTCGGTGTGTGACTACCCCGCCCCCCTCCGCAGACGAGTGGGAGAAGCAGAAGCCGGTCGAGGGCCACCTCCGTCCGGGGGAGGCACTGCAGCAGCTGCAGCTCTCGGAGGCGCGCCTGCAGCGGCTCAAGGAGGAGCGTGACAACGTGAGCCGGGCCAAGGAGGCGCTGGAGCTGGGAGACGCCGTCGCCTCGGCCGCCGACGACCGGCTGGCCGTCGCCTTCGAGGAGCTGCACGATCTGAAGGTGGGCCACAACACGTTTTGTTGGCACAAGAGCATTCCTAATTGCACTGGTATGGCAGCAATGCCTTGTGTCAGAAGCTACCGCTTCAGCCCATGTTCGGTTTTGCCTTAATATATCCGGCGAAGCTTGCAAATGATCCGGTGAGCGGTGTGGATGTGTGATTGTCTGTGTCCTCACCTGCCGTTCGTAATCTTTGCTCCGCGCCCGGTCCTGCCTTCAACCCTTCGTCCGTGTCTGAATCGTACGTAAACGTGTCTCCGCCCGCTCCACGGAGGGAGGAACTGTTGGCGGCGTCTGTCCGCGCCCGCCGCACTGTTCCCTGGCCGCTCGGCGACAGGTGTTTTGATGTGTGGAGCGTGGTGTTTTATAGCGTTGAGCACTGTTGTGGCTGTTTGACGACGATGAGCTGACATGCTGCGCATGGTGGCCAGGGCGTTTGGTCCGAGCTGAGCAAGATCTGGGAGCAGCTGGACGAGATCAAGGAGAAGCCCTGGCTGAGCGTGCAGCCGCGCAAGCTGCGCCAGCAGCTGGACGCGCTGCTGACGCAGCTGAAGGAGCTGCCGACCCGGCTGCGCCAGTACTCGTCCTATGAGTACGTCAAGAAGGTGCTCCAGGGATACGCCAAGGTAGGCGGAGCGAACGGTGCGCGGAGGCCGTCCAGTGGACTCCTGGGGTGGGGAAGAGGGGGGGGGGGGGGGGGGGGGGCGTCGGCGTGTCGAGCTCAGGCCGTTCTTACGTCAATGGTGGCCAGTCGAACTTAGCCGACCATGGTCAATTTGTCTTTCAAAATGCTCTCCTTAGATGCAAGCTGCTAGGTATGTTGTTTATGTATGCTATGCTATATGCAGTTTTGTTGTTTCTTGTCACGCCATGTGCAGTGCATGTGTGCTCATGCAGTCACAGATGGCACGCACGAGTTGTCTGTGTATGACAGCGCTGAGGTGTGCGGTCTGGCACTCGCCACTATGGAGTGTGGCCTTCCGCCGCTTTGAGATGCCATCGCTGGCCCTGTGCCCGGCGCTCGGGTGACCGCACTGACACTCCGCCCTGCTGGCAGGTGAACATGCTGATCGTGGAGCTGAAGTCGGACGCGCTAAAGGAGCGGCACTGGAAGCAGCTGCAGCGACAGCTCCGCGTGCGCTGGGTGCTGAGCGAACTGACGCTGGCTCAGGTCTGGGACGTGGACCTACAGAAGAACGAGCACATCGTCAAGGACGTGATTCTGGTGGCGCAGGGCGAGATGGCGCTCGAGGAGTTCCTCAAACAGGTCAGGCCGCCCGCCTGGGTCACCAGCTCTGGGATGAACTTGAAGGGATGCGGAAGCCACGAGGCTTAGGCAGCTCCGTTTGTGGTCTCAAGATTTTCTATCCAGCCATGAAATCGTTTGATGTTGATTTTTTTCGCTGTTCAAATGTCGATTGGACATTTCCGTTCACCCTTGCAAGCTTGACATGTTAACTGTTCTTGTCGTGCGCGTAGTGTTCGAATGCCGCCATTCCACGGTGTTGGCGCGTGTGTTTCAATGAATAGCCCGTTAATAATGGGGAGGCGACGCTCATGCCCGCGCGGCGCCGTCGGCTCCGCGGTATTTTATCCGGCCGAGACCGGTGAACGCCTTTCCACGTGACCGTCAGGTGCGTGACTGCTGGCAAACGTATCAGCTGGAGTTGATCAACTACCAGAACAAGTGCAAGCTGATCCGCGGCTGGGACGACCTCTTCACCAAGGTCAAAGAGCACATCAACTCGCTGGCAGCCATGAAGCTATCGCCCTACTACAAGGTGAGGCACGCGGCACCAAGCCCCCGATATTCGTTGTGGCGCGCGGTCGGTGGCGTTTCGCCGCACCCCACAGACAATTGACATCCAGATCTCGCGGGAGCGGTCGCTGAGAACTGATCGAGGATGGGTTGGCACAGTTGCTGCGGGGCACGTGAGTCCGGCGGTGTAGTGTCGCCCGACGTGGCCGTGCTGCGGTGCTGCGGTGTGACAGGGTAAGGACGCTGGCCTGAGGTGACCCTCCGTGCCCCCCCCCCCCCCCCCGCCAGGTGTTTGAGGAGGACGCCGTGGCCTGGGAGGAGAAGCTGAACCGCGTGGATGCCACGTTCGACGTCTGGATCGTGGTGCAGCGGCGCTGGGTCTACCTGGAGGGCATCTTCTCCGGCAGCTCCGACATCAAGACCCTGCTCCCTGTCGAGACGTCGCGCTTTGCCAGCATCAGGTTGGTCGTGGTTGAGGCTAGTTCGAAGGCAACTCATAGTCACTTGACTGCGGGTCGCGGCGTTTGAAACCTCGTGGGATTCACTGGGCTCGTTGTCGACTGCCAGATGCTGATTACCAGCTGTGTTACGGTGGACAACGGCTGGCTGAAGTGGTGAAAATGACTAAAAAATCAACATTTGTGCATGATTTCAAGCTGAGAACGACGTGGCTAACGCAGGACGAATCTGTGGGTGACTCAATAAGCGCGTTGTCTGTCCCGGCTCCGTCTGCCCACCTGCTCTACGTTCTGTATTCCAACGCGCTCTGTACGAGGACCGCCGCCCTCGTCCAGAGCTGTCACCTGCTCAGTGCTGGTGTGTGGGATCGGTGAGAACGCCGCCCCGCTCGCAGTACCGAGTTCCTGACGCTGATGAAGAAGGTGACCAAGTCGCCGATGGTGCTGGACGTGCTCAACATCCAGGGCGTGATGCGCTCGCTGGAGCGACTGGCCGACCTGCTCGGCAAGATCCAGAAGGCGCTCGGAGAGTACCTGGAGCGCGAGCGCTCCAGCTTCCCCCGGTGAGAGACGAGGCGCTGGCGTGCCGCCACCGAACGGAAACGTCTTTGGAAGTCGCATGGAACTGTTAGGCGGTTAGTTATGGCGTAGTTAGATTTTGCGCGCAAGCGGAGACTAAACATGTTCATTTGGCATCACGTGTTTACACTCAGTTGCTGCGGAGATATGCCGTAGCATGTTAACGCTGACTGTGCAGTTCTGACGCGCTAGAGGTCGATGGTTATCGGAAGAGGGAGGGGGGAGGGGGCATGAGGGCGTGATAACGATATGGAAATAATTGTGGTCATGATGCTTCACCTCCGTCTCCAGTGCGTCAGTATTTTTTACCGTTCGTTGACGAGTACAGCGCGTGGTAGTCGTGCACGTGGCGTGGCGGGCCACTATGGCGCGATCCCTGTCCTCATGGCGGTCACTGCTGCCCAGGATGCCCTGTCCCGCCGCGGCACCGTCTCGCGCGGCTGCCCCCTCCCCTTGGTCACGAGTCCTTCGGGTGACCGGGCCCCGCCGGCGCCTCCAGCTTCTACTTCGTCGGCGACGAGGACCTGCTGGAGATCATCGGCAACAGCAAGAACATCCCGCGCCTACAGAAACACTTCAAGAAGATGTTCGCCGGCATCGCGGCCATCCTGCTTAACGAGGAGAACACCGAGATCCGCGGCGTGGCCTCGCGCGAGGGCGAAGAGGTAGGTGGAGAGCCGCCAGTGTCGCCGGGCGCGGCTGGGGTGCGGAGACGGCGCCGGCTGCTGCCGCGCCGGTGTGGTGGCGCGGTTAGCGCACGCGCGGTGGCCAGATGGGACTCCAGTCAACGCCCCTGTGCACGGGGCTGTGGCGAAATGCTCGAGATATTTTGCCCCAGGTCTTGAGTCGAATCTTTTCTCGAAACGCTCCCGACAAGGCCTTTCACCGTCCAGCACATCCCTGGCCTCCCATCACAGGCATATGGCTGCCACGTATCGCCGCATCTTTGCGATACGCGCAGTCGTGCGGTGATGATCACTTGCGCGGCCTATTTGACGGCGCGCACATGCGCACCCGTTTGCGAGAGCCGAGTACGCGTAGCATGTGGGACGCGCACCTGCCCGCATGCGCACTCGTCTATCGACGCATACTCGCGCATTTAAATGCGCCTTTGTCTCCATACTTCCGTATCCATGCGTGAACTCGCCACGCCATGCACTTTTCACCAGGTGAACTAGTTTGTTTGAGGGCCTCAGTCTTCCCGCATGCGTATTTCATGTCAGGTTGTTTTCCTGCTGCGTGTTGTAGGCATGCTCTTGTTGATGTCACGGTTTGACTGCAGTGAAGTGGCCAGAATTGGTTGCGACGACGGTTGCTGAGGTGCTCATCAGCGGGGCTGGCTCGTAGTGGTATAATATTCAACAATATGTCACTGAGAGGCCCATTGTTCTCGCAATGTTACATCGCTGTCGCGTGTGGTGGTGACGTGGTGGTGTTCCCTTGGAGCGGCGCTCTCAGACGCCCTTTCGCCCTCTCTTTTTCTCTCTCGCGCCACCGAGATTGTAAGTCGGCGCCGCGCCGTTCGCCGCCCGCCAGCCGAGCTTGCGAGACCAGACCCGTGCGCCGGCTCGCGCCGCCAGCACGGTCCCGCTACAGCGCACGCTCGCCGCTGCCGCCCCCCCCCCCCCCCCCCACACACACACCGCACCGCCGCGCCGCCGCTGTCAGCACGGTCCCGCTACGGCACACGCTCGCGGCAGCTCCCCCCCCCCCCCCCCACCGCAGCGCTGATGGTCCGACCCCCTCGCCTCTGCTCAGACAGCGAGCATACGCTGAGCCTAGTAGCTAGGCGTGATGCCATTGGCGCTTAACGGCACCCTTCGTCGCTGAGGTTAGAGGGCGCCGCCTCCCTCTTGCCCTGGCAGGAAGGGCCAATAGGGGAGGAGCCAGGCTTTGAACCCCGGGGAAGAGGAAGCAACTGGGACGTTGGAGTGTACAGTTTGGCTGGGTCGGTCTGTCCGTGTGGCCGGATCTGGCGGAAGCTCTAGTGACGCTTTGGTCGCCGAGTTGTATGGAGCGCCACTAGATGGCATTGCGGACACGCCACTCGAATGGGGTGGCGTGCCACTACGGTCGGGTGTTGACTTCGATCCGCGCTGTCGGGGGCTTCACCAACACTCATAGGTGTTGAGCATGTCATTGGATACCCGTAGGCGTTCAGTCACAGATGTGCTGTCGAAAACACAGCATCTTACCCTCCTTGCTCGTGGTAGAGTTTTACCTACCGTCATTGGCTGGGTAGACACCGTTTGAGGGGCAGGTTGTAGCGAGCCCTGTCGTTGCTATTCTGGCAGCATGCGAATTGCATGTTTGATGTTATGAACTATTCACACTCGTGTGGCATGTTGGCAATGTGCACCGCATTTACAACCCTGTTACTGCAGGCAAAATATATGAGAAAAGCTAAGTTAAATCAGATGAGGCATGCAAGCTAATGGCTCCCAGATGCTCTGTGCGTGAGGCATGCACACAGACCAAATGTTATGTGGTGGCGCCCTTGATATCCAGGTGTTCTAAGAATCGCAAATGTGTTAGGCTGAGTGGCGAGCTTCTGCTTTGTTGGTTTGGAAGAAAGGCTGACATCTTATTGTGCCGTTGTTTAATGAAAGGTTCGCACATGTATCATCGCTAATGCATGTCTTGCGAAAGTTGAAGGATTTAGACTCACATGGATGGTGCTCGTGTCCAATTTCTAACAGTTCCAAGCTGCGTTCTATGTAGATTTGCACACAGGCCAATGATGCGAACAATGAGCTCATCATTCGCATCCGTCCATTGCGGTGATCCCTGCCCTGGCGCCTGTCGATCCCGCCATGGGTGGAGCCAGGTCACCTAGGCACTTCTTCCCGAACACATGGCAGGCTCCCAAAAGGCTGGCCGCTCCCCCTCCTCCCTCCCCCCTGTCTTTTCTACCGGCCTGGGTGGCCTGTGGCCGCTTGCCTGATCTGTGTCTCCCAGCCATCCGTTGGGTGGGGCCGGATCAGAGAGCCGCACTGCGTGACCTGCGCGCTGCTCGCGCTGCCTCTCACCCCTGAGGTCAGCTGACCCCCGTCTGGCAGCGCTGACACCGCCGGACCCCGCCGGACCGCAACTGACCTCCGTCTGATCCCGCCTGACCCCCGCCTGACCGCAGCTGACCCCCGCCTGACCTAGCCTGACTGAGGTTAGCCCCAGCTAACCCAACCTGGCCCCGAATGACCTAACCTGACCCTGCCTGAGCCAGCCTGACTGCAGCTGACTCCCGACTGGCCTTGCCTGACCCGGCCTGAGCGCAGTTGACCCCGGCCGCCAGGTGATCTTCGAGAAGCCGATCGTGATTGCCGAGCACCCCAAGATCAACGAGTGGCTGAGCGCCGTGGAGCGCACTATGATGAGCACGCTGGCGGCCGGGCTGGCGCGCTCCATCATCACGCTGCGCGAGTGGATGGCGGGCCCGCGAGCCACCGCCGACTTCATGACCTGGTGCGACGGCTATCAGGTACGCCAGGGCGCCGGGCGGGCTGGAACGCTCGACGCCTCTCACTGTCTGGTTTGTGCGCTGGCCTGTGTCCAACTAATCGGGAGCTGGTTTGGCTGTGCCTAGGTGACATATGGGGCTGGCCAGTGGAGGAATGCACGTTCAAACGGGGCCCAGTTGGGCTCCACGTTGCATGCCGACCGATGTCAGGCTCTCCCTGCGTGTGCCGTTACCGCTTGTCTGTGTCCTCACCTGCTGCTCGTAATCTTTGCTCCGCGCCCGGTCCTGCCTTCAACCCTTCGTCCGTGTCCGATTCGTACGTAAACGTGTCTCGGCCGGCTCCACGGAGGGAGGAACTGTTGGCGGCGTCTGTCCGCGCCCGCCGCACTGTTCCCTGGCCGCTCGGCGACAGCCGGCGCCCCGGTCCCGCTCTGACGCCGCCCGTCCGCGCCCGCCGCACTGTTCCCTGGCCGCTCACCGACAGCCGGCGCCCGGTCGCGCTCTGACGCCGCCCGTCCGCGCCCGCTCGGCACCGGTCCCGCTCTGACGCCGCCCGTCCTCGCCCGCTCGGCACCGGTCCCGCTCTGACGCCGCCCGTCCGCGCCCGCTCGGCACCGGTCCCGCTCTGACGCCGCCCGTCCGCGCCCGCTCGGCACCGGTCCCGCTCTGACGCCGCCCGTCCGCGCCCCGCTCGGCACCGGTCCCGCTCTGACGCCGCCCGTCCGCGCCCGCTCGGCACCGGTCCCGCTCTGACGCCGCCCGTCCGCGCCCGCTCGGCAGGCGCAGCTGGTGCTGCTGGCCGTGCAGACCTGGTGGACGGAGGAGGTGGAGACGGCGCTGGCCGGCCAGCCGGCCACCCAGCTGCCAGACGTGCTGCAGCGCGTGGAGGACATGCTGGGCATGCTGGCCGACTCGGTGCTGCAGGACCAGCCGCCGCTGCGCCGCGTCAAGCTCGAGCACCTCATCAACGAGTTCGTCCACAAGCGCACCGTCCTTCGCGGCCCTCGTCAACAATAAGGTGGGGTGGCTGGCGTGCCACGCCAGGGGAGGCTCTGGCAACAGCAGAGACGTCGGGTCGCGGGGTAGGCTGGTGTAACGTGCACAGCGACCGACGCCGGCGTGACGTGACGGAAAACTTAGTGTTGATGTAGAGTTAGGTGTACCTTTGATACATCTTTAAGAGTACTCACGGGCACTTAGCACTCAATGGCTTGCATTCAGGTTTGAGATAAATTACGTTTCTGTACCAGGCAATTTACTCACTGACCACTATTTTACTTCCAGGAAAGGTTACCATAATTGAATGCATGGATGCGATGCGTTCAGAATAAAGCAGCATTATGCGCATTGCAGACTACTTCTTGATTGGTTAATAAGTTCATGTTCTTCCGATCGGACGTCGCGCCATGCGAGGTCGAGCCGGCGGCAGTACCGTACAGTCTTCCACGCCGTCACCGTCCTCTGCCGGCCGGCAGGTGGATTCGCCCAAGGCGTTCGACTGGCTGCGCTGCATGCGCTTCTACTGGGACTCGAAGCAGGCGGACCCGCTGCGCCAGCTGAGCATCCACATGGCGAATGCGCGCTTCCCGTACGGCTTCGAGTACCTGGGCGTGCAGGAGCGGCTCGTGCAGACGCCGCTGACGGACCGCTGCTACCTGACGATGGCGCAGGCCCTGCAGGCCAAGCTGGGCGGCTCGCCATTCGGCCCGGCTGGCACCGGCAAGACGGAGTCGGTGAAGGCGCTCGGTAACCAGCTGGGCAAGTTCGTGCTCGTCTTCAACTGCGACGAGACGTTTGACGTGCAGGCCATGGGTCGTATTCTGCTCGGCCTGTGTCAGGTGCGTGGGCCGGGGTCGCCTGGATCAGGGCAGAAGGATTCTGCTCGGCCTGGGTCAGGTGCGTGGGCCGGGGTCGCCTGGATCAGGGGAGAAGGATTCTGCTCGGCCTGTGTCAGGTGCGTGGGCCGGGGTCGCCTGGGACAGGGTAGAACGCGTCGTGTTTGTCCGCTGGCTGGTGCCGGATGATATGTTCTGGGGCGCGGCCGTTTAGCTGCGTTGATCGTTGCATCCCCTCTGTCGACGGCCACGCGGCAGCCACTGTACGGGGCGTGTGAGAGGCGAGAGGGCCGTGGGCCTGCTCCTTGAGTCGCGAATCACGTCTGCAGCCAGCGCCGGCTGCTGTCCGGCCGGCGCTGGGCCGAGACCACGGCGCCGCCGCCGATAGACCGTTGGCGTCTTCACAATCTGGGGCTACCGTTGGACGCGCGTGCGATACCGCCAGGACGTGCGCTGAAGGCCCAGACGGCGTGTCAGTCGGCCCCGTCAGCCGGCCTGGAGCGGGCCGCGAGGCCAGGCTGTCCTGCCGGCGCCTCTCTGACCTGCCTGTGATCGGCTGCGCAGGTTGGCGCCTGGGGCTGCTTCGACGAATTCAACCGTCTGGAGGAGCGCATGCTGTCGGCCGTGTCACAGCAGATCCAGACCATCCAGGAGGCGCTCAAGGCGCAGGAGGAGTCCAAGGACAAGGGTGAGTGGCGCGGCAGTTGAACCGCGGCCGACTCTGTCAGGCCGACCCGCAGCCGACTCTGTCAGGCCGACCCGCAGCCGACTCTGTCAGGCCGACCCTCGGCCGACTCTGTCAGGCCGATCCGCGGCGGACTCTGTCAGGCCGACCCGCGGCCAACTCTGTCAGGCCGATCCGCGGCGGACTTTGTCAGGCCGACCCTCGGCCGACTCTGTCAGGCCGACCCTCGGCCGACTCTGTCAATCTGACCTGCAGCCCACTCTGTCAGGCTGACCCGCGGCCAACTCTGTCAGGCCGACCTGTGGCTGACTGGCAGGCCGACCCGCGGCCGACTCTGTCAGGCCGACCCGCGGCGGACTTTGTCAGGCCGACCCTCGGCCGACTCTGTCAGGCCGACCTGTGGCTGACTGGCAGGCCGACCCGCGGCCAACTCTGTCAGGCCGATCCGCGGCGGACTTTGTCAGGCCGACCCTCGGCCGACTCTGTCAGGCCGACCCGCAGCCGACTCTGTCAGGCCGACCCTCGGCCGACTCTGTCAGGCTGACCTGCAGCCCACTCTGTCAGGCTGACCCGCGGCCAACTCTGTCAGGCCGACCTGTGGCTGACTGGCAGGCCGACCCGCGGCCGACTCTGTCAGGCCGACCCGCGGCCGACTCTGTCAGGCCGACCTGCTGCCGACTCTCTCAGGCCGACCCGCGACCGACTCTGTCAGGCTGACCTGCGCGTTGCAGCGGGCATCGGACCACAGCTGGTCTGTTGGTGCTGTCATTTTCAGCCATGCATGTTTGAGCGCTGAATCTTGCCGGAAAATAGCTGCAGCGTTTGGTGGTTTTGGACGCGCACTGAAAGAAAAGGGTGGCGTCCAAAAAGGGTCAGGTTTTTATGTGCCTACAAGGATCACTTGTGTGTTAAAGTAATGAATTTTTCGCCAGCATCGCGATATCCCTCCCCAATGAAAGGAGTTGGATTCCGAGGGCTTGCATAGTTATCCAGTAAATACATTAGACTCGAAGTGTAGCGTGCCGCTGTGGTGACCGGCCGGTGACGTTCTCTGCAGCGGTGCAGTCGATCGAGCTGGTGGGCCGGCAGACGACCGTCAGTCCGCAGATTGCCATCTTCATCACCATGAACCCCGGATACGCGGCGCGCTCCAACCTGCCCGACAACCTGAAGAAGCTGTTCCGCTCGCTGGCCATGACGCGACCCAACATGCAGCTGATCGCCGAAGTCACGCTCTTCTCACAGGGCTATCGCACGGCCGAGCGGCTCGCCAACAAGATCGTGCCGTTCTTCAGGTCAGCGGCACCAGCGGCGCTGCGCGGGTGGGGTGGGGTGTTGGCTCCGTCCGGCATCGCTGGGTGTCGCAGTGAGGGGGGACGCTCCTCCCTGTCCTCTTCTGACGTCCGCCTGGACCCCACGTCTGCTGCTCTGTCTCCAAAAATCCCGCATTTGCGGTATTGTTAAGCTGTGGTTGTTGCGTGTGCGCTTCCTCTGATGGTGTATGGCCGGAGCGGCCGCGTCTTGCCGTTCAGGCCGTGCCGTGTACCGTGTACCATGTGTGTGTGTGTGCGTGTGCGTGTGCATGTGTGTGTTCCGAGGTCCGCCGCTGGCAGCCCGCCACCGCAGCCGTGACGCCGCTCGATCACATCTCGCCCCCCCCCCCCCCTCCCCACGCGCCCGCAGGCTCTGCGACGAGCAGCTCTCCAGTCAGAAGCATTACGACTTCAGCCTGCGCGCGCTCAAGTCGGTACTGGGCAGCGCTGGCATTGTCAAGCGCGATCGCATCACGCACATCAAGAAGCTGTTGACGGCGCAGAACCAGCCCGTGGACGAGGCTAACATCGCCGAGAACCTGCCCGAGCAGGAGGTCAGTTGGCGACGGCCGCGGGCGGCGCGCGGCGCCTGTCCAGGCTGGCTGATGGTACCCAGTCCCTTGGCGAGCGTGCTCCTGACAGAGCTGCCTGAGCCGCCGTGTCTGACGGGTGTCCCGGTCTGGCCGCCTCGGATTCTGTGCTGCTGGGCGTAATGGCTGGCGTGGGGCTGGCTGCCCCGGAAAGACATGCTGTTAAACCCGCATCCGGCGTGTGAGGCGCCGCGACTTTGGGCTCCACCTGGTCAGGGCTCAGACACGCGTGGCGTTACGACCCTGGGTGAAAACTGTCGATTGCGTGCGGTCTCCTGTGCCATTCCTATTCTTTATATGTTGATTGGCACAGTCTTCTGCACCGCTTTATCGTGATGCTGACGTACGCCACCACGCCTGTGCAGCGTTTTCCTTCTTCTTCACTAGCATCGAATCATTGCCGTTCAGTTTCCCGGCGTCTTGCTTGCGCCGTCGTGTGACACTCACTGCTGGCTCGCGTGCCGCCAGATCCTGATCCAGTCTCTGTGCGAGACGATGGTGCCGAAGCTGGTGGCGGAGGACATCCCGCTGCTGTTCTCGCTGCTGTCGGACGTGTTTCCGGGCGTGGAGTACCAGCGGGCCGACATGGACGAGCTCAAGAAGCACATCCGCCAGGTGAGAGCCGCGCCGCCGCCGCCGCCCGTGGGTCGGCGCGCGCTCCGTCACATGGGCCGAACGGTCGCCCGCTCGCTGACTGCGGCTCATCCGGGGAGGTCATGGTCTTGACGCTGAGAGGGCTCGACATAACTCGTCATCACTCTGCTGCCGTGCGTGCTTTAGCCGGCAGCACTTCTCCCGACGCGCTGTGCCCTTGTCAGGTCGAGCTTCTTTAAGCTGGCATTGTCCTGACCTGAGCTGCCGTTTCCGCCCCCCAGGTGTGCGGCCAGGAGTACCTGTCGTACGGCGAGGGGGAGGAGGCCGGCGCCGGCTGGGTGGAGAAGGTCAGTGCCGACTGCCGCCGCTGGGGCCGGTTCCAGTCCGTCGACCGAGCGGTGGGGGACGGCCGGGCGGGGGCGGGCACCCGGACCTGGACCGCGACCCTCTGGTCCGCCCTAGTGGCGGGGATACGCGCGAATGACGAGATAGGCGGTAGGGGCGTGTTTTACGTTTTGCGCACCTCAGCACCGTGTAAAGTTGTGCAGGAGCCGGCGGCCAAGAAGTGTGTTGTGTTCTTGGTGGAACCGGGCGCGTGTGGTTCTCGTGATGGAGCCGAGCTGGGTCGGCGCCCATACTCTAACCGGTGCCGCTGTCTCGTGGCGCAGGCCTACGCCGGCGAGACCTGGCTGGACAAGGTAAACGGTCGGCGCCGCCGCGCCGCTCCACGCATGCGCAGCGTAACCGCTTTGTAGCGCTGCACGGCCTCGTGTCGGGCGGCAGTGGTGCGCCGGCCGCCGCTCGCGGAGGTGGCCGGCGACCCCGCGCCGCTGTCTGGCTCGGCATGCCGCGGACAGCACGCGCTCGGACAGCGGACCCACTGACCGCTCCTGGTCCTCGCGGCGGTGATCGAATGGCGACTGGCCTGCTCGCGCTGGCGTTCGGGCTGGTAGCGCCGGGACGTCCCGCTGGCTTCGCGGTCTGTCTGCTGGTAGTGGAGGGAGTGCGCGGCGGTGGTCGCTGCCGGCGTTACAGCTGGCTCGCGGCAGACACCTGTTGTGCTCCTTGTGCCGCTGCTTCGGTGGCTGCTGATCACTGGCCGGCGTCACCACTCCTCGCGCTGGCTGTAACTGTCGGCTCCACCGAATCGCCGGTGGCTTTCGCCACTTTTCACGTGGTATCCGACGGATGCTCCAATCACAGGCTTCCCGGACTTCCTCCTCTCTGTCCGCTAAGCAGGGATTCGTAGGCTGCTCACACGTTAGACATGAAGTCGGCAACCACAATGGTTGCTACACGCTGTGTCGCGTTCAGGCCTGGGAATGAACTCCCAGGCTTGTGGCTTGGAAGCTGAATCTGAAGCCAAGACAATGACAGGAGGCCGAAGTCGAAGCCGAAACTAGCGACCTTGAAGGTTGGAACTGCGGAGCCCAAAGCTAGAAGCTTCGTAGCTGTAAAACGTGAAGCCGAATACGGAGGCGATGATTTCGAACTTTGGGTACACTTAGCCGAAGCCGAAGTCAGCGGCGCCGAATGTAAGAAATACGAGACCAAAGCCGAAGCTGTAGCCGAATCTAGTATGCAACGTTTGCAAAGAATCAAGCTGGGGTGACAGGACAGCTAAGCCTGTTACTGACATTGTTTGACTTTGTGAAGTTATTGCAGTGAAAAATCCTTTTGACGAAACCGAGGCCAGCGGTTCACAATCGTATAAATCGAGGATTCGGCGGCGACACCGGGTCCGAGTGATACCAGTCATAGTTGGCATCAGCCATTCACCGGGCCGCCTGTCATGTCGCATGATGGCCACGTGTCGTATTATGGCAACTCATCGCATGCTTGTGACATGCTAGACGTTCAGAGGCGCCCGCCTGGACACTAATTTTGTGTGGTGTGACCATGGGGCGACATTAATATTCCATGTGCTGTGCTGCTCGTCTGCATCGGTAACACGACCACGCGTCCCTGCAGCGACCTCTCGTGTGTCCCTAACGTGACTGCTCACAGTCATTGACTAGGGGCGTGGGACGGGTGGTCCTGGGTGCCGGGCTCACACCCCGCGCACGGCTGGTTATTGGACCCCAGGCTAACAACCGGTGTTATGTCGAGACGCCGCGAGATGTCGTGTTTGCTGTTGAGGCGCCGTGTGCCAAAACAGCCTGCCGCACGACACTCGTCAACAGACTGTCAGTTGGTAGCCCTTCGTAACGCGGCAGTCATGGAGTGTTCGTGAGGCGCCTGCTGCCGGCGGTGTGTTAAGTATTCACGCCAAGTGCTGTGTCGATGGGACGGTTTAGCCCTGGTCGCGTGCCTCTCGTCCGGTCATATGAAGTTACCCGACAGACAAACCGCTGTGAGGTCAGCCTCGAAGGCGGCCAGGCGGCCGTTGTTTGCCTCCGAGACGAGTGAACTCCTCTGTCCGGGGAGACGAGCGGTCTCTGACCGCGGCCCTGGCGTGGGACGGGGAGGAGAGCGTCGCCGGCCGGGCCGCGTGTGAGCGCTGCTCGTCACCCGGCCTGGAGACGGCGGCGGAGCGCTGACCCCGGCCGCCGCCGGTGTCGACAGGTGCTGCAGCTGTATCAGATCACCCAGCTGCACCACGGCCTGATGATGGTGGGCCCCAGTGGCAGCGGCAAGTCCTCCGCCTGGCGGGTCCTGCTCAAGGTACGTCGGCCACTCCGGCCTCACGCCACGTGTCGAGGGACTGCCCTAGGGCCATTGTACTAGCACTGCTGGTTCGGGCACAGGCTTCTTGTCCCGAAACACGTGAGCGCGGCGAAGTATGGACGGATCGACTGGCACCGCAGTGCCCGTGGCGCTGTCGCTAGCTGTGGGGCGGCACGCAGGGCGGTCCACTGCTCTGTTTCTCGGTCTGCTGCTGCGTCCCCCCCCCCCCCTCCCCTCTCACGCGGAACGCCGCCAACCTGACGACAGGCCCTGGAGCTGCTCGAAGGGGTGGAGGGCGTGGCGCACGTGATCGACCCCAAGGCCATCTCCAAAGAGGCGCTGTACGGCGTGCTGGACCCGAACACCCGCGAGTGGAACGATGGCCTCTTCACCCACACGCTGAGGTGAGCCGAGAGGTTGCCGCGGAGCTGGTGGGCGGCGCCAGCCGTGCCGAGATCGTGCGGCTTCGAGCTCGTGCCTCCGTCGGGTTCTACTGTGACTTGTCCGATCAGAGTTTACTAACGCCATCACGGCGATGGTAATCTACCGTGTGGATCGGCGTTCGCCGGTCCTGTGTAGTGGCCTGCACCCAAGGCAGCAGCCAGGCGGCGTTCGTGACCAACGCATGGCGTATGCATTGCCTTTCGTGATTGTGAATATCTGTTTCCAAAGTTTTGTCTTGTTTCATACGTGCCAAAGAACATGCTGCTGATACACGTTCACTGCCTGGTCATTATCCCATCACTGCCTATGTCATTATGGCGCATCACGATCACGCCTCGACTGTCCGTCCGCGGCCGCGCCTCAGGCGAATCATCGACAACGTGCGCGGCGAGATGGACAAGCGCCAGTGGATTATCTTCGACGGCGACGTGGATCCCGAGTGGGTGGAGAACCTCAACTCGGTGCTGGACAACACGCGCCTGCTGACGCTGCCGAACGGCGAGCGACTCTCCATTCCGCCGAACGTGCGCGTCATGTTCGAGGTGCGTGGTCGCGGCCGGGGCGCGCTCCGGCCGCGTGACCGGCGCTGCGGCGGGCCACAGCCGCCGCACGTGCGAGGCAGCCGGCCGATGCCGGGGTCCCGGCGGAAGTGGTTCATGGTTTGGCACCCTAGCTTGCGATGTTGTTATTGTGCGACGATGGCTTGCGTGGTCCTCAAGGTGCCTGCTGGATGGGCCTCGTGATGTTTGACTTTTGATGGTGGCGGCTGAATGTATGGCTCGTTTTCATATGGGCGGTGGCTTTACCACCGGGGTGGCGATTCTCGGGTCCGCTGGGCGCCGGGCTCGACAGGCCGTGCCGCCCCGCTCGTGCGCGCGCCCGCTGACTCTGCGCGCCCGCGCTGCCCGCAGGTGCAGGACCTGAAGTACGCCACGCCGGCCACCGTGTCGCGCTGCGGCATGGTCTGGTTCTCTGAGGACGTGCTCACCACTGAGATGATCTTCGAGAACTACCTGAGCCGGCTGCGGCGCGTGCCGCTGGAGGAGGGCGAAGAGGAGCGGCGCGCGGCTGCCGCCGGCGCCGCCGACGCCGTCAGCCCCACGCTGCAGGTGAGGACTCACACGCGTACTGCGCCCGGCCAGCCGGGTGCGGAGTGCGCTCGGTGGCAGATTGGCGCCGATGGGCCCACGCGCGCTGGCCTCGTCGCAAACCGATCCGCTGAGTCGACCCGTTCAAGTCAGGCATCAGTGTCACAAGTTCTGATGTGGAAGAGGGTTTTCTGAGCTTGTGCCTTCGTAATGCTGCATTCTCAGGCGACTATGAATGGGGGCCATATGAGCAGGGTAGTCGGCGCGCCCTCGGGGCCAAATCATCGTCATTATCATCGCGCCGGCCCGTTGGCAACCGAAGCTCTTGTTTCGATGTTCCTTTTCGGTCCCCGGTGGCGGGGCGGTGCCGCCGCTCCCGTGTGGCCGCCCACTCGCACCGCCGCCGCGGCACCAGTGTCTCTGACCGGCACCACCCACCGCCTCCTCCGCAGCTGCAGCGCGAGGTGGCTACACTGCTGCAGGCACACCTCGCCTCGGACGGCCTGGTGGTCAAGTGCCTCGAGTTCGCGCGCACGCTCGACCACGTAATGGACTTCACGCGGCTGCGCGCGCTCTCTTCGCTCTTCTCCATGCTGAACCAGGCCTGCCGCAACCTGCTGCAGTACAACGCGCAGCACTCCGACTTTCCGCTGACGCCCGACCAGCTGGAGGCGTACGTGCCGCGCGCGCTGGTGCACGCGCTCATCTGGAGCTTCGCCGGCGATGGCAAGCTCAAGACGCGCGACCAGCTTGGCGAATTCATCCGCGGCAGCACGACCATCGCGCTGCCGCCGACGGCCGGCAGCATCGTGGATTACGAGGTGCGCCTGAGCCGGGGAGGAGAGGGCGAGGATGGGGTGTGGTGCGGGGGTGTCCGCGCAGCTCAGGACTGCGGATGGCGGCGGTGGCACCGGGTGGCACGGAGCGTTCCGACTTGACTCTGTGTTTGTTGCGGGGTATTCGCCAACCTAGAATATGAGGGAAAATAGCCGCTGCATTGCTGTTGTGGAGATGCTGTGTGTCTTATTATGTAGGTTTGAATTTTGATCGTACGAAGTCAGCGATCGCTCAGCCTGACCGAGTATTTGAAATGTCGACTTATCATTACTTTGCTGCTCCTTGGCTGTAGTGAGTTCATTTATGCTTCGATTTACAACACTCAAAAAATAGGCAACAGGAACAGGAGCCGTGAGAATGGGCCAACGTGGTTCGCATCCCCTTTCGTCTGCCCTCTTCGCGTGATGGGGCACGCCGCCCCCTCGGCATCATGTGGTGCGCTCGCCACTGACCTCTGACCCGGCCGTGCTGTGTGCCCCTGATCCAACGGTTGACCTCGGCCCGGCTGTCTGCTCCCCAGATCACCCTCCAGGGCGACTGGGTGCCGTGGTCGCAGCGCGTGCCGCAGATCGAAGTGGAGACTCACATGGTGGCGGCGCCGGACCTGGTCATCCCCACCGTCGACACGGTCCGACACGAGGCCCTGCTCTACACCTGGCTGGCCGAGCACAAGCCGCTGGGTAGGTCCGGCCCCGGCCCCGGCCCCGGCCCCGGCCCCGGCCCCGGCCCCGGCCCCGGCCCCGGCCCCGGCCCCGGCCCTGCCCCGGCCCCGGCCCCGGCTCGGCCCAGCCGGTACCGGCAGGCAACGTACCGAGGCAGGGGAGCAGTGTTGGTGGAATGGAGAGTTGTGGCCGGGGTGCATTTTTACGAGCTGCATTATGTCGTAGCCCGGCCGCCCGGCGCTAACCTGGCCGCTCCAGGGTCATTGGCTGGTGGACCGTTTAGGACGAACCAAATAATGAAGCACAACAATCTGTGGAATGGCAGCGTGTATGGCCTGAAAGCGTTGCAAAGCTGGAAACATTCGAAAATGACGTTAGTAACTTTGCCCCGCTCGGCTACCCTAGGAGCAGATGAACCCTAACCAAGAAGTTGAGGTTGTGAAGCCCTGCGTGCCCGCCGCGGCGAGCCGGCGCCTGACTTGACCTGACCTGACCTGACCTGACCCACCTGCTGGCAGTGCTGTGCGGCCCGCCCGGGTCCGGTAAGACGATGACGCTGTTCTCGGCGCTGCGTTCGCTGCCCGACCTGGAGGTGGTCGGCCTCAACTTCTCGTCGGCCACCACCCCTGAGCTGCTGCTCAAGACGTTCGACCACTACTGCGAGTACCGCAAGACGCCCAACGGCGTGGTGCTGGCGCCCGTGCTGGTGAGTGTGGTGAGCGGGACCCACCACCCTGCCCCTGAGAGATTCTCCGGAACATGGGGGATGCCGGTGTGAATGTGCAGGGCGGATGGTTCGTCGCGGAGTCCGTCTCGTATTCCGGCTGTCATAACGGCGAACTACAGCATCTCCGTTGTTTCTGAGCCACCCAAATCATGTGATGCCGTGGGCAGGTGGCCTCAGGCGCCGCACGTTCGCCAACTCTCCCCGCGCGCTGCGAATGTGCAGCCTCTGTACCCGGCGGCCGCGACCGTGCTCGTTCGGGGGCCGACCTCGGCTGGCCCACCCCCGCCTCACGCCGCGCTGCCGCCCCATCCGTCGGCAGCTGGGCAAGTGGCTGGTGGTGTTCTGCGACGAGATCAACCTGCCCGACATGGACCAGTACGGCACGCAGCGCGTCATCAGCTTCATGCGCCAGATGGTGGAGCACGGCGGCTTCTACCGCACCACTGACCAGACCTGGATCCGGCTCGAGCGCATACAGGTGGGCCGGCTGGGGCCAGTCGTCACGGGGGGCACGTGTGGAGGCCATCGGGCAAGGTCTGGGTCGGGCAGGTGTGGATCACACTGGGTAGAAGACACGAGTGTGCATGTCAGGTCTGGATCAAACTGGGACGATGTGAGTAAGGTGCGACACGACTCCAGCGGTTTAGCTGAAGCCCAGGGCTGGGGTCTTGATCAGAACTAATACAGATGGCGAGTCACGCGCTGATCGGTGTGCGTATGCGTGCATGCGAACTGTGCCGGCGTGCGGACGTGTTCTGAGACGCGTCGTGTGCCGCCCTGCGTCCGCAGTTCGTGGGCGCGTGTAACCCGCCGACGGACCCCGGCCGCAAGCCGCTCTCGCACCGTCTGCTGCGTCACATGCCCGTCGTCTACGTCGACTACCCGGGCGAGACGTCCCTCAAACAGGCGAGATACTGCCCAAGCGGGTGTGACGCTTCTCAGACGGACGAGGCGCTCTTTAGACGGGTCCGGTGCCACTCGGGCTGGTGGACGTCTTCATGTGGTTTGCTCACCCCGCTTGCAGCCAGAAGTGCTCTGAACTGGGCTTTAATTACGAGCTGCGTCCCCTGTTTTCCTCGTCTACTTCCATTCAAATGATACCACAGGAGCCTTCATCGAAGCCACCAAGCACCAACGCGCTTGCCATGTACTGCTGCGCTCGGTGACCGCCTGCTCACGAGCCTGCCGCCGGCGCTGGACGCCCCTGATGTGATGCTACCCTAACCCGGCAGATTTACGGCACGTTCAACCGGGCGATGCTGCGCATGCAGCCGGCGCTGAAGACGTACGCCGAGCCGCTGACGTCGGCGATGGTGGAGTTCTATCTGGGCTCGCAGCAGCGCTTCACGCAGGACATGCAGCCGCACTACGTGTACTCGCCGCGCGAGCTCACCCGCTGGGTGCGCGGTATCTGCGAGGCCATCCGGTGAGCAGGGGCGCGACGGCCGGCGCTGCCTTCGCGCAGCACTGAAGCGGCTGGCAGACTCGTGCTGGAGGGCTGCGGTAGTCACTGCCAGCTGTCGAAGCAGCGCAGCGAAGGCGCTAGCACGGCGGCACGCGTGCTGACCTGCGGCGGCCGCCGGTGTCAGCCGACGTGACGGGTTTGTGGGGGCGGTATTGTCAGGCCATACCCCGTTCGGGACGCCGGGGTATTGCCGCGAGCCGGCCGCTCTCGCCAGCTTACTGACGCCGGCCCGCCCGCTTGTCGCCGCCAGACCAATGGAGGCCGCCTCGGTGGAGGACCTGGTGCGGCTGTGGGCGCACGAGGCTCTGCGCCTCTTCCAGGACCGGCTCGTGTACGATGAGGAGCGCACCTGGACCAATGAGCACGTGGACCAGGTGGCGCTGCGACACTTCCCCAACATCGACAAGGAGACGGCCCTGCGCCGGCCCATCCTCTACTCCAACTGGCTGCACAAGGATTACGTGCCCGTCGACCAGGAGGAGCTGCGCGAGTACGTCAAGGCTCGGCTCAAGGTCAGTCAGTCAGTCCGCTCGGCTGGGGCGTGACGTCACGCCACGCCGAGGTGGATGGCACCAGCGTTGTGGCCTCCGCCAGTGGTCGTGGCCAGAGCTCTGGATCGTTATGGCCTCCGCCGGTGGTCGTGGTTCGTGGCTCGAGCTCTGGACCGTTGTGGCCTCCGCCGGTGGTCGTGGCTCGTGGCCCGAGCTGTGGATCGTGCAAGTCTTTTAAACATCCTTAGAGCAAAGTGAACGCTGAATAGTGCATGCTCGTATGTTCTAATATACGATGTAACTGTATATATATATATATATATATATATATATATATATATATATATGTATGTATGTGTGTGTGCATGCGTGCGTGCGTGCGTGCGTGCGTACGTGTGTGTGCGTGCGTGCGTGCGTGCGTGCGTGCGTACGTGCTTGCGTGCTTGCGTGTATTTACATGTCGTTAGGATCAAAGATAGTTAGTGCGAAATCACTCATATATTCGTTAATCTGTACAAGTTTTGAGCTTTTTAAGGATGGAAATTGTGCAATACTATCTGCAAAACATATTTAAGTACGAAGAAGGCAAATGAAGCATGGCCATTTGAAGTAAGATAAAATGTTATTACGTTGGTGCGTACCAAATGCACCCATAATGGGAACACTACAAAACACGAACACATTGCCGCAGTCACGTCACATAGTACTTACCGCCCACCACCTAATAACTGGAAAACTCGTCCCATGTAGACTTATTTGACGATGAGATGAGATCAGAAAACACAATAATGTACGGATTGACGAACATATGAGTGGTTTTGTCTCGGCATCCTCGCTTGCCAGCAAGACCTGGATCTTATGGTGCGGTCCCGCTGTGTGATACCGTCACTGGCTGGATCTTACGGCGCGGTCCGGCTGCGTGATGCCGTCACTGGCTGGATCGTACCGACTCGTCCGCCGCCGCATGTTGTAACCCCATTCCCTTTTGTCAGGTGTTCTACGAGGAGGAGCTGGACGTTCCGCTGGTGCTGTTCAACGAGGTGCTGGACCACGTGCTGCGCATCGACCGGATCTACCGCCAGCCGCAGGGCCACCTGCTGCTGATCGGCGTCAGCGGTGCCGGCAAGACCACCCTCTCGCGCTTCGTCGCCTGGATGAACGGGCTCTCTGTATTCCAGATCAAGGTGTGTAGGCGGGAGCACAGAGCGTCGTGGCGTCGGCAGCATTGCCACTGTACCCACGGAGGGGAAAGGTTGAACGCACCCGATCATCGACCATCTCGCTGTCAGCGGTTCGTTGTCACCACTTATGTGTCCTCGGGCGTGACCGGCAGCCGGAGGAACGCTCGCTTGCCTGGTTAATAATGCCCCCCTGCCCCTCCCCCGCCCCAGGTGCACAACAAGTACACGGGCGAGGACTTCGACGAGGACCTGCGCACCGTGCTGCGGCGCTCTGGCTGCCGCGGCGAGAAGGTCTGCTTCATCCTGGACGAGTCGAACATGCTCGACTCCAGCTTCCTCGAGCGCATGAACACGCTGCTGGCCAACGGAGAGGTGCCCGGTCTCTTCGAAGGTGGGTGACTGAGTGGAGGTAGAACAGCATCGTTGCCGTTGGTTTTTTTTGCGTGGTTTTGTCAGGCCATGGTGGAGAAACCTACGAGGTGTCTAGTGTCGGTCATCAGTAGTGAACAATGCAGACAGTGAAGCAGTGAACAGAACGGACCATCGCATCGTAAAACCGTAGCAAACGTACCGTGTATTAACGCATCTTTACATCGCTTTTCTTTGTGTCAAGTGATGTCGACGGGTGAGATTGTCTCACTTTACCAGGGCCAGGGATGCCATAGGTCAGGATATGGCAACAAACATAGAGGGGCCTCAATGGAGACAAAATAAGGTTGCCAGTCTGCTCTATCTTTGCTGACAAAGGGCTGATAGTCTACAAAGTATTTAACTTGCTAGTATGCCACGGTTGTTAACCTATATAGCTGCAGTCTGTTGTGTGTTTTGATTTTCCTCGTGCATAAGGTCCAGAGTCGCCGGTGTCGCCTGTCTAGGTTTGGAGTTCATCCAGGCGACAGAAACTGTTTGTGCGCGCTGCTCCCGCCAGGTGCGTATCACCGTTTGGCGACGTGCCCCCGGAAGGTCCCCCGCTCCGCCGGGTGCGCAGCTCTCGCCCAGCAGCCGCTGCTCAGAGCCCGGTGCCCGTTGTGTAGAGGCCCCTGACGTCGCCAGGTGACGAGGCGTCGGCGCTCATGACCCAGTGTAAGGAGGGCAGTCAGCGAGACGGCCTCATGCTCGACTCCAACGAGGAGCTGTACAAGTGGTTCACCAGCCAGGTGATGCGCAACCTGCACGTGGTGTTCACGATGAACCCCAGCTCGGAGGGGCTCAAAGACCGGGCTGCCACCTCGCCCGCGCTCTTCAACCGCTGCGTGCTCAACTGGTTCGGCGACTGGAGCAACGGCGCCTTCTTCCAGGTAGGCGGTCCGTGTGGGGGCGGCCGCGCGCGCATGCGTCAGCGCCGCGGGCCAGTGTGGCAAGCCTGGTAGAGTAGACGCGTCCGCGCAAAGTCGAACGCGCGCGCGCGCTCCTGGTCTGTTGAGATTGGGGTGCGCTGCAACGTCATCAGGTCGTGTGACGGACTAAGGCGTCGCGGTTGGCGAAGAGGTCGGCAGAATGTTGGGCAGCGTGTCGCTGACGAGCTCGGTGGCCGCTCGGCCGTGACTGCCCCCGCCGCCGGCCACGGCCCCGCGCCCGGCGCGCTCCTGAGGCCGGCTGCGGCTGCCGCGCGCCCCGCTGACGCCCGCCGCGCTCCTGAGGCCGGGTGCGCGCCCCGCTGACGCCCGCCGCGTCTGCAGGTGGGCCGCGAGTTCACCAACCGGGTGGACCTGGATCGAATGAACTGGTCGCCGCCCGACTACTTCCCGGTGGCGTACGACGAGTTGCCGCACCCGCCCACCCACCGCGACGCCATCGTCAACGCCTTCGTGCACGTGCACCAGTCGCTGCACCGCGCCAACCAGCGGCTGGCCAAGCGCGGCCAGCGCACCACCGCCATCACGCCCCGGTAAGTGCGGGGGCCCGCCGGGGGGCGGGGCGGGGCTGCTCCGCGGCGACTGTCACACGACAGTGGCTGCGGCTGGGGGGGGGGGGGCGGTTGATGGGTCAAGGTCAGGGCTGGGGGTTGTGGCGTCTGCAGGGAAAATAAAGTTATAACGACTTGGGTCTTGCTTGGCTACCTTATGCTTGCGATGCGACGGGGAAAAGCTCAGAGGTGGACGGTGGTCACGTGCTTTTGGTAGTTTCACCACCGACGTCCAACTGCGGGCTATCAGAATAATACTAGCGCATCGTAAATGCGCTCCATAAGTCACCATAAATAATTGTTGCGACGGTCTGTGCCCCAGGCACACGTCGGCCCTGTACCCCACGTTTTGGAATGGTCTCAACACACACCTCACCATCGACCTTTTGTTCTGTCAGGCACTACCTGGACTTCATCAACCACTTCGTGAAGCTGTACAACGAGAAGCGGGCCGACCTGGAGGAGCAGCAGCTGCACCTGAACGTCGGCCTGAACAAGATCGCCGAGACGGTGGAGCAGGTGGAAGAGATGCAGAAGTCGCTGGCCGTGAAGTCTCAGGTGAGTGGCTGACAATCTCCGCCGCTCGCCAGTCCGCCGCTGTATCTGCGCAGCGGTGTCAGTCCGGAGCCTGGCCGAGTATAAAGTGTCACGGTCGGCTTGTTACGGCTGCTGATACTGGACTACGTTTGCTCGGCTGATGCCGCGTGAATGCGCGGACATACTGCGGAAATGGATGTGCCCTCGCGGTGTCATTTGTCCACGTCAGCCTCGGACAGCGCAGGTGTTTCTTGCTTCCTGATGTGAGCTCACCGCACACCGTTGCCCTTCCACGCCCAACGTTGGCCAGATGGCGGCGCTTTGTGGGCCTTCGGCGCCAGCTGAGCCGCCTCGTCCAGTACTCGGCGCCCCTTTGACGCCTCCGTCTCCCCCGTCGGCGCGCAGGAGCTGCAGCAGAAGAACGAGGCGGCTAATCAGAAGCTGCGCCAGATGGTGCTGGACCAGCAGGAGGCCGAGCGTCAGAAAGTGCACTCGCAGGAGGTGCAGGCGCAGCTGGAGCAGCAGACGCGCGAGATCGCCGTCAAGCGCGAGGATGTGGTGGCCGAGCTGGCCGGAGTGGAGCCGGCCGTCATCGAGGCGCAGAATGGTACGGGCGCCGCGCGGGCCGGCCGGCTGTCTGCTGCCGGGCTGCGGTCCGCCGCCAGACACCGGGGAGCGGCTGGAGATGAGTGTGGCGGAGTGGTCGTGGAAGCAGGCTGTGGCGCGAGCCACCAAAACGGTGGTGAAATCGCGCGACGGTGGCTTGTGGTCTGCCTGGTTCTGCTTTTTGACGGCGTTAGGGTTGAACTCTATGCACGGTGGGCCTCTAGCCGCACGTCAGTCCGTCATGCAGCACGGCACGCCGACCGTGGCCTGAACTCATCCTGTCGGCCCCCCTGCTGCACCCGACACGGCATTGTAAAAACAGCTTGGACTCAAAGGATCACTGTAGCTGCGATTCCACAGCCCCTGTCCCTGACTGACCGCGCTCTTCCGCTCGCCGCCCAGCCGTCAAGTCCATCAAGAAGCAGAATCTGGTGGAACTGCGTTCGATGAGTCTGCCGCCGGCGCTGGTCCGCCTGGCGCTCGAGTCGATCTGCCTGTTCCTCGGCGAGGAGACCTCCGACTGGAAGACCATCCGCAGTGTGCTGATGAAGGACAGCTTCATCCCCAGCATCGTGAACTACTCGACCGAGAGCATCAGGCAAGTGCCGGCCGTGCCGTTGTGGTCTGTCGAGCAGACCCGAGGCAGCGCATTCAACGCGGTGGCATGGCATCCATTACAGGCCGTGTGGCGCTGCGTCCGTGGTCTGTGCTCACTGCTTCGACGCAGTGTGCTGGGGTTCGCTACCGGCGCCTCCAAACGATGCGATCCTGCACCTACGGTCAGGCCATGGCTGATCCCGTGGTGTTGGGTCTGGCATGTATGCTCCCTGGCGCGGAGTTCTCCCCCTGAGTGGACACCTGCAGTCGACGTCCGAGCAGTGCTGGACGACCGGTCTCCGGCGTACCACCGGAGGGGCGGATAGCGCCGCGCCGGAGCTCACTGGGTCGCCGCGCCGGAGCTCACTGGGTCGCCGCGTCGGAGCTCACTGGGTCGCCGCGCCGGAGCTCACTGGGTCGGTGCCTCGCGCGGCTAAACGCCGCCACGAGCCGTTGCGTGTCGACCAGTTCTCGTAACTATTACGAAACATCATTGTCCGTACAGTGACAGCATTCGGGAGAAGATGAGGAAGCGCTACCTCTCCAACCCCGACTACAACTTCGCCAAGATCAACAACGCCTCGTCGGCCTGCGGGCCCATGGTGAAGTGGGCCATCGCACAGGTCAGGGCCCGACCCCGGCCACTAAGTTTTCTCCTTGATGCCGTTGCCGAAAGCGAGCATCGACAGCGTTTTCTTCCCGAGATGACTTTTCGGCTATGTATTATGTATGTCGTACCGCGTCCATCGCGCGTTCAATAGCTCTGAAGTTCTGCGCTGTTTGATATGCAATCATCGCGGTGTGCATTGTACTCGCTGCCTTCTCCAGTGTATGTGACGATCGCATTACGCCCTCGCTGCGCTGGATCCCCACGGTGGGAGTGCTCGGGACGTCCGGCTGAGCAGCCGCTGCCTAGCCGCTCCCTGACTAATGGTGTGGACGTGACCGGTCCGGCGCCCCCTCTGACGGTCGCTCGCGCCCCACCCCAGATCAACTACGCCGACATGCTGAAGCGGGTTGACCCGCTGCGCAACGAGCTCAAGTCGCTGGAGTCGCAGGCGGACGAGAATAAACACAAGGCCGAGGAGATCACCAAGGTGAGCTCGCGCGGCGCATCTCGGCGGCGTCCCGGCCCTGGAGCGGGGCGGCGGGGGGGGGGGGGAGGGAGGGGGGCGTGGTGCGACCGACGGTGCTGCCTGCTGCGGCGGCTACGACATGTTGATGATTGTGGGTGATAAGGTGGCCTGGCGGCTCAGGCCGTGATGGGACTATAACTGTCTCATCAGTCTCATCGTGGCCCGGGTCTCGGTGACGGCCCCGGCGGCGCCTGACCGGAGCGGCCCTGACCGGAGCGGCCCGGTGCCCTGACCGGAGCGGCCCGGTGCCCCCCTGACCGGAGCGGCCCCGTGTCCTGACCGGGGCGGACCGTTGTCCTGACCGGGAGCATGCGTGTCCCGCCAGGTGATCGACAAGCTGGAGCGCTCGATCGCCAGCTACAAGGAGGAGTACGCCGTGCTGATTGCGCAGGCGCAGGCGATCAAGACTGACCTGGCCAGCGTGCAGGCCAAGGTGAGACTACTGGACGCGCCGCGCGGCAACGCCATCATGCCGTGCTCGGGGTGAGGGGAAGGGTGTGGGTTCGAGACTAGCTGCCACCAGTGTCTCACCTGACCCTCCGTGCCGCAGATCGCTAGAGACTGCGACGCTAATGGCTGTAGGAGAAGCTCAAGCTGATTTTAGTTGACGGGGGTTGATTGAATGCCGGAGGCGGCACGGCACGTCAAGTTCATGGACTCCCGTGGGCCACGGCATCATGTGGGGCTGAACCAAACCGGCCTTACTGGAGAAGGAACTTTCGAAAAGGGTCGAGGGCTCGCGTGGATTTAGATCAGTTGGCCATCTGGTCATGTGCCGTTGGCATGACAAAATAATGCGCCTTTCATGTCAGATCGTTTTTATATCGCAGGCTATGATGCCGGTGTTGCTCGTTGATTATCTGGGATTGTTCGTGCTCCGATTGGTCTGTTTGTGATCCAGAGGATGAGTTTTGTGCTTGTCATCAGACGCCTCGATTTATTCCTTGTGAACACGTGAATGGATCCCCGATGTGCCCTCGGGCTCTCGTGTGGCTGAGCCCGCCCTGAGCTGCACTGCGCCTACTCTCCCGGCCAGGTGGACCGTTCGATGGCGCTGCTCAAGTCGCTGAGCATCGAGCGGGAGCGGTGGCTGGCCACCAGCGAGACGTTCCGCTCCCAGATGCTCACCATCATCGGCGACGTGCTGCTGTCGGCCGCCTTCCTGGCGTACGCCGGCTACTTTGACCAGCAGCTGCGCCAGAGCCTGTTCTCCAACTGGTGCGCGCACCTGCAGCAGGCGGCCGTGGCGTACCGGCCCGACCTCGCCCGCACCGAGTACCTCAGCAACCCGGACGAGCGGCTGCGCTGGCAGGCCAACTCGCTGCCCTCCGACGACCTGTGCACCGAGAACGCCATCATGCTGGAGGTGGGTGCGCTGGAGGGCGGCGGTGGCGGCCGGCGGGAGGCCGGCGAGCCGGTGCCGTCTTGCAGCCGATCGGTCGGTGACGCGACCGGCGGCTGGGACGGCGCGGCTGCGCTGGCCGGACGTGGTGCTGCTCTCCAGTGTCCGTGGAGCTGACGGATCTGAGATGCACCGGTATCAGCCTCTGTTGTGTTGGTGTGACTGCCTGTTGACGCCGCGGGTAGCCGACCCACACGGCCATCGGCGCCTGCAGGACCACATCGGCGTGACCTCAGCCGTCGTCGGCGTCGTTTGAGCGCTGCAGCCGTCAGCCTCGGCACGCGTCAATGTCATGTCAGTGGCGTGCGTGTATCAGATGGCAGCTGTGAGTGAGACCGCCACTGCAGGCTTTCTGACGGGGGGAGCCAGGCGCGGGCGATTAGCGTGCTCAGGGCGAGGCGCTGTCGTCCGCGAGTCTCGTTGCCCGCCGTCTCTCCCTGTGTCGCCGCCCGCATGGCTCGCCCCGCGTCTTGTGACGCCGCCCATCTGGCTCGCCCCGCGTCGTGTGACGCCGCCCGCCTGGCTCGTCCCGCGTCTTGTGAAGCCGCCCATCTGGCTCGCCCCGCGTCGTGTGACGCCGCCCACCTGGCTCGCCCCGCGTCGTGTGACGCCGCGCGCCCGGCTCCCCCCGCATCGTGTGACGCTGTGCGTCTGGATCTGCTGCAGCGTTTCAACCGGTACCCGCTTATCATCGACCCGTCGGGCCAAGCTACCGAGTTCATCATGAAGGAGTTCGCCGGCAAGAAGATCACCAAGACCAGCTTCCTGGACGACAGCTTCAGAAAGAATCTGGAGAGCGCGCTGCGCTTCGGCAACCCGCTGCTGGTGCAGGTGAGGCTGCCGTCGTGCGCTGTCTGGCGCGGTCTGGTCTGAGGGCTGGCCTGGTCTGGTCTGGTCTGAGCTGAGACCCTGTCTAGTTTGGTTCGGTATAGAGTGTGACGGGCTGGTTACTGTCGTCAGGTCATAAAGGGTTTTCAGCAGCTGTAGCTACGGACCCGACCCTGACCCGGCACGGGTACATAGTTGCCCACACTATGCTGGAAAAGGTTTGCAAGAATTTACCCGCCGCCTCTACCTGCTTCCAGCTGTGCGGCAGCTGTCATGGTTGAGCTTTGCCACTGCTCGCCAGCTGTGCGGCAGCTGTTATGGTTGAGCTCTGCCACTGCTCGCCAGCTGTGCGGCAGCTGTTATGGTTGAGCCCTGCCACTGGTCGGCCACGCCGCCATACGTGTGCAGACCCCGCTGATGCAGACGGTCCATAGCATTTGTCGAGATCGGCCTGCACCAGGGCGGAGGCGCTTCTGTATTCGTGTCGTGTCGGTGGCGGCGTACCTTCCGTGCCCGTCTCCCCGCGGCAACCTGCTGACGGCCCGCGCCGCGGCCGCCCGCGGCGTGACCCTCCCTCTGACGCCAGCGCCGCCTCGTGCCCGGCAGGACGTGGAGAACTATGACCCGATCCTGAACCCGGTGCTGAACCGCGAGCTGCGCCGCACCGGCGGCCGCGTGCTCGTCACGCTCGGCGACCAGGACATCGACTTGTCGCCCACCTTCACCATCTTCCTGTCGACCCGCGACCCGACGGTCAGTTGGGCGGGCACTGTGGGAGGGCGATGGGTTGGACGGGCCGCCCTCAGGGCCGTGCGGTGTAGACGGGTGGCGCCATCGCAGGCTCGGCATCGGCCAGGGATGCGAACGTGTCCCTCTGCACGTCTGTTCTGTTGTGTCCACCCATGCTCACCTGTGTCTGAGTGGTCGCCCGCGCGCCCTGGCTGTGGCCCTCCCTGGATCATCCCCCATTAGTCGTCTCACGCATGGACACCGCGCTTCCGCTCCACACCCTCGTGACGTTGCTGCCGTCTCCGCTCCCGCGACGGCCCCGCGCCGCGTCAGCCCGTCTCGGCGTCTTGACTGGGACCTCTCACGCGCCGCTCCGCGCCGCGTCCTGTGCTGAACGCACCGAGCCCGACCCGTGACGTGGCGCCCGACGCCAGGTGGAGTTCCCGGCCGACATCTGCTCGCGCGTCACGTTCGTCAACTTCACCGTCACGCGGAGCAGCCTGCAGTCGCAGTGTCTGAACCAGGTGCTGAAGGCGGAGCGTCCCGACATCGACGAGAAACGTGCCGACCTGCTCAAGCTGCAGGGTGAGTTGGCGACGGCCTCCCTCTTCCAGATGCGGACGGTGGTGTATGGAGCCCAAGCGTCGCTGTCTTGATCGGTGATAGTAATCCAAATCCAGCACTCAGGTCTGCTGGAGCGCGGACGGACTTCCTGCGTGTTCTGATTAGGGTTCGCAATGGCGAGACGGGCTGCTCAGTAGCTCGGACGATCCCAGTTCCCCGATAACAACACTGAACGCAGTAGCTGAGTGCGTGTCGCCTTCCATGGTTGGCGACTGGTGTTTCGGACGACGAAGTAAGAAATACGGGGCTGGGGTGGCTGAGCCATTGTGTTGACATTGTATGGTTTGATACGGCTACGCCTGGTGGATGTTAGGACGCAGTCTGGACCTCTGGCCTGGGATGGAATGTACTAGGTGCTGGGAGAAGGTGTAGAAGGTGCTGTGCGCGGTGTTTGAGCGGGGTGATCAGCCGCTGACCGTTGTGACCGTGTTTGCCCCGTATTGCGCCGTCCTGCAGTGCGTCGCAGTCGTCCCGCCGCCTGAGCGCGGCGCCCGTACCTCGTCGACAGGCGAGTTCCACCTGCGTCTGCGCCACCTGGAGAAGTCGCTGCTGCAGGCGCTCAACGACGCCAAGGGCAAGATCCTGGACGATGACAGCGTCATCACCACTTTGGAGACTCTGAAGAAGGAGGCGGCCGAGATCACCAGCAAGGTGGAGGAGACGGACAAGGTCATCGCGGAGATCGAGACGGTGTCGCAGCAGTACCTGCCGCTAGCACAGGTTAGTCGGTGGCGGGCCTGGCAGCGGTGTTGTCAGCATAGCTCCGGCCGGCTCCGGAACGATGTGCTAGTCCTGCTGGGCGGTTTTATTTTGGCTGAGCTCGTAGCGTGTTTTATATGATGCGTGACCCAACATACGCAGGGTGAGAATGTTGTGTCGGCGGGCGTCTTGTGCTTTCGAATGTGTGACGAATCCGTCTCGAGAGCGCTCTCAGTTGGTCAGCGAGCGTTTTGATTCGCTCACTCGTGGCGGGGTGGTCTCGAGTCGCTTCAGACTATACGTATTTGTCCCCGACTTGGATGGACTGCGGCCGGTGGCAGTGTCTGTGTTTGTGTCTGTGTCTGTGGTCAGCTGGCCTCAGAGGGGAGCAAGGACCGTGCCGAACATTGTGTTACAATACGCTGTCGTCAAAATTCTGCTGTTGACTCGGAATTTACAATCTTATGATGACATCGGAGCTCTTGCAACACGGACCGCTTAGCGCGGACGCTGATCCCAGTAATCCATTAAATTAAATTAAAATGCTTGCACCGGGTGTTAAAAGGCGTGTTGGGTAGCAACAAAATGTTGGGTTTGTTACGAGTTTGCGTAGTTTGTGGCCGGCTCTGGGTGTGAATGGGCGGTGACTTGAGGCCAGGAAAGTTCTCCACTCCTCTTTTCGGGCGTTTGCTAACGAACTCGGTCGTGTGACGTGTTCCAGGCTTGCAGCAGCATCTACTTCATGCTGGAGTCGCTGCACCAGATCCACTTCTTGTACCAGTTTTCGCTGCAGTTCTTCCTAGACGTCTTCAACTGCGTGCTGACCAAGAACCCGGGCCTGCAAGGCAAGACGGACCCGAACGAGCGCCTGGCCATCATCACCCAGGCGCTGTTCTCGGTGGGTGACCGACCGACCGCATGCGCCATTCTCCTGCTGGGGGACTGGAGGACTTGTCCTCGCGTTGCCATGTTTGTTCATGTGATCGGCCTCGACTTCGTGCTTTTCGGTGCACCCCTGATTTGTTCTCACTTTGGTCAACGGTCGTGCGACCGGAAGTCCCTCGGTCTCCAATCTCAGCCGCGCAGGGATCGGTAGAGCTTCACAACGCCTACCTCGTGCAACAAGCCGCGCTTATGACTGGAACGTGAGCGCCCCCCACCGCCACCGCTGACGGCTCACCGCGCGCGCGCGTGTGTCTGGCAGATGTGTTACAGCCGGGTAGCGCGCGGCATGGCACACCACCACCGCCTGACGCTGGCGCTGCTGCTGGCGCGCATCAGTCTGCGCGGCGCCGCCGGAAACGGCGACCTAGAGGACGAGTTCGACTTCCTCATCCGCGGCAAGGAGGGCATCGTGACGCAGCGGCCGTCCGACGTCGCCGGACTGAGCGACGAACAGGCCGAGAACATGGTCCGCCTGGCGCAGAGGTACGGCCAGCCTTCTGTGGCGGTGGTGGGATGAGGGACATGATCCGCCTGGCGCAGAGGTACGGCTGGCCTTCCGTGGCGGTGGTGGGATAAGGGACATGATCCGCCTGGCGCAGAGGTACGGCTGGCCTTCCGTGGCGGTGGTGGGATGAGGGACGTGGTCCGCCTGGCGCAGAGGTACGGCTGGCCTTCCGTGGCGGTGGTAGGATGAGGGACGTGGTCCGCCTGGGGTAGAGGTACGGGTGGTGAAGCGGCGCCGGATGAAACGCTAGATGTGCGCTGACGCACGGCAGGGGGAGTTGAGTTACATCTACAGCTTCGGTTTTTCCAAACACTCATGGTTTGGCGGAACACACGGCCTTTGTCACGCCCAACATCTGCGTGAAAGGCGCGTGTTGGAATCATGGAAAGGGCCGTCCTAATGGTGGTTCTTCAACTGTGCTTGATTGTGTGCAGCGTTGGGTCGGTGGTCACGTTGTGCGGAGTGACGCCAGTGCGAGACGGTGGCCATCCTCTGAACGGTCCGCCGTCGCGGTGACACCGCTCGGCACGCCCCGCCAGACTGCCGGCGTTTGCCAAGGTGGCGAGCCACGTCAGCAGCCCGCCGTTCCACGAGTGGCTGCAGTCGGTGGCGCCGGAGATGAGCGTCCCCACCGTCTGGAGCGAGGAGCGCGTCACCACGCCCGCCGCCGTCGCCATGCACCGGCTCCTGCTGGTTCAGGTGAGCCGCGGCCGCGCTGGGGTGGGCCACGCGGCAGGAGGTGGCTGCTGCGCTCGGGAGGTGTGGCGCCTCGGAGGGTGCCGCCGTCCTGCTGAAGCCGTTGTTGAGGCCGTGCTCGGCGTACATCAGACGGAGCAGGCGGTTTGAGACGTGGATTTCAGGTTGTGTGTGTGTGTGTGTGTGCGCGCCATTGGGCCTAAATGGCTGTCTGTTCTGATGCCACCACACCGCGGGGTTCGGAACCCGATCGGCTCCGATTGTTGTATTCGAGTATGGTCGTATGTAATGGCACGATTGTAATCGTATATCGTAAAAGCGTACTTGGCCCGCATGCACGCTTGAGCGACATACAACTGTTCGAACGCCGTGCAGAATGAGAAACTGCTTGTCACCTGCTGATCTGACTGCGCTGATCCATTCCTGACCCCTGACCCCCGACCCCTGTCTCCTGACTCGGTCGCGTGCGCGGCGAGGTCGGACTGTGCGTCCGGCGCGGTGTCACTCCCCGGAGACGGGCGACGGTAAGCTGCCGGTCACGAGCGGCGGCCGCGCGGCTGACCTGCGCCGGCGCCGGGCCGCCGCCTGACGGGCCGCTGCACCGGGCCGACCCGCTGCCGGCACGGCGCCGCTGTTCTCAGTCGTCAGACAGTCGAGGGCTGCCCGGCCGCCTGACGCCTCCCGCTTACCCACCAGACGTTCCGGCCGGACCGCCTGCTGGCGGCCGGCCACCAGCTGGTGGACGCCGTGTTCGGCGAGCGCTTCATGCCGGACGCCGAGCGCGAGCTGGACCTGGCCAACATCGTGGAGACGGAGGTGCGGCCCAGCGCGCCGGTGCTGCTCTGCTCGGTGTCCGGCTACGACGCGTCCGGCCGTGTGGACGACCTGGCCGCTGAGCTGGGCCGTGCCGTCACCAGCATCGCCATCGGATCGGCCGAGGGCTTCAGCCAGGCCGAAAAGGCCATCAACTCGGCGGTCAAGACGGGACGGTGAGCGGGCGGCGCGGCGTTGACTCGGCTGGGGCGCGGGTAATTCCTCTCGCGCTGTCATAACCGCCCTGCGGTTATGGTCCTACGAACCTGGTCGTGTGTGCCGTATTGCCAGTTGATGACGCCAGTAAGCTGAGTACCAGTGTAGTCGGGCTCGGTGCGGGAAGGTTAACTCTGGCGTTCTGTCTGCAGGTGGGTGATGCTCAAGAACGTCCACCTGGCCGCCTCCTGGCTGGTCCAGCTGGAGAAGAAGCTGCACACATTGCAGCCCAACGCCAATTTCAGGTGCGTGCTGCCACCGTCCGCCGTCTCCGCATGCTCGCACGCGCCAACTTGTCTGTCGCCTTCTGCGCCGTACGCCCCCCCAAGCCGCTCGTCCGGTGCCGCTAGCCCTCTGTGCGGTCGCCCGCGCGGTCCTCTGGTGCCGCGTGTCCGGCACCGGTGTCGCCGCGGCCGCGCGCTCGCTGCGCCGCTGACGTGGCCGGCCGCGCCGCCAGGCTGTTCCTGACGATGGAGATCAGCCCCAAGATACCAGTGAACCTGCTGAGAGCCGGCCGCATCCTGGTGTTCGAGCCACCGCCTGGCATTCGCGCCAACCTGCTGCGTACCTTCAGCTCGGTCAGTGGGTCGGCCAGCCGTCGGTCAGTCCGGCCAGTCGGCCTGTCGGTCAGTCCGGCCAGTCGGCCGGTCAGTCCGTCCAGCCGTCGGTCAGTCCGGCCAGCCGTCGGTCAGTCCGGCCAGCCTGTCGGTCAGTCCGGCCAGCCTGTCGGTCAGTCCGGCCAGCCGTCGGTCAGTCCGGCCAGTCGGCCGGTCGGCGTTTTGGGAGCTCGCCGCCGCCGCCGCCACCTCAGCTCGCCGCGTCGCGGTCTGGCGCGGCGGCATTCTAGGGCGCTGCAGCGCGCTGCTGCCTGTCGTCCGCTCCGCCATCTGACTCGCGGCGGTCGACCCCGTCCGTCACTCGTGATGTGTCGCGCTGTCGCTTGTGCCGTGTCCTAACGGCCCCGCCGCCCCGCCGGGCGTCACGTGGCCGCAGTTTCGTCACGTGACCGTGACCGCGCCCTGCTCTGCTCTTGCCAGGTGCCGGCGGCCCGCATGATGAAGCCGCCCTCGGAGCGGGCCCGCATCTATTTCCTGCTGGCGTGGTTCCACGCCGTGGTGCAAGAGCGACTGCGGTACGCGCCGCTCGGCTGGTCCAAGGGCTACGAGTTCAACGAGTCGGACCTGCGCGTGGCGTGCGACACGCTCGACACGTGGATCGAGGCCACGGCTATGGTGAGTGGACGCGGTGGGGCGGCCGCAGCGGGTCGGCCGTGACGGCTCGACCAGGATCGCGGGCGGTGGTCCTCGTCTTCGGTGACGGCTCGTCCCGCCACTGTCAAGTTTGGTGTTGCGAGAGCTCGGCCGATGTGACGCCGGAACGTGGCGCCACTTGCGGCCGGCGTTAGCGGCGCTGCTCGGCCCGAGCCGCCGCGGCCGCAGCTGGGTGCCGAGCGCGCTGGAGACACTGGCAAGTATCGGTGCAGGGGACGGTGGTGTCACTCGTCATCCCTTCCGCCGCCACTGCCGGCTGATGGGGCCGCCGGCACGCGTGTGGAGGAGCGGACTGCCTGGCGCTGTCCGGTCAGCTCGGCCGCCAGGCGGCAGGACACGGCGTGGCTCACTGTGCCGGGGTCCGCTGTGACGCCGTGACCTGGCCCGGCGCCGCTCGCCGTCGTGTATGTGTGACCCGTCTCTGCCGTTGTAGATCTCTTCCGGGGCAGAGGGCGCCGCGTCTGTAAGTGGGGCGGGCGTGCGAGGGCGTGTGCTCCGGCGGAGATGGGCCGGCGCTTCTGGGCTTCCGTCTCCATCCGGTGCTCTGTCCGGTCCGCCAACCCTCTCGCGTCCTGTGTCTCTTGCTCTGTTCTCTGTTTGGTCCGCCTACCCTACCGCGTCCTGCGTCTCTTGCTCTGTTCTCTGTCCGGACCGCCAACCCTCCCACGTCGTGTGTCCCTTGCCCTGTTCTCTGTTCGGTCCGCCTACCCTCCCGCGTCCTGTGTCCCTTGCTCTGTTCTTTGTCCGGTCCTCCCGCGTCCCGTGTCACTTGCTCCGTTCTCTGTCTGGTCCGTCAACCCTCCCGCGTCCTGTGTCTCTTCCTCTGTTTGCTGTCCGGTCCGCCAGCCCTCCTGCGTACTGTGCCCCTTGCTCCGTTCTCTGTCCGGTTTGCCAACCTTCCCGCATCCTGTGTCCCTTGCTCTGTTCTCTGTCCGGTCCGCCAACCCTCCCGCGTCCTGTGTCTCTTGCTCCGTTCTCTGTCCGGTCTGCCTACTCTCCCTCGTCCTGTGTCTCTTGCTCTGTTCTCTGTCCTGTCGCGTCGCCGCTGTTGTCTGTTGGGAAGCTCGCGCTGTTCTCTTTCTGTTCCGCTTTCCTGTTGCCAACTCTGGCATTTCAGGGTGTGTGCGTGGCTTGTTCGTACTCAACTTGTCGTTCTCCTGGTTTTAATTTTTGTCGTCCTTACAAAATGCTGGCTTGGTCGTGTGCGGTGCCCGCAGAGTTAAACGTGCTGCAGAAAGTGGGGTTACGGGGTTTGTGCAGTGTGGCCAATGGACTGCTTCGTGGTGGCGCCTCCCATTACCTAGTGACGTCATTATGTGCGATGCTGGCCCGTCTCCGGCAAAAGGTCCGAAATGTGGCCCGCAGTGTGTGGTCGTTCCGGCAGCAGTATACAGTGACCGGCCGCTCTCCCCTCCCCTGTGTGATGGTGACCGGCCGACCCGACCGCAGGGCCGCACCAACCTGCCGCCGGAGAAGGTGCCGTGGCTGGCGCTGCGCACGCTGCTCTCGCAGTGCATCTACGGCGGCAAGATCGACAACGACTTCGACCAGCGGCTGCTCTCGTCGTTCCTGGACAAGCTGTTCACGCCGTCCAGCTTCGACGGCGACTTCGCGCTGGTGGCAGGCGCCGGCGCCGACGGCACGGACATCAGCATGCCCGAGGGCATCCGGCGCGACCAGTTCCTGCAGTGGGTGGAGCAGCTGTCGGACAGGCAGACGCCCGCCTGGCTCGGCCTGCCCAACAACGCCGAGAAGGTGAGCGTTCGCAGCCGAGAGCGCGGCGGCGGCGGCGGCGGCTTGGAAGGCGACAACGGTGGGCTGCTGGTGGTGTCTGGAAGGCGCGGATCTTGTCTCACAGATCAAACGGTTTGGTATTGTTCTCCAGAGATCGTAGCAGCGCGGGTGCGGGTATAGTCGGGTGGTTAAAATCATTGAATTTTCTTATCACCGCCTGTGCGCATGCCAAAGCAATGCATCCGATGTACCAGAGGTGTGAGAAAAGCCTCTATGATGTGGCGCGTTCCACCAGCTGTGGCTGGTTCGTTATCACTGATTGGCCGCTATGGGTCCCCCATCGGCAACGCAGCCTGCCGACCGGAACGGCGAACCGTCGTAAGGGACATGCTCGGACGTACTACCGCTGCCGCCTTCGCCAGCACCGCCCACGCGCCTGTCGCCCCGACCCCTCCTCCGGCCGCCGTCTGATGTGTCGCTCCGCCCCTGCAGCTGCTGCTGACCACGCGCGGTACGGACATGGTGTCGTCGCTGCTGCGGATGCAGCTGTTGGAGGACGACGGCGAGGTGGCGTACGTGGATGAGCGTGAGGCCGAGAAGCACCAGGCGGACGCGCGGCCCGCCTGGATGCGGGTGCTGCACAACAGCGGCCGCACCTGGAGCCAGCTGCTGCCCGCCCAGCTGCAGGTAGGCTTTCGCGCACGGCCGAGGGCAGAGGGCGTCTGGCTGGGCTCAGCCGCCGGCAGCTGCTGCCGACGGTAGCCAGGGAGCTTGTGTCCATACTGGGCGGAGCAGTGGCAGGTAGCAGTTACATTAATGGGCTCACCTGTGAGTAATGTGCGTGTGGTGTGGTGTTAACAGCCGCCAGACACCAGGGTCTGAAGTTTATGTGTCCATTTGTGGCCCGCTGCTCCGTCTAGCCGCCGTCCCTCACTGTCCCGCCTCCCCCTCCGCGTCGTCCGGCGGAGACCGTCCGCCGCTGCCCCGCCTCCCCCTCCGCGTCGTCCGGCGGAGACCGTCCCTCGCTGTCCCGCCTCCCCCTCCGCGTCGTCCGGCGGAGACCGTCCCTCGCTGTCCCGCCTCCCCCTCCGCGTCATCCGGCGGAGACCGTCCGCCGCTGCCCCGCCTCCCCCTCCGCGTCGTCCGGCGGAGACCGTCCCTCGCTGTCCCGCCTCCCCCTCCGCGTCGTCCGGCGGAGACCGTCCGCCGCTGTCCCGCCTCCCCCTCCGCGTCGTCCGGCGGAGACCGTCCGCCGCTGTCGCGCCTCCCCCTCCGCGTCGTACGGCGGAGACCGTCCGCCGCTGCGCGCTGTGTCGCTGACCAGACCCTCGCCCCCGCAGACCCTGCGCCGCACGGTGGAGAACATCCGGGACCCGCTGTACCGCTACTTCGAGCGCGAGGTTAACATCGGCTCCCGCCTGCTGGCCGGCGTGCAGAGCGACATCGCCGACATCATCGCCATCTGCGAGGTCAGTGTCGGCCCGGCTGGGGCCCGCGCCGCGGCGGGTGTCGTCTCTGGCCGGGGGCTGTGGTCGACGCGTGCTGAACGCCCCTGCCTGCTGGAGCAGCCGGTGGTGCTCTGTGAAAGTCAGGGGTGTTAAGCGTGCATGTCAGGTCCGGGCTTTGCGCACGAGATAAAGATGGCACGCCATGTTTTTTCTCACTCCATCTTTTGGTAATGGTGTGAAATGTTTGTCAGTCCCGTCGTAGGTCGTATCCATTGGTATGAGTTCGCTGCTGACCGAAGACCTTCATTTAACACTCACTGTCTGTGTTTCCCTACAGTCTGACCCCACTGTTTCGCCACGAGTGACTCAGTCCGCCTCCCTGTGTCCCTCCCAAGCGCGCCTTCCTCCCGCGCCTCTCGCCTGGCACATGTCCGCCGCACCCGCGCGCCGTCTGCCGCCTGACGCCCCGCCATGTGCCGTTGACAGGGCACCAAGAAACAGACTAACTACCACCGCACGATGGTGGCCGAGCTGGTGCGGGGCGTCATCCCGGCCAGCTGGCGCCAGTACAAGGTGCCCGCCACCACCACCGTCATCCAGTGGATCACTGACTTCGCGCAGCGCGTCCAGCAGCTGCAGGCCGTCAGCAGCAGCGTGGCGCAGGCCGGCGCGAACGGGCTCAAGGTACGCGGGCGCCGGAGCGACGGCGGGTCAGGTCTGGTCTGGTGGGACCGGGCGCCGGCGCGACGGCGGGTCAGGTCTGGTCTGGTGGGATCGGGCTCCGGCGTGTCAGCGGACCGGGTCTGGTCTGGTGGGATCGGGCGCCGGCGCGACGGCCGGTCGGGCGGCTGCCGTGTCTCGGTGGCTGAGTTGCGTGGTGTCAGTGCACGTGGCTGATGTGCGAGCTGTGGCGGTATTGCGCCCCGTCTCTTGTCCATGTCGTTGTCTGCTTCTGGGCATGAGCCTCATAGTGATGCTCAAAATACGCTCCGCGTGTTAGGCATGACCTTGGTGAAATTACAGACCATGATTGTGATATGATGTATGTTAGCCATGTGACGGCACTGAAGGCCGGTGTCAGCTCCTCCCCACCCCCAGCCCCCTCATCCGCCGCCCGCTGCTGAGCTCTCCCTCCCCCCCCCCCCCCTCCCTGACCGCCCGCAGACGCAGCAGATCTGGCTGGGCGGCCTCTTCAACCCGGAGGCGTACGTGACGGCCACACGCCAGTGTGTGGCGCAGGCCAACAGCTGGTCGCTGGAGGAGCTGGAACTGCGCGTGACGGTGACGGAGGCGGCGGCGCCGGTGCCGGCCGGCAGCATGTCTCTGCGCGGCGTCAAGCTGCAGGGGGCGCTGTGCCGCGACAATCAGCTGCAGCTGACCACCACCATTCAGACGGAGCTGCCGCAGCTGCAGCTGACCTGGACACGCGGCGAGGGCCGGCTGCCGGGCGCGCGCTACATCACGCTGCCCGTCTACCTGAACGCCACGCGCTCGGAGCTGCTCTTCACCGTCGCCATGCAGGTGGCCGGCCAGCAGTCGGAACATAGCTTCTACGAGCGCGGAGTGGCACTGGTGGCGTCGACCAACCTCAACTAGGGGACGACGACGGATGCTCCGCCGGCCGCAGCGAGGGGACGGCGACAGGGCCTCCGTCGGTCGCAGCAGGAGGACGGCGACGGATGCTCCGCCGGCCGCAGCGAGGGGACGGCGACAGGGCCTCCGCCGGCCGCAGCGAGGGGACGGCGACAGGGCCTCCGCCGGCCGCAGCGAGGGGACGGCGACAGGGCCTCCGCCGGCCGCAGCGAGGGGACGGCGACAGGGCCTCCGCCGGTCGCAGCGGGAGGACGGCGACGGATGCTCCGCCGGTCGCAGCGAGAGGACGGCGACAGGGCCTCCGCCGGCCGCAGCGGGAGGACGGCGACGGATGCTCTGCCGGCCGCAGTGAGGGGACGGTGACCGGGCCTCCGCCGGCTGCGGCGAGGGGACGGTGACCCGGCGGCCGCCCGCGGCCTCCCGTTACCTGCTCCGGCGGGTGGCGTGGTTGGCTCTCGCGATCGCCGGCCGCCCGCGGCCTCCCGTTACCTGCTCCGGCGGGTGGCGTGGTTGGCTCTCGCGATCGCCGGCCGCCCGCGGCCTCCCGTTACCTGCTCTGGCGGGCGGCGTGGTTGGCTCTTGCCGTCGCCGGCTGACGCTGCAAGTCAGTATTTTACGCTGCCGGGCGTGGAAATTCCCGACTCTATTCTGTCTGGTGGTGGAAGTTCCAGCTTCACCCTGTTCGACCTCATAGGTTTACGTTCCGCTTCGTCTGGCTCTTGGCTGCTGTCCATCCGTATATGCGTGACTTTCGTTGCCTCTGAATGGCGCGGGTGTGTGGAAATGTTGGGGTTTCCTTCCAGACAGGTTTTCATGTAGTTGATGTTATTGATATCTGTTCACCACTGGCGGTCCCTTTCCAACGGTTGTGATAGTTTTTCTTAGCGACCTGTAGTGTACGTCTATTCAGACATGTCTTGCAGTGCAGCTTGCACGCAGCAGCCTTGCTAGTGAAGTTGACTGGTGGCCTGTATTGGGTTTTACTGTGAAGAGCTGTGATGTGCTGGAGATGATTGGCGGCGTGGAAGCAGGCATATGGTTGGCTGAGCATTGTAAAAGCAGGCATCAGCAACAGGCTCCTTGGCTTTCCAGAAGCGTCGGATAATTGTTTGGCTATGATTGTTTCCCGTTCGACATATTTCGTTGCAATGATAATTATAAAATGATACGCCTTTCTGGAGTCAGGTTGTGCTAACGATTTCAGATCGGCACGCCACCATACAATGGAAACGACACAGCAAATCGTGAAACCTGCATAGACGGTTTACTAAAAGAAAAACTTGCCCGACTAAATCGTACTCTGGCCTTCCAGGGACCGGCAGTGCTGAAGGCTCACCGGTCTGTTTTACCTGGCATCGTCCAGCTCCTTGCCTGTGGGTGATCTGTATTCGTTTAAATGAGTGTATTTCTCTCATCGCACCGCGACGCAAGCAGGACAGAAAAGCAGTGCATTGCACGGGAGCGGTCCCGGTTACCAGACTTCATCACATGCCCCGTCACACGTCGCGCCACTCAACCAGTGTGGCTTCAGTCCCATTGATGTGTCACGAGGTCGGGCCGTAACGCGAGGGATGGACGCAGCCTCGCGTCTGCTGGTGCACGACGCATTGTCTTCGGCGCAGGGCACGACGCCCAACGATAAGGGTACCAAACGCGCGAAGTCCACACAGGTTGGCACGTGTTGCATATGTTATTGGCTGTCCCGTAGTCCGCGCCTGGCGTCGCCGCGAATGATCAAGATGAGGTGAAGTCAAACCAAGCGCAGGACTGTGCCGAGCGAATGGCCAGAGCAGGGCGTTTTAACCAACGCGCAGCCGCGGACATGGCACCGGGCAGGTCCATTGGAACAGTCCGACGGGGTGGTGGTGTGCCCACTGGGCAGGCGCATCCCCTCCCCCCCCCCCCCCTCCACCTCCACGTAGGCCGGTCGGCGCCCAGCGCGGTCGGGGAGCCGCGTGCTCGCTGGGCCGTCGGCGCGCCCAGCGAGCACGCGTCCGGGGGCAGCTCAGGGCAGCGGGTCGCCGCGTGCGGTGAAGATAAGGCGACCGCGCCGCGTAGCTGGGCTGGAGGGAGGCTGAGCTGCTGGGGCAGCCCCCAGTCGGAATCATTACCCGGCACTGGGGTTTCGAGCCGAACTGCCCCCCCCCCCCCCCCCCCGTGAACTCCGCTGCCGTGACAGTAGGACAGCTGGCGCACAGACTCGCTCCACACCGGCAGCCGTAGCCGGTGCTGCCGCAGCCTGTCGGACAGCCGTTCGGCACTGCCAATGCAACACACCGTCAGCTGCAGTCTTCACCTGGCCATTACCGGACGAGAGGCCCGGCGAATCTGTGGGCGTGTAACCCACTGTCCTGGTCCACGACCAGAGGCGTATCGTAGACAGAGTGTCAGACTTTCCTCATTTTTAGCCCAGGTGGATCGTCAGGATGTGCTGCTTTTTTACGTTGGCAGCAGGTTCAGTCAATACCCATGTCTGGCTTCCATGTCGGGCTCCTCGCCTCGGCGCTGTCCAGATAGCGCTAACTTAATGCACCTCGTGAGGCTCTCAGATGGAAACCATGCCAAGGTAGCCAATTAAGTGATAACACACTTGGTCGATCATTTCGGTTCTTTTAGCATTCTTGGTGAAGAGAATGCGAATCATCCACCATTCCAAAGGCACACAACATTTCTGTAGCAGTTTAGTCTCTTCTTTCCTTACCTTTTCATAAGGAGGCGCCGCCGTCGGGTGCCGCCGTGAAAAACAAACGCAAAGCAGCGTGGCGGGAGGGTTGGCTGTGGTCGTCGTGGCTGACGTAGGTGGCTTGTTTGGGAAGCCTGATAGGTGACCAAGGCGTAACGATCTGAGGTAGAATGTGCCCAATTCTCCTGCTGTTGGGCTTGTCTTGTATTTTAGAGAATGGGTGAATTCTGCAATGTGGGCATTATGTAACGTGTCGGGGCCCCATGGTTCAAGACTTTGTGCAGCTATGGGGTGTTATGTTTTATGTTTTAACACTGCCCTTGCCACTATGTACCATTCTGATCAACATTTATGGCAAAAAATTATGTTTTGCATCCCAAAGATGGTGTGTTATGCAACCAGGTAGTTACAGATGTGGGCATGGTTTCCTGGATATCAAGAGTTCAATTGTTGCAGGGGTGCAACCCAGTGTGCAAAACACCATTAGTTTTAACAAGATCTTGGGTTAAGGCTGTGGTCCACGCAAAATGTGGTATAGCTTTTTGAAATTTTGGGAGGAATTCTTAATTTTAAGGAGATTATGTAGCATAAAAATGGGGTGAGAAAAAAATTGTCAGGGTAACTTGGGTTATCAAAAACTGTGTCAAATGAACAGTTTGATAGCTGATTTGGGGCAAGAATGAAGTTGCCCTAAATATCTAGTTGATGCCTATACCATCATTTGCTGACAGGGGTATAAGGTCTAAAGAGGTGAGGGGCTGACTTCAACTTTGTCGTATTTGCCCCGTTTTTGGCATATGTCAACCTAGCTGAGAGTTATGCTCAAAATTTTTGATTTACCAGTCCAGTGCAGTTTTTATTCAGTTTGCATGTTGAGTATTCACAAAACATGGGAAAACTGGCCAATTGGCCAATATCCATTGCCCCCCCCCCCCCGCAGCCTCACCCAACATGCCTCCTTCATATGCCTTCAAAGTATGATATCTTAAATATAGCAACTTGAACCCAACCAAGTAGTGGGTGTAACTATCACTTTCAAGACATATGGATGCTATGTCTTGACAACATCTTGGTGGGACATGAATAGGGTAGTTTTTATCATAAGAGTCATGGGTCATCAGTTTCATGACAGATTTCTGGATTTGTAGGTGAGGCGAGTCTCTTGGTTCCACAGTTTTGGGCCTGTAGAGTTAAATCGGGCCATTTATGCTGCTTTGGAACTGGGAAGTTAGCATTTTCTCCACATGTATTCCATTGTGGTGCATGTTTGTATGGGTACTCCTGATAGATCACTGTTGTTAGTAATCACTTTTCCCTGGCACAGTGACATGTGGTGTCCTGACAGCTGAAGCCAGCATCACCATGGCTCCACCTGTGGTGATCCACTGGTTCCGCAAGGGCCTGCGCCTGCATGACAACCCGGCCCTTCTTGCGGCCGCCGCCTACGCCGAGCGCACGGGCGCCCACCTGCGGCCCATCTTCATCCTGGACCCGCACTTCGTCCGCTCGGGCCGCGTGGGCGCCAACCGCTGGCGCTTCCTGGCGGGCGCGCTGGCCGACCTGGCGGCGTCGCTGGCGGCGCGCGGCTCCCGGCTGTTCGTGTGTCGCGGCGCACCCGAGGCGGTGCTGGCGCGGCTCATCCCGGACTGGGACGTGCGCCACCTGACGTTCGAGGCCGACACCGAGCCGTACGCGGTGGCGCGCGACGCGCGCGTCACGGCGCTGGCGCGCCAGCTGAGCTGCGCCGTCACGGCCGTCACTTCGCACACGCTGTTCGAGCCGGCGCGTGTGTGCGCGGCCAACGGCGGCCGTGCGCCGCTCACCTACCAGAAGATGGTGTCGCTGGCGGGTCAGCTGGGCGCGCCGCCGGCCGCCGAGCCGGCGCCTGCCTCGCTGCCGGCGCCCGGCAAGTGCCCGGGCGAACACGCGCCGCCGACGCTGCACGAGCTGGGCGTGGACGCAGAGCGGGTCCCGGCCGAGCTGTACCCGGGCGGCGAGACGGAGGGCCTGGCGCGGCTGGAACGGCACCTGGCGCGCGCCGCCTGGTGCTGCCGCTTCCAGAAGCCGCAGACGGCGCCCAACTCGCTGGCGCCGAGCACGACCGTGCTTAGCCCGTACCTCAAGTTTGGCTGTGTATCAGCGCGGCTCTTCTACCACCGGCTGGCGGCCGTGTACCGGGCCGGCGGCACGCATACGCAGCCGCCCGTCTCGCTGCACGGTCAGCTGCTCTGGCGCGAGTTCTTTTACACGGTGGGCGCTAGCACGCCCAACTTCGACCGCATGGAGGGCAACCCCATCTGCCGACAGATACCGTGGCAAAAGAATGAGGAGCACCTCAAGGTTGGTCTGCCGGGCGGTGGCTGCGGGGCGAGTCGTCCGCAGCGCGGCGTAGATGTAGGTGCGCATGGCGACCTCTTGTCAAATGTTGCATCCGTCATTGTATAACGCCGTGTGAAGTTACACAAACTCCGCAAATTAGTGGGGTAGCAGTTTATAGGCCACCTTATTTTCCTCGCCATCTCAATGGATGTAGACCGTGGGTTTCGTTAAGCAGCTGACGCAACGAAATCCGCAAGCTGGCACAATCTCAGCGTGTCTGAAAGGGATGGCCATTGGCTTGGCTCGGTCAGCGGGTGTGTGACGCGGCGTGTCATATGCCGTACACAGGCGTGGACCGAGGGTCGGACTGGGTACCCGTTCATCGATGCCATCATGACCCAGCTGCGGCAGGAGGGCTGGATCCACCACCTGGCGCGGCACGCGGTCGCCTGCTTCCTGACGCGCGGCGACCTCTTCATCAGCTGGGAGGAGGGCATGAAGGTCGGGCGCCGCCTCGGCCGTCAACGTCTGGCTACCGTGCTGCAATGCTGTGTGTAGTGCGAAACTGTTAACGAACCCCGCACAGTTATTGGCAGAGGTGCAAGCAATGCATTCTTTGTCTAGGTTTAATGTTCCCTGACTCTGACCCAAAAATTCCAGCATGTTGTTCTAAGTGTTCAGCATGAGTTCTCGTTGGACGCAGCCGCTGTTCTTCGCTCTGTCGGCCTAATGATTCAAGGCTTCGACTCGCCTCATCCCGCGCAGAATGTGTACGGCTCCACACCACTGGCGTCATGTAGCTTATCTCGATATAATTTGATGTCTCAGCGTAGTTCACTGTCTCCGCTGCACACCGCTGCCAGGTCCGTAAGTGTCTCAGGCTGTGCCTAGGCCTAGGGCGTGGCCTGGGCCTGTCCTAGGGCCTTGGTGCCAGGCGCCCCGTGCTGTCTGCTTTCGGCTCTCCGGCGTGTCCGTAGTGACCGCCCTCTCCCGTCTAGGTGTTTGACGAACTCCTGCTGGACTCTGACTGGTCGCTGAATGCCGCCAACTGGATGTGGCTGTCGGCCTCGGCGTTCTTCCACCAGTTCTTCCGCGTCTACAGTCCTGTGGCGTTTGGGAAGAAGACAGACCCCAATGGGGATTACATCAAGAAGTACCTTCCTAAGCTTAAAAAGTGAGCCCAGTGCGGTGTCCGTTTCGCTCCTGGCTTGTCATTGACGTCGTTTGTGCAGACCTTGCATGCATTGTTTTTACCACTATGTCACCTTGTAATGCTTACATGTTAGACCGAAGATAGAAGTGATTTTACACCTGCTATGGAAGTGATTTTTACACGTGCCGGATATCAGATATTATGAGGAGCTTTAAGTTGTAATGATGTAATGCCACTGTAAATTTATTCAATGATGTCGCTACAAAAAATAGCAAACCCAACTTTACAAAAAGGAAGCATTGTTTATATCGAAGACGCGCCGTTGCCGGAAGGTACGAAATGCAGTGAAGCGGTTGTGTGCTTTGTACGTGCCTCATGTCCTCCGTGCCTTAACCTATAACACCTTGACGTACCCACCCGAACCGGCCAGGTACCCGTCGCAGTACATCTACGAGCCGTGGAAGGCGTCCGCTTAGTGTGCAGAGGGCGGCCGGCTGCGTCATCGGCACCGACTACCCCGCGCCGATCGTCGACCACGACACGGTGAGAGGCGGCGGCCCGCCCGGCCGTGAGCCAGCGCCGGTCGACCGGCGCCCGGCCGGTCCGAGCCCGTGACAGGTGCGCGCCTCGTGACCGGCCTCCAGGTGGAACAATGCTAGAGTTGCTGTCGCTCTTGGTTCTTGTTGGGTGGATGTCAGAGAGTGTTGAGATTTGGCAAGACGTTTGTCTTTTTCCGTCTGGAAGGGCTGGGTTGGAGACTGCACTGGTGGTAGGCCTGTCCTGCCGTTGCAATCGTGTGATATAATACAAATGCGATTTGCTGGTTGCTTAGCTTAGCGCGTCCAACTTATATGCTCCATTTATGTGATTGAGTTACACGCGTCTAGATAAACGTCGAGTAGCTGGCACTGACATGTTGTCTTAGCACCGCCCTCAAACGATTGTGGGCCTGTGGGCACAGACCACAGCGTTGTAGCCAGGTCAGTCTCTGAATATAATTCCGCGACGGCGACAGACTCTGGTGTGCTTCGCGCAGTCCATGACGGCGGCCGTGTAGCACCGACCCGCCCCGGCCGGCAGGTCCGGCCGCGTAACATCGAGTGGATGGCGGCCGCCTACAAGAAAGGCAAGCCTGCCGGGCCGCCGGCCGCCGCCGCACCAGTCCAGAAGGCGTCCGCCGGCAGCCCGAGCGAGCAGCCCGCTGCAGCCCGGAAACGACCCGCCAGCGGCGGCAACAAGCCCGCCCAGAAGCGCTCTGGCGGCGGACAGAACAAGGCCAAGGCACGCCCGGCCGGCCAGTAGTCGGACGCGGGGCTGCGCGGCCTGGGATGGCGGCCACTGGCAGTGCGGGATGCGGTGCCACTCCACGCTCTTGCACTGTGGCGCGACGCACGAGCGGCTCCTCCGAACTCCCGAGGACGAGTCCGCGAGCGTCCTGTCGCAGTCCTTCATTGTTTCTCGCCGTGACGATGCTTACGAGCGTACTTGCGTGACCTCTCTAATGTGTAATCATTGTTGGCCGCGTAACGGGGCCTGAAATTTGGCTAGCTCCCTCGGACTTGTGAGCTGGATGGGTTTTGTTCCGTTCCTATGCCTGCCAAGGTTTGACTTGGCATGAAAATGAATCGTAGGTGCAGACATGCTGCCTGGGATCAAGAGCAGTACCTGTAGTGCAGGTACCACGCGTTCCACGAACTCATCGCGGTTGGTGTCCACTGCCTCCGTCCGTGCTTGCCAGGGTAGTTTGCAGTTGTGATGTGTAGTGCGCTTTATGGTGGCGTTTGGAACCTTTTTCCCGTATTTACCAGGAACAGCCGGAAGACGGCTCGATGTGAGGACGGGCGCCGTGCGTGAAGCTGTGAGTCAGCCAGCGAAGGGTTGCTTTAACGCGAATACCCAGTTCTTTTCTGTGTGGATCAGGTAGCCGATTGGCCAAGACTCAGGTTGTTACGTGTCAGGGAATTGGAATCTCCCAGCTGTGGCCATCACTGACGTGTTTGGCAGTGCATTAACGTCCCGGCTGCTTCTGGTTGGTCCGCCGCGCCGTGTACGTCATCGGAGCAGGCCTCTCGTGTCACCTCTCCGGACCGGGCCTCTCGTGTCACCTCTCCGGACCAGGCGCCGCGGGTCTCCTCTCAGGAGCAGGCCTCGCGGGTCTCCTCTCAGGAGCAGGCCTCGCGGGTCTCTCCAGACCAGACCTCCCCGGTCCCTCTCCACGGATGAGACCTCGCGGGTCTCCCCTCCGGAGCATGTCTGGCTGGTCTCCTCCCCAGGCCAGGCCTCGCGGATGGGGATGGCCGTCACGTGTTGCGGACCGTGCCGCGGCGGCGGGCGATGACTGATATTCCGCTGTTTCCCTCGAACTGCTGTTTCAGCTTTCAGCCCGGGAAGGCCGTGCGCCGAACGCGGTGTGTCGATCGAAGTGACCGACCGTACAACAGCGCTCAGGTGACGCCCCCGCTTTTCGCGGGATCGACGCCTCCCCCCCCCCCCCCCTCCCCGAAACACGAGTCGGCGCCTCGCATGAACTGTAGTCGTGGTCCATGAATCCGAGCATGGCCCTCGCTGTTGGCTTTCTCCCTATGTCTTGCTATGCCTTTCTACGTATGCAATGCTGATATTACCGAGTCTCCTGTTCGCTGAACAACAGCGGCGCGCGCTGTGTGGAAGACACGTCAGCCCGTTTGTGCTCCCTTAGCTAGGACCTTTCTAATGACAATACACGACACTCGATGACGCTGTATTTCCGTTCCCTTCATTTGTTAAGCGCGGGACAAGGAAACATCGCCCGACACAAATAGATCGTCTGCCCGCATACAAGCACAGTATGCCGCAGCGTCGGCCCAGCAGCCGGGCGCGGACGCACGGCTACTTGTAAAACTCGTGCTCCTGGTCGTCCTTCTTGATGTTGTTCTTGTAGCCCTTCTCGAAGTCCTTGGGCAGCACGATGTAGCGGTTCTCTCGCACAGCGTGCATGCCCGCCTGGAAACGGCAGCGCGTCAGTGAGACGCCGGTCTGAGTGTGGCGGCCGGGCCGCACGTCTGTCCCTGTCACCAGCTGGCACAGGCGCCACACAAGGACGCCGTCAAAAACGGCCGGTACGTGCGAAATGGAATCTCGGCCTCCTGTGGGAGCCCGACCGTGCTGATCCGTGTTGTGGCGTACACCACATGGAAACCTCGGTTCCAGGTAAAAACAAGTCCAAACCTACCACGGGCACGGGAGGGAACCTACCACGGCACGAGGCAAACTACTGGGGACAAGTTCCCTCGTCCCCCAACATTTGCGGAGTTCGACATGTCCGTAGCGGTGCACAGAAAAATGTCTTAAAATCCGACACGCGATGACACCCTGCCCTCGACTCGTGGCGGGGTCCCATCTGGTTTTATAATTGATGGCCTATTCAGCCATGAATTTCGTTCAAGTTATTCCCACTGGATCCAGTTACTCTATTCACAGTTATGATCTAGGGCAGCAATTGCGAAACTCGCGGGCCTCTTAAAAGCTCATTCCGGGATCCCGTTGCGTGCATACGTACTGACAGAAAACTCCATCCGTTTCAAAATGAAACTGAAAGACAAAAAAAAATCATGGCGCAATCGACTTAGGACGTAGCATTCATAGATCGTCATTTCCAATCTGAGACTGCACCCCGGGCGTCGTCCGCCCCCCCCCCCCCCCCGCCCATTTCGCAGGTGTGGACGCCGCACCTCCTGCACTATGGCGTTGATGTCGGCGCCGCTGATGCGGTCCGGCCGCGCCACGTAGTCCTCGAGGTCGACCTCGTCGCTGAGGTTCATCTTGCCGGTGATGGTGGCGAAGATGAGCCTCTTCTGGCGCCGGTCCGGCATCGGGAACTCGATCTTGCGGTCGAGCCGCCCGGGCCGCAGGAGGGCCGGGTCCAGCGTGTCGGCACGATTCGTCGCCATGATCACCTGGGGACGGGCCGTGGCGTGACGGCCCTCACATGGCATCACGGGTCGCCATGATCACCTGGGGACGGGCCGTGGCGTGACGGCCCTGCATTGCCGGTCGCCCACACGGATAACGCCCCCAGCTCAGGGTAACCAGATGACGCGTAAGACCGTATGCACTCGTTGACAAGTGACGCAAGTCCCATCGTCGGTCGTCGCTGCAGACGCTCCAGCCGCATGGGGTTCACCAGTCATTCCGGACGGCAGCTATGCACCCACAACTCATTCCACGATCGTCTTACAACTGGAATCACGTTCAGTTGCGACAGCGCAGAGGCATACAAATATCGCAGACTCCTTCCCGAGTCCGCCCCGATCAGCCGTCCATCTCGCGCCGCCCTGAATACGCTGGGAGCGCAACCAGTGACAACTGCTTCCGACACCACTCCACACTCCTACACCCCGCCCGCCCCTCGGCAGCCGTCCATCTCGCCCCGCCCTCAATCCGCTGGGAACGGTCCCAGTGACAACTCCTCCTGACACCACCCCGCACTCCCACAGCCCGCCCGCCCCTCGGCAGCCGTCCATCTCGCGCCGCCCTCAATTCGCTGGGAACGGTCCCAGTGACAACTCCTCCTGACACCACCCCGCACTCCCACAGCCCGCACTCCCACAGCCCGCCGCCAGCCCGCCGGCATCGGCAGCCGCCCACCTTGACGTTAGTGGTCTGATCGAAGCCGTCCATCTGATTGAGCAGCTCGAGCAGGATGCGCTGCACCTCGCGGTCGGCGCCCGTTTGCGCATCGAACCGCTTGGTGGCGATGGCGTCAATCTCGTCGATGAAGATGATGGCCGGCGAGTTCTCCTTGGCCAACCGGAACACGTCTCGCACCATGCGCGGGCCCTCGCCCAGGTACTTCTGCACGAACTCGGAGCCTACCACGCGGATGAAGGAGGCTGCGGACGAGCCGACCACACGGCTGTGACATGGCTCAGGTGGTGCAAATGGTGAGAGCGTGTCACTAGCAGGCTTCATAGAGCGACTGCGCAAGGCTGGAAAAGCAGCCGCGGTCTGGTATGAAAGTCATGAAACTAGCACTGAAATCGGCCGTATTCTGTAAAGGCAATGCTGGCTCAAACAATTGGAGCTTGATGTTGACGCAGTGATCGGTAAAATGCGTAGCTTCCCTATGTCATTGCATTAAATGATAGAAAGGAAAATACTCGCATCACTATACAAATGCGCATTATTGTCCATTTGTGTAAGTATCAGTCTGACAACCTGAAAACGCGTGCATTTTCGAGTTTTCCTTCCAACTCCCGAGACCGGCGGTCATCTCCCCGCCCTGAGAGTCTGCGCCGGCAGCACGGCCCGCGGCCGGCCGCCGCCCCCACCTGTTGTGTGATGGGCCACGGCCTTGGCCAGCATGGTCTTGCCGCAGCCGGGCGGGCCGTACATGAGCACGCCGCGCGGCGGGTCGATGCCGATCTGCTTGTACAGCTCGAAGTGGGTCAGCGGCAGCTCCACCGCCTCGCGCATCTCCTGCTTCTGGATATCCATGCCGCCGATGTCGGCATACGAGACGTCCGGCTTCTCGTCTGGGGGACGCGGCCGGGCGGGTGGGCGTCAGAGGGCGATGCGGCGCGGCCGGTCTGCCAGCCGCTCTGCGGCGGCGAGCGAGCGCAGTCCTGCTCCCACCGTGCCCGCCGCCGACCTGGTAACGCACGGCTGCGCGACCAAGTCGCCGAGCGCAGAGCGCGGTCTGATCATAGTGTTGCAAAAGGCGCAGCCTTTGGTCCGCACGGTCGGGACTCGACTCTCGGGGCGTAAGCGAGCGCGTCTGGCCGTCGGTCGACGCGCTGTGGGGAGGCAGCGGGCGCGGCGGCGGAGCCGGGCCAGCCGGCCTTTCATCCGGCTTCTGGACCGCGTGCTGTGGCTCACCACTCACCTGCTGACAGCATGGAGATGGAGGAGTCCGCCTCTGGCGGCAGCACGTCCACCAGCGCGTTGCTGTGCTTGTGCAGTGCCACGCTGGCGGAGGGCTTCAGCAGCTCGCGGTCCAGCGTCGACAGGATCCGCACGTGGAAGTTGGACCCTGGCATCGCACGGAGGGGGGGGGGGGGGTCACAGTCCGCTGCCCGGCGACGCACCACGCTTTTTCAGTGTCCGGTTCGCAAATACGAGGAGCTGACGACGTGATGATCTGCGCCAAATGCTACAGTAGGTATAGTATAGTATAGTAGGTAGATCGAGTATACCACATACAGCATGATACGCAAACTGGATATCAGTACAGACTAGAAGCATGCATGAGTTGTGCGCGGCGCCAGACCAGGCAAATGAAACGCGAACGAAGTAACGGACTGCAAACCACATCCCGACATACAACTACGGCCACAAACGAACTAATTTGGCTTTGAAATATGTCAAACATTTTGGCTGGATTATACAACAAATAACGTCGCGTTGTTTGACACCACAGCAGCCTCGCAGGTCATATTTCAACGAACGACCGGTGACCCATACAGTGTCGAAATCGGGGACGGGCCAGCAGCGGCTCACCAGTGGTGCTGCCCACGATACCGGTGTTCTGGTCCACGGCCTCCAGGAACTGGCCGATGACCAGTGGCACCGACTGGATCCGCTTCACCTCCTCCTGCGCGTGCAAAAACTCCTTCTTCAGGTTGCGCTGCTCGTCCTTGATGTACTCCTCCTGGACGGCCAGGAACTCGAGCTGCTGCTGCAGCTTCTGTCGACGGCAGGCACCGTGGTGACATCACCAGCTGTGGCTCCGAGCCATGTGAATGCTTGGAACATAGCATCCTCAGGATCTGGTAGCCGCTGCTCACGCCGCTGATGGCGCTGAGGTGGCGGCCTGGTGGTGACTGCGCATAACACAGTGTCCACAAGACCCTGACACTGGCTGTACATGAGCAATGAAAGCTGATGCATGACTGTTGATTGTATACGCAACATGCTGAGAGCATGCCCTTCCGGCACAGCTCAGTGCACAACGATTCGCATTGTACTGGAAAAAACTTAGCCCAGGCTTAGTTATAATTGTTGTGTCGCAACATGTGAAATGTAATTTAGTGGTGTTAACTCTTGTGTGAAATGTGTTTTCGTGCGCGACCGTGCTGAAAAGCGGGAAATCCGGAACGCGGACGGAGACATGTTCTTCTGGGAACGTACAGTGGCACGGAAAGACCTACGTCTAAAGCTCCAGCACTACATGGCGACGAGGATTGGACTCATGTCCAAGAACCACTTCAACTAGTACTCTGATCGTTCCTGTTACGCTTGGGTGCTATTTTCGGTTGGGTGCTATCTTCAAGTACTGGTGCAAAAAAGTGGAAGGGATATCCTTGAAATGGAGGGAATCTCTGCCCCCTCCGGCGTTTCTTGCGCACCAGGGACGGCCACAGGCGGCGTTCCGGCCGTGGAGATCCGCCTTTGATGCCTACTTGATGGCAATCGGAGGTGAGAATTTCAGCGAAGACCGGCAGAAAGCAGTGCTGCTTCACTGTCTGGGGCCAGAAGGCCAGAGAATTTACCAAACCATCCCTGAGATCGAGCACGTGGATGCGGAATCCGAGCTTGAACACACAATGAGGAAGCTGGAGGGTCAATTCGAACCACACGTGAACCCCATGGCTGAGCGGTTCAAGTTTCGTCAGCGAAGGCAAAGACAGGGGAACGCACTGCTGGTCTGTTGCTGATCTGCGAGGTCTGGCTGCCAACTGCGCCTTCCCGGACATGGTGGATGAAATTATACGTGATCAAGTGATTAAAGCCACAGTACATGAGAAACTGAGGTAACGTTTATTTCAGGACTCAAAGCCGACTCTTGCCTCAGTTCTGGCAGCGTCAAGGACGGAGGCTTGCAGCATGGTGGCACCATCAGCCGAGGAAGAGATCACTGCCAATCATCTACAGTAGAGGCAGGGATCCGTGCCTTCTTCAAGGCCAAATGCATCAAGACAATGGTACAACAGGACTCAACCAGCTGCAGGGGCTCACTCAAAACAGATCCAACAGAGAAGAGAATCTGGCAGACATCTTGGCGGACATACAAGGCAACCTGGAGGACAACCAGGGCCAGATTTAAGGTGTTCCTGCTGTGGCATGGCAGGCGACCACTATCCAAATGATTCAGTGTGCCCAGCAAAGGGTCAGACTTGCCATAAGTGTGGCAGGAAAAACCATCTGGCCAGTATGTGCAAAGGGCCCAGGTCAATTCGTGCTGTCAGCATCATGTGAATCAGGCCAAAGCTCTCTCAGAACCTGAAACTGAGGAAGTGGGTGGACCTTGAGGATGGCAAGCATGTGCTGTTCTTGGTGGGCATGGGTTCACCAGTGGCTCTTGTTCTCCAGAGCGTGTTCTTGTTCTTCAGAGGAGGCCCACCATCAAGTGGAACTTCACCCAGACTCCAGAAACCTGACAACTTCCATACCTCACGAGGGTCTGTTCCGACACTGTCAAGTGTCCACGGGTCTTGCGTCTAGTGATCCATGTTTTCAAATGGTCATGGGGGACATGTTGAAGGGCATCCAAGGGGCTACAGTGTATCTGGATGATGTGGCCGTGTATGGGGCCACGAAAGCAGAACATGACTGGACTCTGAACCAGGTGGATGCGCTTTTCCCACTCCATAGAGTGCGGGTCACCGAGGAGACGTGCGGGTGCCAGTCCACGATCAACTTTCTGGGGCTGGAAGTGCCATCTGGTAAGCTGGAGGTGGATCCAAAGCGAGTTCGGTCGCTTCTGGAGATGCCAGATCCAAAGCATCAGAAGGCGCTGCGCTCTCTCCTCGGCTCGCTGGGCTTCCATCCCAAGTGTCTCACCTCACAGAGAAAAGTGCAGTGCCGATGGAAATGCTGACAGCTGAGGTCTGGGAGTGAAAAAACCACAGAACAGAGCAGTAAAACAGCTCAAAGAGGATATAGTTAGGGCGGACAGTCTTGCTCTGTGTGATCCCTCGCTCCGGATTGTATGATCCCTCGCTCCGGACTGTATGATCCATCGCTCCGGACTGTATGATCCCTCGCTCCGGAGTGTATGATCCCTCGCTCCGGACTGTATGATCCCTCGCTCCGGACTGTTGTAACTAGAAATGCATGCGTGGTGTTGGCTGCGGAGCCGATCTCAGCCCGTTCAGACCTGACGGAGAAGAGGTGGTAGTGGCATATACCTCTAAAAAGTTCACCCAGGCACAATTAAATTACTCACCAATAGAGAAAGAGGCCCTGGGATGTGTGTATGTGGTTGAGAAGTGGCACCTGTTCCTGTGGGGCAAGCATTTTGTCCTCCGCACTGATAACCAGGTGCTCACGAGTGTGTTCGGCCTGAAGGGCTCCCACAGAGCCGGCAGGAGGATTGCTCGTTGGGAAGCACGTCTCATCGACTGTTCCTTCGAAGTTGTGCACATCCGCACAAACAAAACCCAGTGGCTGTCGGCCTATGGCGCACGCCCGTGAAACATAGCCACTGGAGGGATGATGATGCAGTTGAGGTAGCTGTTGCCTCAACAGATCAGACCAGTGTCATGTCCGAGAGTAAGCTGCACCAGGCGTCGGCCTCCGACGCTGCGCTAGCGCGTGCTCGTGCAGGCAGGGCGGTGGAACGGAGAAGCGACAGGCTGATTCGACAACGTGGCCGTTCTATCAGGTGCGTGCTGAGCTGTCAAGTCATGGTGAACTCCTTTTTAGGGGTGATAGATGCATCGCCCCGATGGACCTGCTTGCCCGGCTACTGAAGCTGGCGCATGGGACGCACCCTGGTGTAGCGCGGACCAAACAGCGTCTCCGGGAGCGTTTCTGGTGGCCAGGGGTGGATGGGTCGGTCGAGCCACTGCTGCGGAACCGTGCTCTGTGCAGCGTGCACAGTACATTTGCCAAGCGTTGCAGACCTCCCGTTCAGCGGGTACCGATGCCAGCGAACCCACGGACTTAAAGCGGTCAGTGATGCCTGCGGACCACTGAAGGGACCAACAATCCAGCACTTTGGGCTCGTGCTGGTGGATGCGTTTAGTCGCTGGACGGAGATGGCGTTCAGGCCTGAAGTGACGTCCGCAGTGGTTGAGTTTCTAGTCGGTGATCAGGAGAGAAAGCATCCCCCAGGAAGTGCTGTGCGACGATGGATCGGTGTTCACCTCGCGGCAGTTCCAGGGTTTCTGCGGGATTCAAGGGATCAAGCCGACCCACGGCTCACCCCAGTGGCCTCAAACCTGCAGGCTAGTGGAGCGGTTCCACCGCACGGGTAAGGCTGCGGTCGAGTCTGCCCCAATCAAAGGACGGGCTCGAGTCTCATATGTCAGGGAATTCCTGCACACGTATCAGCTACAGTCCATCCAGCGACTGGGATGTCGCCCTTCAAGGTGATGCGTGGGCAGGACGTGCGCACCAAACTGGGCGCGAGCGGGGCTGGCGATGACCTTCGCTTGAGTGACTAGCAGTTCGGGTCCCATTTCCATTTGTACTAAGACCGGTATCTGCCAGATGCCAACAAACGCACAGGAGAGCTGTCGAAATGGAAGCTGGGCGACGTGATGCGCATTAGGACTCCGCTCGGCTGGAAATGGCGGTTCGGTCCTCTCCGCATCGCGGAGAAGCTGGCACCGCTGAGCTTCAGACTGTCGGACGGGCAAAAAGTCCATGTGCGTTGACTGGCAGCAGCCAGCTGATATCAGCTGAAGCTGGTGGAAGCGGAGGACGAAACCTGGTACCCTGCACAGGAGTGAGATGGGGTCGTGAGTGATCCTCCTCCATCCATCTCGTCTCAACCAGCAACTCCTTGTCCTACTCAAGGAAGGGGTGTGCGCTGAGTGCCGGACCACTGCAGTCTGTAGACAGTTTGTAAATGACATGTTTGGTGCATTTGGTCGAAGCATAGTGTTGCAACATAATGCAGCGAAACTTTTGCAGAAGGGGAACCTGTTGCCATAAGCTGTGAAATGTAATTAAGTGGTGTCATCTCTTGTGTGAAATGTGGTTCTGTACTAGATGGTGCTGGAATGCAGGCAATCCAGGATGCTGATGAAGACATGTTCTTCTGAGAATGTACAGTGATATGGAAGGATGTGTGTCTGAAACTCCAGCACTGCAATAGTAAATTGGATGGACATGAGAACCACATGCATTTTGTGCAAAAAATCAAGCATAACCAACTTTAAACTGTTTTGCCACTTCATAATTTGAATCACATATGTATATTATAGACATGATCAGTTATAGTATCTTACCTTGTATTTTGTGTACAGGTCATCTGAGTCCAAATTTCCATACAAATTGGAAGCAAGATTCAAAGCAGTCTTTGTTTCGCCCACTGAATCATCAACCTGTAACAAATGTGTCATGATGTAAGTTTTAATTGATGGCTGTTTTTAATTAGCTGTTTGACAAAGAAGAAACATTTTTACTCATGGTCATGTTTCCAGAAAATAAGCTGGGAGGTTGAACAATGGAAAATCACCAGCCTGATAACAAAACATGCCAATACAAAGGTTTCTCCCCATACTTTGCCCACTTTCTTCCACAAGTTGGGTCACTAGAGCCCAAGTTGAGAAGGGGTTGGGCTTCAGCTCCCTTCCAACTGAACAGGAAACTACACCTAGTGTTTACTACTACAGATAAATCTGGCATGGGTAACACATCAAGATACACACTTAGCATTATATTATATGATTCACATTGTAAATTGTTTATATCATCTAAGCATAACAGGTATAACCTCAACAAGGCTAAAACACATTTATGATAAGTGTCATCAGAGACCTGAAGCATTATCAACTGGTGGGTGCACAAGCATCCATGCAATCAAACCAAACAACAGCTATCCCCACAATTTAATCTGCAAAATTTACCACATGTCACCTTGACATAAATAATTTGGACAAAAACTGGGTTAAAACCCATAAAGTATTGTAAGTTGTATGGACAAAGGGTCTGAAAAGTGACAATGGTAACTCATTGTGGACACTTCATACTTTTTTGCAGCAAGAACACATAATTTTCATATAGGGTAGTTTTAACTGATGCTTATCAATTTCTTTGCACACATGTTGGAGTCAATCCAATATGTGCAGAATCTGCATAGGTAGTCCTGACATCCTGGTATGCATGCCTGATACCTGCTACATTGTGCTTGAAGCTTGAAGCTACTGATTTCGCTGCCTGCTTAACAAATGTCATTCATTCGCATTGTCTACTGAACATCAGTTTTCTCCAAGTAGATGCGACTTAGTCTTTTGTTTTCGAAACCTCAAATGTAAGTGACGTCCACTTTGAGCATCCCAAGCCGCTACTTCTTTTACCTTTTCAGGAGAGACGGACAAACCAATTTCCTCCATCTTTCTATAAATAATAGAGGCTTGAAGTGTTGTTCAATGAGCCTGGTTAACAATCCCCTGGTAATATCTGTACAGCACAGATCACGCCAACGACTACCGCTATGGAGAAACCGCCTCGATTGCAGAGTCGGACGGAGCGGAATATTTGCACCAGTCATTTGTAGCAAGTGCGCCACAAACTTCCATAGAATTGGCTGTATTCATCTACTGCCAGAGCGGCTTTTGATATTGTTGATCCAGGATGCAACGCACACATATTCTGCAAACGAAATTCTGGAAAGATTAAGTGAAACTTAGTTTTCATTTTCTCTTTCCAAACTCAAGTTGAGCACACTGCGGTACGCAAAACCTCGCAATAAAATGCACGGCACGATCTCGTTCTTTTTTGGTAGGTCCAATAAAGGAATAACTTGCAGAGTGTTATGATGCAAAGGATTAAGTATGTCTGGAAAGGTGAGAATGACAATCTATTACACGCACCACCATAGGCTAATATTCAGTGTTCTCAGAAATTGGGGTGGCAGTAGCACCCACAGAGCCCCTCGCCCTCACGCCATGGTTTGATGGAAGCTATGACGTGGTAATGATAATCCATTTTATGTCTATGAATATCAGCTATTTGTTGATCATCAGAGGTACTAGTTTCAATATCTCAAAAGTATGTGCCTTGCTAAAAAATTGTCAGAGCAGAAGATAGGGAGTAACGAGTCCAGTGTGCTTTAACGTGATTGTTTACGAATATGTTCATGAAAAAGGCTTACATTAGTGTCAAAGGAGAAATTTTGTGCAATATGTTTATTTTGTTTGCTGTCTTGTTTCTGAAAATATGTGTTAGGCCACGAATCAAACTTGAACATTTTCAGCGACGTCCGAGTCAGTTGATTTGAGCAGCTTTAGTTAGCACGCTATTAAACGCACCTTGAACTATCATTACGTCGAAATATGATGAAGGGCTGTTACATGGGCAGGTACGGACACCTGGCGGTGGTCACCAACATTGCATGTACGTACATCCGAAGAGGATTTGCAAGCATGGCCCCTACTATTCATAAATTTGACTATCTGGTGATTGGAGGAGGATCTGGTGGCATCGCAAGTGCACGGCGGGCCGCTGAATTTGGCGTAAAGGTGGGACTTGTTGAGAACTCTGCTCTGGGAGGAACGTGTGTGAATGTGGGATGCGTTCCCAAAAAAATAATGTTCAATGCTGCGTCACATGCTGATGCACTACAGCATCACAAGCATTATGGTTTCAATGTAGAACCGACCCCATTTGACTGGCCTGCTGTGAAAAAGAACAGGGATGCATACATCAAGAGGTTGAATGGCATATATGAAAACAACTTGCTCAAGTCTAAGGTCAAGCTCATCAATGGAAAAGCGACTTTCGTTGGTGAAAGAACTGTCCAGGTAGATGGACAGCTGTATGAAGGTGAGCATGTCTTGATTGCCACTGGTGGTAGGCCGTCAGCTCCTGGTGTCGAAGGTGCAGAGCATGGGATTGACAGTGATGGATTCTTTGAGCTAGAGAAGTTGCCAAAGCGTGCCTTTGTTGTTGGTGCTGGATACATAGCAGTGGAGATGGCAGGGATTCTGAAAACCCTTGGCTCTGATGTCACCATGCTCATCCGTCATGACCAGGTTCTAAGGACCTTTGACAGCATGATCAGTGAAGTTGTGACACAGCAGCTCCAGAACATTGGGATCAACCTCCTGAAGAATGATGGCTTTGCTGGGGCAACCAAGGATGAGCAAGGCACTCTCTCAGTGGCCACCAAGAGTGGCCAGGCCTTCACCAACATTGACTGCCTCCTGTTTGCCATTGGACGCGTTCCCAACGTAGAGATCGGCCTGGAAAAGGCTGGTGTGCAGCTGGAGAAGGGCCACATCAGGGTGGATGCCTTTCAGAACACGTCAGGCCCCGGGCGTGTACGCACTGGGAGACGTGTGCGGCCGAGCTCTGCTCACCCCGGTCGCCATCGCCGCCGGGCGCCGCCTGGCCCATCGGCTCTTCAACAAGCAGCCGGAGCTTAAGCTCGACTACGAAAACATCCCGTCGGTGGTGTTCTCGCACCCTCCGAGCGGCTCGGTGGGCCTGACCGAGCGCGAGGCCCGGGACCAGTTCGGCGACGCCCAGGTACGCGTCTACTCGTCCGTGTTCACGCCGCTTGAGTTCGCCCTTAGTGAACACAAGGTGAAGACGCACATGAAGCTGGTGTGCGCCGGCGCTGACGAGCGCGTGGTCGGCCTGCACATGGTCGGTCACGCCGTCGACGAGATCCTGCAGGGCTTCGCCGTGGCCGTCAAGATGGGCGCCACTAAGGCCCAGTTCGACGACTGCGTGGCCATCCACCCGACATCAGCGGAGGAGCTGGTCACCATGCGGTAGGCCCTCTGCCGATACCGCACCGTGTGTGTCTGGGCTCGCGCCAGACATCTACCCTGTGGGGGATGTAGCCCTGGAGTCGGCCGCTCCGAGCACGTCCGTGGTCCAACAAGCATGTTTACTCACCAGTATACGTATCAGTATTCGAGTAGTTTGAATCTGTCGTTGGTGACGGTCGATTGACGTTTCATTTTGCTGTGTGTGCGCTGTACGATGGGCTGGCCTTGGTAGCGCTTGTGGCCTTTTCTATGAGGGTTTTTTGCCGGTCCAGCTTACTGATGTGCGACGCACTGTCGTGTCGGTTGGCGACACGCGCACACAGCCGGCGTATCCGGCCGAGCTTCGCTTCAGGTAGCGCCTGAACGACCCGTGACCCCGCCGACCGTGTGGCGGTCGCGGTGACCAGCCGGTGGGGTGGACGGCGCTGGGCGCGGCCCCGCCAGTCGATGCGAACGCGCGCTGACCCGGTGCTTTAATGTATACGCCAATAATTCCTTATGCTGACACGTGATTCTTTATGTTGATGCCAGTGAACGCCAACTATGAAAAAATCGGGAAGACACCTAAAAATAAATAGATCGAGAACGTATGGTGCTTTTTCCACTTCGCCTGCCTGCAGCGTGGTAGCCTGCGTGTTCGGTGAAAGGCTTGCTGGCTGTACCCCCTCCCTCCCCTGCGAAATCCCGCGTACCCCCCTGAAGCAATGGATCGGAGACCGCGTTTTTCAAGCAGTGGAGCTACAGCGGCCACCACCTGAGGTCAAAAGCGGGTGTAGGAACCATCGCCGCAAAAGCGCACGCGCAAGACCTGTATCCAATACGCCGAAGACATCAAACACTTGCCGTGAGCAGGTAGGTGATCTTCACATGACCTCTTTACTGCCGTGGGCTCGGTCTGGGGCGGTGCGTGGAGGCGCCGATGTCGTCGCGGTGGAGAGGGTCGTTGGCCGGTTGGGCGATGTCGGTCTCGGTACGACCAGCCATGGTTCTGGTTCGGGGTGCGCTCCTGATATTGGCCCATCATGATTGGGCGGCGGCGGTCAGCGACGCCGAAATTTTTGACATTACCGACTAGGCATCCAGCTCAGGGGTGGATCCAGAGGAGGGCATGAGCTACGACCCTTCCCCCTCTGGGCCCGAAGGGGCCCATTGGCTCCGAGGGGGCCACAGCCGGCCGGACAGGTGCGATTTTTTAAACAGAGCGCAACAAAACGGTATCTGCACTTCCAGGCGACCAAGAACAGTTCTAAGCAAAAGTAAAGGGCCTATGTGAAGTTAAAAAATTATTCAATGATTGGAAAAGTTGCGAACTGGAAATTTTAAGCTTCATTACACTGTCAAACAGTGAGTGGGGAAAGACTGACTGAAAGACGGTCTCTAAGGGCCCACACTGTTTCCGGGGGATCTATATGCCCACTTGTAGGATCATTATGATCGTCAAGGAGCATTCCACGTTGTCCATTTCCGTGCATTTGTTCGGAGGGCCCTGCGCTGTTGTTGGGGCCCTTCCTGTTAGCGTACGGGGGCACTCTTGTTTGCTCTGAAGGCCCTAGTCTTGCTGACAGGAGCCACTTTGTTGGCCTCCTGCGGTATCTATGATTGCTCAGGTTCCGTCCCTGTTGCTCTTCGTGCGTTGGTCTTGGGCCGGCAGTTGAATATGCGCCGATGATTTTTTACGCGCGATTGCGAAACGTAATTTTACATGCCGCCGACGTCGTATGAGTCATTCCCATCGGCTATTGAGTGACATGTGATTAGTGCATCATGTTCTTAACATTTTGAATGTTTTGATACGTTGTACTCCTTTATAACAAAGCAAAAATTACGCATTAGTCATCAGCCATCAGCTGATTACATCGCCCAGCCGACTAGCCGTAAATAAATAAGCGAGGAATCACGTCCATGCATGGTTTTGATGGTTGTTAGCAGCCAACTCAAATTTATTCTGCTTGTTCCGCGACACTTAGCCTCAAAATCATAGCGTTTATAATGATCTGAAGAAAATGAGTGACCTCTATGTGCATGCATGCATAACACGCCTTTGCTTTATAGGGCTGTTCACAGTAAGATGGATTTGCGTATTTATGAAATAAATAAAGATGTTAATACATCCATACGTACATAATAGATAAATGTATATAAATATATATTACATACGACTTGTCTTAAAATGTAATGACCGAAATGCAAGGATATTTTTTGGGGGGGCCCCAAACTCCAAGGGGCCCCACTATGTTACGTACCCCCCCCCCTCCCCCCTTCACGGAATCCTGGATCCACCCTGATCCAGCTCACCTGGGGCGAGCAGGCGCGGCGCGCAGGCGGCCGCGTCACGACAGTTGGCTTGAGACCAACTTGAGACGGCCCTGTGGTCAAAGAGGGAAACGGGCTCGGCGCCCAGCTATGCCCCTTCCTGTCAACCGCAGTTCATCCGTCTCCTCGATCCCATGGTTTGTTACGTTCATCACATTGTAGACGGTGGGCATGGGGCAGCGCCACTGCCGTAGGTGGCGTCATGAAAGTTACAGGCGGCGTCACTGAAAATGCGCCTGCCGCCCACTTTGCTACATGTCACCGTGCCTTATGCAGTATCAGGTTTCACTAGCGATTATCACGTTAACTCCGCCAGCTGCTGCCTACAATCACTTCCTACGGTTTAATGTATTTCTTCACGCCGACAGAACTAGTTCCACCCCGTAAAAACCTTTCATTTGGCGAGTTGTTTCAGAATGTCTTATATGCCTTTCCTCAACGGCAGTAGGCCAGCTCTGCCTTCATCCGTTCCCTCTCACGCCGCGGCACTCGCAAACGACGGTCCAGTCACTCGCTTTGCCAGTGCCTCTCAGATAAACCTTTGCTGTAAAGATACTCGTTTCAGTGTTAGTGCCTATACGCACAACAGCGGTGATCCCGAGCGTACACGTCAAGTTGATCGGTGCCGCAGTGTGTCCTTATCGCCAAACAATGAGTGACGCGACTCGCGACACTTTGCGACGTTCGATGACGCACCCGCTACTTTGGGGTGATGAACCCGGACGGCACGTCTCCCGCACCCGGTGGCTCCGGCAGCTCACCGACACCAACTGCAGCCGGCCTCCCCGCCGCCGGCGGGCCCCATACCCCGCAGCCCGGCAGGTGACCGCGCTCCGCCTGCCGCCGTTCTCCGCCTAGGACGCGGAGCTCGGACTGGCCCAAGTGGACTGCACCCTCGGTGTCGCAGGGGTGGTGGATGACCTGGTCCGTTACCAGGTGCTGGCGTCGTCGCTGCCTACGGACGTGACGGCCCAAGTACAATACGTCATCACCAGCCCAGCACCCACATACGCGCTGCTGACATCTGCACTGCGCCAACGCTTGGTGCACTCCAGGAAGCCCCGCCTGGAGGCGCTCCTGCGAAATCAGCACCTGGGAGAAACCAGCTCCCATTCCAACTCCTGAGACGGATGCACGGTGAAATGTCAGCAGCTGCTAACGCCCAGAAGGGCCTGCTGAGAACGCTTTTCCTCCAGTACCTGCCTTAAAAAGCCGCTGCTACTTTCTCCACGCTGGACGAAACAATGCCACGGAGGACCGGGTGCGAGCGGCTGACCGCTTCGTGGAGGCATCAAGGCCGGTGTACCAGCCAGCCAGCCTGTCTGGCATCCAGCAGCCAGTACCGCTCACACCACCCACACCAGCCCCAGTGACTGAGCTGTTGGCCACTGTAGTTAGCCTGACTGTCACCATCAGCGAGCTCCATCTGGAGCTCCCTGCTCCATGCTGTCCGCTCCATGCATCAGGAGAGGGGCCACGGCCAGGACAGGTCAACCCTTCCCTGCAGCCGCTGTTGCAGCCAGAGCCGTGGGCGACCCAGCTACCACCGCCAGGAGAGGTCACCATCCCGTCCGAGGGGTGTGGCCTCTTATTACACGCATGGTTTGGCGCTCAAGCCAAGAAGTACCAGGCCCCCTGTTCCTGGGCGGGAAACGACCTGGCCTGACCGTACCTGCGCCCCAACTCTCAGGCGCCATTCTCCTGGGGCGGCGGCTGCTTCATGTCTGCACTAGCAGTCCCTTAACGTAGTCACCATCCCGGGTCGTTGCCCTGTGCCACACCCCCAGGACTTCGCTGCAGACCTACACGGTTGCGGTTTATTTTCAAAGCTGGACCTCTCCCGAGCCTTTCACCAAATTCCAGTCGAGCCGACCCACGTTAACAAAACAGCCATCATCACCTCATTCTGTTTATATGAGGCAACACGTGTGCCGTTCGCGCTTCGTAATGCTGCCCAAACATGTCAACGTCTGGTGGATGAGGTCCCCCCCCCCGGACTAACCGGCGTCTTCGTGTACATAGACGACATCCTGGTAGCCAGCGCCACCCTGACCGACCATGAGCGCCGACTCCGGGACGTCTTCTCCCGTCTCAACGACTACGGCATTGTGGTCAACCGGCCCAAGTGCGTCCCGAAGGCGCCTCACCTGGAGTTCTTGGGACACCTCATCACGCCGGAAGGCATCACTCCGCTGCCGTCCAGAGTGGCCGCCATTCGCGACTTCACGCTGCCCCGGACGGAACGCCAGCTCCGCCGATTCATCGGGATGCTTAACTTCTACCATCGTCTCATCCCGTCGGCGGCCGAGCAGCTCGCCCCACTCCACGCGCTGATCACGTCTAAGGCCGGGTTGCGACGTGAGCTGGAGGTGACCTGGACTACAGGGGCTAAGGAGGCGTTCGCCCGCTGTAAAACGGCGCTCGCAGACTCGGTTTGCTCCTTCACCCGGCGCCTGACGCGCCTGTCAGCTTCCAAGTCGATGCCACGGACCAGGGCGTCGGCGCAGTGCTGCAACAGCACGTCCGGGGACGCTGACAGCCCCTCGGGTTCTTCTCTCGCTCCCTGCGCAAGCCCGAGAGGCGCTACAGCACCTTCGGTCGTGAGCTGCTGGCAATCTACCTCGCCATCCGTGACTTCCGGTATGCCGTCGAGGGGCGGCCACTGATCGTGTTCACCGACCATAAGTCGCTGACCCATGCCATCTCGTGCAACAGCGACCGGCACTCACCGCGCGAGGCCCGGCACATCGACTTCATCTCCCAGTTCACCACCGACATCCGCCACGTGCCGGGCAAGATGACCGTCGCCGCTGACGTGCTGTCCCGCGCCTACAGCGTGTTTCTCACACCTGCGACGAGCTCGTCCGGTTCGGCGTCTCCGAACACGGTTTACAGCTGCGTGACGCCTGCCTGCCCGGTGGTCGGACGCTCATAGTGGATGACTCCAACGGCACAACGCGCCCGTGAATCCCAGAGCCGCTGCGCCATGCCTACTTACGGCGCGTGCACGACCTGTTGCACCCAGGGGTGCGAGCCCCCGTCCAGCTCGTCACCAGCCGGTTCATGTGGCCCTCTGTCAAGAGAGATTCGCAGAGGTGGACCCAAACTTGTCAGACGTGCCAACGTGCGAAGGTGCAGAGACACACACACTCGCCTGTAGGCGTGTTCGCCCCGCCCAGTGATCGGGTCGTCCACGTGTACGTGAACATCGTAGGGCCTCTGCCGCCCAGTGACGGCCACGCCTACCTATTGACCATCGTCGACCGGTTCACCCGCTGGCCAGAGACCGTGCCGATCCGCGACATCACCGCGGTCACCGTCGCCCGCGCTTTTATCGCCGGATGGATCGTCCGGTTTGGCATACCCAGCCGCATCGCCACCGACCGTGGCGGGCAATTTCAGTCGGCATTGTGGGCCGAGCTGACCGCGCTCCTGGGCTGCTCACACATCCCGGAACGACCAGCTACCACCCACAATCAAACGGACTCGTCGAGCGGATGCACAGGCAGCTACAGACGATCCTGCGTTGCGCGACCACGCCCCGGTGGACGGACGCCCTGCTGCTGGTGCTGCTCGGCATCCGGTCAGCGCTCAAGACCGACCTCCAATGCAGCGCTGCCGACTTCGTCTACGGTTCGCCGCTCTGCCTGCCGGGCGAGTTCTTCGAGCCGGCACGGACCGCCCAGACACCAGCCCCGGCGTCGTACGTCGCTCAGTTGCATCGCACCATGCAGGCCGTGCGACCGACGAAGCCCCGGCGGTCAACCGACGCGCACAGTTGTGTGCCCATGCGCACGACAGCATCACATTCACATTCAGGTCCGTAAAGCTGGGTCAAAGGACGGGGAACTCGACATGGACCAAAAATTACCGACCGATTTCAACCTGCAAATGCCAGAATATTCACCACAGAAAGAACTAGCGTCCGTCAAAAAGTTCTGACCTCTCCAGGTCACCCTTCAATGTCAAACGCAGGCCCAAAGGACGCGGAACTCCATATCACCCAAAAATTACAGGCCTCGGCAGCGCCACCAACCTACAAACATCAGAATATTTTCCACAGAAAGAACTAGCGTCCGTAAACGAATCCTCACCTCCCAAAGTCACCTTTCAATGTCAAACGTGGGCTCAAAGGACGGGGAACTTCACATCACCGAAAAATTACCGACTGATTTCAAAACTTACAAATATAGGAACATTCACCACCAAAAGCAATAGCGTCCGTCAAAACGCCCTGACCTCTTAAGGTCACCCATCAAGGTTAAATGCGGGCTCAAAGAACGGGGAACTTTATATCACTCCAAAATTACCGGCCGATTTTTAACGTACAAGCATCAAAATAATTACCACAGAAAGAGCTAGGGCCCATCAAAAAGTCCTGACATCTCAAGGTTACCTTTCAAAGTCAAACACGGGCTCAAAAGACGAGGAACTCCATATCACCCAAAATTACCGGCCGATTTTTAACTTACAAACATCAAAATATTTACCACAGCAAGAACTAAAGTCCGTCCAAAGGTCATGAATTCTCAAGGTCACCCTTCAAAGTCAAGCATGGATCAAAGGACGGGGAATTCCATAGTACCAAAAAAAAACGACCGGCTGATTTTTAACTTGCAAATATTAGAATATTGACCACAGAAAGAGCTGGCGTGTGTCAAATAGTCCTGACCTCTCAAGGTCAGCCTTTAAGGTCAAGTTAACAATCGGCCGGTAATTTTTGAGTGATATGGAGTTCCCGTTCTTTGAGCCCACGTTTGACCTTTAGGGGTGACCTTGAGAGGTCAGGGCTTTTGGCGGATGCTAGCTCTTTCTGTGGCCAATATTTTGATGCTTGTAAGCTAAAAATCGGCTGGTAATTTTTGGGCGATATGGAGTTCCCGTCCTTTGGGCCCGCGTCTGACCTTGAAGGATGATCTTCAGAGGTCAAGAATTTTTGACGAACCCGAGCTCTTTCTTTTGTGATTATTTTGTTGTCTTAAGTCTAGAATTGGCCGGTAATTTTTCGGTGATATGGAGTTCCTCGTCCTTTGAGCCCGCGTTTGACCTTTAAGGGTGACCTTGAGAGGTCAGGACTTTTTGACGGACGCCGGCTCTATCTGTGGTCAATATTCTGATGTTTTAAGTTAAAAATCGGCCGATGATTTTTGGGTGACATGAAGTTCCCCGTCCTTTGAGCCCGTGTTTGACCTTGAAGGGTGACCTTGAGAGGTCCGGACTTTTGGGCGGACGCTGGCTCTTTCTGTGATAAATATTCTGATGTTAAGTCAAGGGAGGGCGCGTTCGTGCCTGGTCTGAATGACCGCGGTCTGACTGAACGAAGACGCGAGCAGATAGAACACGTAAAACTTGAATATGGCGCAGCCGCATTGAACCTAGAGTAAGCTTAAGCAAGCGTGAGCAGCTCATTAATTTAAGCAGTGTGAGTTGTGAAGCAAGTCAAGATGTCTGGATTTCGTCCTCCTGAGGAATTTGACTTCACATCGCCTGAGAGGTGGCCGGCCTGGCGTGATCGGTTCGTCCGCTACAACCTGGCATCGGGACTACACAAAGAGGACGGTGGCGTACAAGTAGCTGCGTAGGTTTGCAGTATGGGTCCGCAGACTGAGCATATCGTACCAACATTAAAGCTTACTTCTGAGCAGAATGAGGATTTTGAAGTTGTATCAAAGCTAGACGGGTACTTCATTCCGAAAAGGACCTTTTTGCAGAGCGTCACAACTTCGAGCTTAGATCTCAAAGCTCAAGCGAGACTAATGAATCGTACATCAGAACTTTGATGTACTCTCTAGCTGAGCACTGCACCTTCGCTGATGCTGATGAGCGTTTCAGAGATCGTCTCATCTCAGAAATGTATGACAGGGAGCTGTCCCGTAGAATTCAGCTGAAGTCACTAGAGGAGGAATTGTCTGTAAATACCGTCATTTCGATGATGCGTAATGTCGAGATTGTGAACGGCCGTGACAACTCTGGTCCGCCTGACATCAGTAGGGTTTGTGCACCGGCGCAGCACAGGTAGCCGCGCCAGCAGCACCACCCGCGGCAGCAGCAGCACCAGCAGTACAGACGTCAACAGCAGCCTTCCACCGCGCAGCGGCAACAGCATAGCGTGCTGACTCTTAACAGCATGTAGATACCGTGGAAGAGCACATCATGTGTCTCCGAAAGACTGTCCCGCTAAAGGAAAAATCTGTGACAACTGTCATAAAATGGACCATTTTGCATCTGTTTGTCGCTCAAACGGTGTCAGAGCAATTGAGCGGACAGAGTCCACTGAACAACTATCGCCGCCCAACATTTTTTGTTGGCGAAGTAGACAAAGCTTGCGCGCCGTGGAGAGTTACAGTCTTTCCACATGGTCAACAAGTCGCTTTCAAAGTTGACTCTGGCGCTGATGTTAGCATTCTGACGCTGAAAACGTACAAGAAGCTGAAACTGCCGCCGTTTGAAACATACTTCAAATACTCTGAGAAGTGTTGGTAGCGCGTTAAAAGCAAAAGGAAACATGCACGGAACAATCATGTTCAATAACAAAGTCGAGCCTGAAGTGTTATACGTTGTTGATTCAGCTGATGATATCCCCTCCAGGTCTGCTTGCCCGCGCCTGGGCGTACTGAGGTTCACAGGTGAAGTCAACGAAGACGTCTTCGGAGAGGTAGGTCTCCTGAAGACAGCACCGGTTGGTATTCAGCTCCGTGAAGATGTTGTTCCAGTCGCCCTCGCCACTGCAAGAAACGACGCGCTGCCACTGATGAAGCCGGTGGAAGAGGAACTGGAGAAGATGGAGCATCACGGCATCATCACGTCGGAGACCGAGCTAACGGACTGGGTCTCTGCGCTGGTCCCCGTCCCGAAGCCGAAGAGCAGCGGTGTCTGCATCACGATTGACTACAAGAGACTCAACCAGTCTGTGAAGCGAGAGGTGTTCCCGATCCCCACTCTGGAGCAGCTGACCTCCAAGCTGAGTGGCGCGACGCTCTTCACCAAGCTGGACGCCTCTTCCGGTTTCTACCAGATCCCGCTGGACGAGGCGAGCTCCAAGATGACCACGTTCATCACTCCGCTCGGCAGGAAGAGGTTCCTGCGACTGCCGACGGGGATCACGCTCGCACCGGAGTGCTTTCAGCGGAAGATGGAGGAAATGCTGGACAGACTGCCCGGGGTCATCGTCTGGATGGACGACGCCGTGGTGTTCGGAGATGCCGCTGGTCACGATGCACGTCCCGAAGCCGTTATCAGGAGGATCCACGAGTCTGGCCTCAAGCTGAACAGGAAAAAGTGTGAGTTCCGGAGGAACGAGGTCAAGTTTCTGGGGATGAAGATCAGCAAGAACGGCATCAGCATGGACGAAGAGAAGCTCGAAGCGATCCAGCAGCTCCAACCGTCAAAGAATGTTAATGAAATAACGTCTCTGCTGGGAGTAATCAACTTCCTGGGCCGGTTCGTTCCACACATCCAGGAGTGCCTGAGACCACCGAACGAGCTTCTGAGGAAGAACGTAGCATGGATCTGGACACCACAGCAGCAGCGGGCGCTGGATGACGTAAAAGCAGCCGTCACTTCAGCTCCAGTTCTGGCGTTCTGCGATGCAGCACGAGAGACGGTGGTCAGCGCCGATGCCAGCAGTTTCGGCATCGGAGGATGTGTTCTCCAGAAGCACGGCTCCGTCTGGTCTGAATGACCGCGGTCTGACTGAAGGGAGCGCGAGCAGATAGAACACGTAAGACTCGCATAGTAAGCTAAAAATCGGCCGGTAATCTTTGGGTGATATGGAGCTCCCCGTCCGTTAAGCCCGCATTTGATCTTAAAGAGTGACCTTAAGAGGTCAGGCCTTTTTGACGGACGCTAGATCTTTCAGTAGTAAATATTCTTGTGTTTGCAAGTTTAAAATCGGTCAGTAATTTTTGGGTGATATGGAGTTCCCCGTCCTTTGGGCCTGCGTTTGACCTTGAAGGGTGACCTTGAAAGGACAGGATTTTTTACGGACGCTAGATCTTTCTGTGGCGAGTATTCTGATGTTTGTAAGGTAAAAATCAGCCGGTAATTTGTGGGTGATATTAAGTTCCCCTTCATTTGAGCCCGTGTTTGGCCTTGAAGGGTGACCTTGAGATTTCGTGACTTTTGGATGGACGCTAGTTTTTTCCCTTGGTGAATATTCTGATGTTTGTGAGCTAAAAATGGGCCGTGAATTTTTGGATGATATGGAGTTCCCCGTCTTTTGGGCCGGCGTTTGACCTTGAAGGGTGACCTTGAGAGTTCATAACTTTTTGACGGGATGCTAGTTCTTTCTGTGGTGAGCATTCTGACATTTGTAAGTTGAAAACCGGCCGGTTATTTTTGGGTGATATCGGGTTCCCCGTCCTTTGACCCAGCTTTTGACCATGAAGGTTACATGATATTGCAAAATAAGGGTCATTTTTGGTGTTCTCATGCCACAGTTAAGCTTGAAGACCCTTTATCAGGGAATCAGACTTGTCGCTGAAAATAATTGTTGAATTAATCGCTAACTTTACGGACATTATTGTTTCGGCGTTCTGCTGGGCACTTTGATGATATTCTGTGCCGCGTTCATTGGTTTTGAATATATGGGTTTTTATTTGCGCTTGGTCTTTGTTTATAAAAAAGATGTACTGCGCGCCCCACGACAGTGCTTGCATTGTACTACTCCTGCTACCTACCGACAGAATATGGAAACTCTAGTTGTGTGAAATGTGTGTGGCCAAGAAACAGCATATCGCGCGGTGGGATGCGATGGCGCTGTGTCGATTTGTAATGCCGAAAAGGAGTATACTTTTCTATTCAGAGTTGGGGAGAGGGCTTTAGCCCATTTCCTCCCCCCCTCAACTTGAGCTGCAGCCCCCAACGTTGGGAAGAAAGTGGGCCAAATCTGGGGCGAAACCTGTTTGATGGCTTTTTGGGGGGGTAGGCTGGGTAATTTGGCACTGATTCCCCTCGCCTCATTTCGTGAAACTACACCGCTGGTGCCAAGCATTGAAATGAGCCCGATGCACGGTACAGGGCCCACTCGAGTTTTACCTTACCCTCCATCCGGTACTACAGCGCGCTTCGTCTGACGCTTGGTTGTTGAGTGGCAGCTGGCTGTCGACAGAACCCTATTCTCCGTTTATTGGCATCGAACGGAAAACGGTGGACCTAAGGATTCATGACTGATGCAGATGCATGAGGTTTATAAAGGTTCATGAAGATGCGGTGCGCTTTGGTGCTGGGTTGCTGACTGTGGTAGATAAAAGCCAACGAAACTGGACTCTTTTCTGATAGCTAGCAGAATGCGATGGACCTACAAATGCCTGACATCCATACATATATGCGTTGCATACATGCATCTTAAAAACACGCTAGTGATTATGGTACAGAAATGCATTTCAGGACCATTGATACGCGCCCGGGTGGCCGGCTAGATACCCTTCGCTCGGGTGGGGCGGGTCAATTTGATCCCCCTGATATTTCAGGAACTACGAAAGTTAGAGACACCAAACTCACAGGGTGCCTTGACCGTTAAGTGAACTCACTTAGGTCAAAGTTTAAGCTTCTTAGATCATGACCTTCAGGTCAAATAAGGCCAAACAAGGTCAAATTCAAGGTTGGTTTTCAAAGTGCCCCCAGAATCTTGGCAACTGTCTCTAAGCAAAAGGTCACAAGCCCATTTGAGGTCAGTAACCTTGTTTGACCTTTTGAATGTCATGGTGACCAAATCATACAAGATTGCTCTGGGCTCTGCGTTTGAATAAGCGACAAAGATTATGCTAGGCAGTATGTTCCTAAAACAAAATGTCGATCTGGGTCATCTCAAGTCAATGACCTTTTCTGACCTTTAAGAAGTCTGGAAGATGTATAATGCGGTTCCTGCTGTCAACAAATTCGAAATGAGCAACACAAACTATGTCATACGGCAAGCTCTAGAGTAATAAATCAGGATGGTTTTGACCTTGGCCTGACCTTCAAACCTGACCGCAGGTCAACGTGATTTGCTCTTTCAATATTTTTGGTGCTTAAGAAAGCATCTCAGAGATGTATGGCCTCGTCAAACCCTCCGCCATTTTATCAGATCGGACGATTCCCTAAAAATTGCCTTCGCTGAAGCCATGGCATGACTTTGACCTGCCATAGATCAGCGATCTTTCAAGGTAAATCTAAATGCTTATGTCAAGCCATCTGCTATTCAATTGTCTACAGTTATACAAAATTTGGCGCGGCTACGCTACGCCGTTCGGAAACCATTCTGGACAAACCTTCGGGGGGTCAATTTGACCCCCACCCGAGCGCGTGTTGAGGCATGCATTGATAATAACCATGCCTAAAGCACTGATCCCGCCAACGAAGCGGAGCGCTTCAGAACCAATCTATTACTTTGCTTCGACTCACCTGTGCCATGCGACATCTTGACACGACAGTCTTCAGCCTAATCTACAT
>NW_023596420.1:9642690-9727058 GCF_011947565.3 Pollicipes pollicipes
TTCTAATACGGCCAGTACCAAGACAAAAAATCCACAAACAAGCCATTCATTAATCCGCCACCCAACGCAGCGCCCGCGACGAGAATGGCCGGTTGGCGTCAGCTTTCGTGCGTTCGGAGGCATTTTTTAGGTCTGGCTACCAGGTGCTGTCAGGCATTGCTGTCGTCATAATACGATTATATGACGTCATCAAACAATGACGCAATGGGGCACATCTTTACAAACGTTGAAATTTTGCTACTGTGGTTCGTTTTTGAACCTTGAAAGCTTACCAGTAGTTACAAGTAAGCTTTTCCCGTCATATTTGATGCTCATCTTAATATCTTCAAATGTGGAACATTCCCTTGAATATTGTCCCCGTTCTCCCCGCTCCGCGCTGTCATTGCTTGCTTTACCTTGTTTTCTATTCTCATGATGCCGTAAGTGCACTCCCGAACATAGTGTATGCGTTCAGCGAAAAGACCTCATCAGTTGAGGCGCTCTGGAACACATAATTGATAAAACCTTATAGCTGTGCTGAAAGATAAACACTATCATTTCCTCATTGGTGTTGGCTTTGCTACATATGAAGCGCACGTAATAGCTGGATTGCAGTTTTAAGTTCATGGCTTTCCAAAACTGAAATAAAAATTGATTAAGGTTCAGCAGATAAATGGATTGCGAATCGCATCCAGCGCCTCCTTATTGTTGCGTTATTGTTGTAGTTTAAGGTATGTATGCCAATGCATCATAGAAGGGGGCCAACAGAATCGTTACGAGGTTAGGCCGTACCTTGACCGCGTGAAAGCTCACAAGCTAAGTTATGTATTTTAGCAACTTGCAAATTCCAATACAATTTTCCATTTCTCTTTTGAAGGCTTTGTAGTGGCTACCGTCTTACGCATTGCCGACTGTCGCGTCAGATCACCCTTCATAAGCTGGCTATTCATTTCCATCCTATGTATTGAATTTTGTCGTGCGCAACTATTTTCCCGTTTGCATAATTCAGCAAAGACTACTTTGGGGCCAAATCTGAAATGCACAAAATTAAAGATAGACGTTGGGAAGCCCATTGTTTTTCCTGAGGTGCCGAAGCGTTTCGTCTTCATATTTTTTTTATATTTTTTATTAACGCTTGTAAGCTTTGCCCTATGGATCCAAATACTTGAGCGGTGTAAGCCTGAATTGAAGAATTAGGATGTGATGACAAAACATAACAGCTCCCAACGTAAATTTTGCTGGCTATCGCAATAAACTATTTTTTATTATTTAAAAAAATGCTGCGAAAGCCTGCCCCTAAAAAAACTTAGGTTTGCTATTTGGCCGCCACTTGAGCTGGGACGCACATGTCAGTGCTGTAGTAAAAAGCTGCATCGGCGTCTTCATCGGTATCCGCCACTCGAGGCCTTTCCTCCCACGAGTGCTGCTGACCATAGGGCAGGGTCTGGTCATCTCGCGCGTGAGATACTGCATTTCGGTTTATGAACAGGGATCAGCTGTTAACGAGGTCAGCCTGCTTAAAGTAATTAGCTTCGCTACCAGAGTAGTCACTAGCCTATAAAAGCGTGACCACGTGTCTCGTGCGCGGAATGACCCGCACTTTGCCACTCCTTGCCAGATATGTGACATACAAACTGTTATCGCTGCGCACGAAGTCCATGAGCGAGGTGAACCTTGAGGGTCTTGCCTGCTTGCCTCAAACATACGCTTGAGGTGCGGACCAGTGACCGAACCCCCCCCCCCTGCATGGACCATAACCTGCGCCCCCCCCCCCTCCCTTGCGGTGCGTGCAGCGGCTGGACGACGGTCCTTTGCACACCGAGTGGCGTCGTTCATTAATGAGTTGCCCAAGATTCTGGGTGCGACCCTGGGCACGTGCATATCGGTGACACGTAAACCGGCACCGGCACAAGCGGGGACAGCGAGAACGGTGAGCCCGACTGCGTGAGCCTGACTGATTGCATTGACACCAACGTCCCGCTCAGGGTGGGCGATGTCAGTTAGGTTATATTTACTGAATTTGCACCAAATTTGATAAAGTGACGTATTTTTAGGAGCGGAAGAAAGAAAGGGTAGCTTTTTCCAGCACATTTGGCATGCAACGCAGCAGTAACCAAGGGAAACGCAAATACCCAGATCGTAATATGCATCGTGCGGGGCTGCGCGCTACTTTCTTTGTGTCATGACTCCAGTGACGTCACGTCAACGTTGGGCGTAATGTGTGCTAAAAGGCCGCTCGGACGTACTTCTTATATGTACTTTGCAAGACCGGTGATTGGCGGCGACAAATTACACTCGGCGTCGAGTTTTAAAGCTTCGGTTGTACAACGTGCGCTGGTTTTATGAAACAGTTGTAATGTGCGCTTCGTAAACTCTAAATTACAAGTAACAAAACGCAAACGTTTTGATCGATCTTTATGAGAAAGAGTATAGACCTCGAGAGGGCTTTGCTCCCCGTACAGCGGAAGAACATGATAGCCCAGACCGCACTGGCTGTTTTTAAGCAGTTTCAAGATAAGAACACGCCGTCCTAGGACTCGTAAGAGCTTAGGAGTGGGTTTATGGGGATTACCTGAAGAGTTTACATCGCTACAGGTGTTGTCATGCGACACGGGTGGTTGCCTGGAGCATGTCACTCAGAGACTGCGGACGAAAATGAGTTCGCTAAATTAAGTGTTTGTGTCAACAAAATATGCTGCGGAAGATTGCCACCCACTGAATGTCTTCCTCAGCGTTTTTGTAGAGGATAAAGCGTGGCATTTTTAACAAAAAAGGGAAGGTTCCACTCCCACATGGGGTCTTGATCTGAAGTAGCCATCCTGAGGGCCTTTTGTTGCAGTTCACGGCCATGCCCTTTTTAAGACGCAAAACCCTCTGGTTCCCGAGTTGTACGCCCGCAAAAGTGCGAAAAATTTATTGGGAGACTACTTCAAAGTCACCTTGACATTGATGTCGCCACAGAGACATCATACGATTGCCGTTGCATTACAGGCTGTTTTCTGATTGTGGTCAAAACAGCATAGTTACTGACACATTCGCAAGAGCTATAATGCAGCACATATGATAACATCCGCGGAAGGTGATTGGCTGTGGGTAACATTTCGCTGCTGAATGCTTGTCGCGAACGCCAGCGTGAATACTTTCGGGTTGTGCGGCACTCGTCGCCCATGGGGCATTTTTCCTGAGTTCTAGGCCATTAGTCAATGCTATAAAAAGTGAACGCCGCTGTCTGCTTAAAAGGTACAGCATGGAAAAGGCGGCACTCTCCCCAATGTTTATAAAAAAGAAGACGCGACGGCAAATTTGCCTTTTTCCTCCTCCTGGCGTTTTTTTTTCTTCCACTGACGTATTTCTTACAGAAAGCCGGGCTGGCGCTTTGTGTACCGGAGAGAAGAACCCTGCACGGGCTTGGCTATGCACGGGCTATGGGTTAGCAAGGCATTATGAAATTAGGGAAATATTACAGTAATTGTATATATATATATATATATATATATATATATATATATATATATATATATATTACTAAATATCTAACACATTGTAGGACAAATTTAACACGCGCTCGGGTGGAGATCAAATTGACCCCCGGCCGCGAAGGTTTTTCCAGAATGGTTTCCGAACGGCGCGACGTAGCCGCGCCAAATTTTGCATAGCTATAGACAATCGAATAGCAAATTGTTTCACATAAGAAATTCTGATATACCTTGTAAGTTCACTGACCTATGGCAGGTCAAAATCAGGCCATAGTTTCAGCGAAGGCAGTTTCTAGGGAATCGCCCAATCTGATGCAATAACGGAGTGTTTGACGAAGCCATACATCTCAGATGCTTTTTTAGACACCACAAATATTGAATAAGCAAATTACATTGGCCTAAGGTCATGTATGAAGGTCAGACCAAGGTCAAAACCAACCTGATTTATTTCTCTAGGGCTTGCTGTACAGTATAGTTTGTGGTGCTCATTCCGAATTTATTGACAGCAGGAACCACACTATGCATATTCCATTGACCTCTTAGGGGTCAGAACAGGTTTTGACCTGATATGACCTGGGTCGACATTTTGTTTTAGGAACATACTGCCTAGCGTAATCTTTGTCGGTTATTCAAATGCAAAACTCAGAGCAGTCTTGTATGATTTTGGTCACTATGACCTTCAAAAGGTCAAACAATGTCACTGACCTAAAAGAGGCTTGAGACCTTTTGTTTAGAAACGGTTGCCTAGGTTCTGGGGGCACTTGAGAAATCAACACGGTAATTGACCTTGTTTGACCTTATTTGACCTGAAGGCCATGACCTAGGAAGCTCAAACTTTCGCCCAAGTGTGTTATTGTACAGGTCAAGACACACTGTAAATTTGGTGTGTCTAGCTTTCTCAGTTCCCGAGATCTCAAGGAGCTTAAATTGACCCCGAGCATCCATGAATCCATGCATGACTTGGTGTATACAAAATGACAGGTGAAAATTGCAGGTCCCCACTCCATCCCACCCGTAGTTACTCAATTAGAAAACTCTTGTTCCCATCTCTTTCCCACAAAGTCACTGTCACTGTGACATTGACCCAGACCATTTGATAAAGCAAACCGAACAATCAAAGCACAGTTCCGGCAGGGTCTGTTAGATATTTTTGCCCATGGTGCCAGTTCAGACATCTCCTGACAATTCAAATAGCTCGCTGTTTCAATTAAAGAATAGTTTATGCCTACCTGGCTAACTTGTTAGTCGTTATTTGTGAACGTGTCATCAGCTTGGCTATGATAAAAACGCGAAGGCTCCACACACACGCACATTCTCAGCAAGTACGCTAGCGCGCTATTTACGCCAAGCCGCGCCAAAGTATCGCTGGAAAAACGTCAATAGTGTGCCAGATGTGACCTATTGTCAAATATTCCCATTAGTATCACCCGTTTTGATATTTTCACAGTCATTAAAATTTTCTTGAGTCCAGAGAAAATCGAAAGACTTTAGCCGCACCCCGAATTACACACGGCATCGAGCTTTACAACTTCAATCGTACAACACGCGCTATGAAACAATTGTAATCGTTACATGGTAAACTCTAAATTACAAATAGCAAAATGCAAACGGTTTGACACAACTCTTCGTGAGGAAGGCTACCTGCAAGCTGGCAACTGGGAAAAGATAATCCACCCCTCTCCAGTTATTTTCCTGACAATACTCATTTCAGGCTTCTAGATGGCTTTAGACAGCGACACAAGTACCCAGGACGCAAAAATGGCTACCAATGGCCAAAAGGAAGACGCTGTGGCAGTCAGCGAAGCCGGCGGTAAAGCAGTATCCTTCAGCACGGACGCTGCCGGTGCACCGGTGGGGGGAGTGGGCGCAGGCTCGACGTCTGTGACCTCGGGTCAGCAACCGGCCGCCTCAGAGGACGCGGATTCGACGGCCGTGACCTCGGGTCAGCAGCCGGCCGCCTCAGAGGACGAGGCTCGCAAGATGGCCGTCATAGACGCCGGCTACAAGCGGCTCTGCAGCGACGCCACGCTCCAAACCAAGAAGGACGGCTACTTCATGACGTTCGACTCCCAGGTACAGCTGGAAGTCTGCAGACGTCTTGAACGGACAGATTTGTCAAACCCAATCCGCTCGTTACTCACAAAGATGTGCCCATATCCAACCACTACATACTCCTAATCTCCTGTCCCCACTCGTTTGCGCAACCGTTTGCATTTTTTCCAGCACCTTACTTCTAAATCGTCGAAAACCTTCAGAAAACTATTCACCCAGACCGATCTTTTTGCGTTGACAGATGAAATGTTTGTAAGTGGAACTAACGAGCGCTGCGAAAGAGCAAGCAGTAACATTATGTAGCATTTCGGGAATTGTACACTCGCAACTTTGTAACCGTCTTACCTATGTCCGTGTCTATATCCGTAATTCCACAAAATATGTATTCAACCCAACACATTGCCCATTTCATGTGGTTACTCATGAATTTGCCCAGCCTGTGAAATCTCTTGCTAGTCTGGCCCCGTCCAGAGTCCAGAGTGGACACTGACAAGCATTTATCGCTTCCGAACCCTCTGCAGATGTTGTGGACATCGACCAGAATTATTCGCCTCCGAACCCTCTGCAGATGTTGTGGACATCGACAATCAGCGTTCGCTTCCGAGCCCTCTGCAGATGTTGTGGACATTGACTAAAAGTATTCGCTTCCGAACCCTCTGCAGATGTTGTGGACATTGACAAGGGGTATTCGCTTCCGAACCCTCTGCAGATGTTGTGGACATTGACAAGGAGTGTTCGCTTCCGAACCCTCTACAGATGTTGTGGACATTGACAAGGAGCATTCGCTTCCGAACCCTCTGCAGATGTTGTGGACATTGACAAGGAGTGTTCGCTTCCGAACCCTCTGCAGATGTTGTGGACATAGACACTTCCAGATGCGATTTGCCAAAAAGGGAGAAAATTAAACGGGCTGGACGTTATAACCAGCTGTTCAGTATGGCCAGGCAAAAGTTTAGAACGGCATGGATTTTGATTGCAATGTTATGCAGAACGTGACGTGACGGTGCGTGCAACAACCAAGGTAAAAGACGGCTCGGTAAGAGGCAAGGGAACAGCCCTAACCACTAGCGAAGCTTGCTTGAAAGTAATAATCTGCTGCCCAGATATCATGCCACTTCGGTACGCCATACTTGGTTTTTAGTCCCTTGCACCCCGTACATATCACAGGAGCTGGCCGTGAAGGCTTCAAGAATAAGGCGATACTTACTCTGAACTTTGTCCAAGATTTGCTCACAACATACAGACTAGCAGCATTACGTCAACAGTCACATGGCAGCTGTTCAATGTTTAGTCAGAAGTTGCTGATGACCAGTAATTCCGTGGTGATGAGTGGAGGCTTCCCTGTTATAAAAACTTTTTTTTGCGTTTTGTGAGGAGTGCGGCATGCGTGAAAGAACCAATACAAATGCAGTTACACATATACAGTGCTGACGGCTGACGAAAAGTATAGTTGCGTGAAACTTCTATAATCTTGTTACCATTGGCTTTCGCGAAGCTCCGCGAAATTCAGATGCAGTCCATGTCACTGTTCAGCAACGCAGAAATCACTGTGCTTTCATTGTTTCATTATTGTTAGACCCATTTGCCAGCACTGTCTATCCCGCACACTCGTGCTTCGAGAGCAGTAGATGACTCTGTCGAAGCCAATTACCGGCTGGCTATATCGAAGACGTGATATCTTTTACTCGTGCATCTTGCGGTGATAATTGCCAGCGGTGTTTAGAGTGGGTGCATGGACAGCTGATAGGTAGAAAATATTGTTTTCTGAGCAGTTTAGGTAAATGATAGTATAAGCTGCGTCTCAGCATAATTGTTCGTTTGTAAAAATTGGTTCGCAGGTGATTCAGTCGGTACCTGAAAGCCAGTTCGAAGAGTTCAAACAACTCAAAACGGACGAAGAGCGAATCTTCTTCGTCTGGAATCTTCCACCTGTGCACTCAATAATAAAGGTAAGTAAGCAGGTGTTAGCGCTCAGTTGTAACTGCGAGCGGACACCTTCCATACAGAAACGCTTATGAGTTGATGGGGAGTACCAATGGTATGTTTAGTTTTACATGATGTCGGGAGCCTCCCATACACTTGCCACGGGTGGTGTCACGCCTCAGCGCAGAGGAGAGAGAGAGAGAGAGAGAGAGAGAGAGAGAGAGAGAGAGAGAGAGAGAGAGAGAGAGAGAGAGAGAGAGAGAGAGAGAGAGAGAGAGAGAGAGAGAGAGGGAGGCATTCTATATATACATATATATATATATATTTATATATTTATATAATAACTCTATATATCACATATACATATATATATATATATATATATATATATATTCATTTAGTAACATTTATGAATGCCGCCAGCAGGTTTCTTCCAATGCATGTCATCGCGAAGGTGACATCAAGTTAGTCATTATTCACTTCTCTTACGATGATCTTCAACGCTCCAGATAATTTTCCTACCATCATTCGGAAGGCTAGATAGGATTGCACCCATATGGTTCTCTCGCAACGCTTCGTTAAATCTATTATCAGACATCATCAGACAGACAGAATAGTCGTACTAGCATAACGTAATGCAGTCTACAACGTCTCGGATGGGTGGTGATCTCCTGCTTATTTTCCAGCGACCTTAGATATGTTCCACTAAGATTTCCAAATTCGTACAAGATGAGGCACTCCAAATGCGGAGGCACTTCTAAAGGAACGATGCGTCATTTCATTTTTTCACTGCAGTTATCACAACGATTAAACTGCATAACGTGAGATGGTACTTTTTATATAAAAAATAGCATTTATGCAGGATGCCATCAAACCCATCCTTATATTGCATGACATTACAATGCAAGAATCGCGCATTCACACTATAAGTCATACTCAGTTCTCCAGTTCACTGTTGAACCATCTGCAAGCAATAACAACCGTTCCCTGATGTCCACAATGATGCATCTCATAGCTCCCTTGTTACATCTGTGTTTCGAAAGTTCGATGACACTGGACACTGTTCGAACAATGCCAGGGAGTGGCTTGATAAACACAACGATAGCGTTAGTCGCGCATGTGTCCACTGCACAGTCAAACATTGCCAGACCTGGCCGCTTTTGCACCAGGGGCTATAAAAAACAAAACAAATCGTGTTAAACGACAACCGTAGATTTAGTAGCACAGATTACAGACGGTAACTACACAAACGTCACTTTCGATTACAGACGGCAACTATACAAACATCCCTCTCGATTACGGACGGCAACTCCACAAACGTCACCCTCGATTACAGACGGCAACTACACAAACGTCTCTCTCGCGCCGCTGGAGAGTCTTTGGGCGTAATCGCCGAGCAGTCAGCGCGCCGCACCCCCCATGCAGGGGCTCGGATTCCAAAACTGGTTGCGCCATGGACCCTGAGCGTTAATACGACCAATGCAGTCGTTTGGGTCCATAAAAGGGCCGTGGCGACGAGTGTCACGATCCCCTTTTTGAAAAAGCTGGAGAATATGAACTTAACGCACCTGATAACGACCAGGTCAGGTAAAGAAGACTGCACTCTTAAGGAAGCATGTCCACCTACTAAAAATATAAAGAAATTATTCGAGACATTGTCTTGAAAAATGGTGTACCTCTAGACCTTGGGGCAAAGTTCAACTGCTGATTTTATACGACGATAAAAAATTACATACATCTAACTTGATTATGACGAACAACTCGGCACGGGCCACATCCGCTCTCTAGGCTACCAATACCGTCTACGAGCTCCAATGCCCTCTTGGTGATTGTGCGCGCTGCAGCAACTCATCCCATATTGATCACACATCATTGTCTGATCGCATCACCATACACCTGCAAAATGGTGCTTCAGAAAGGCGTATAAGAGGCTCAGTGCACGGCATGGGTCACGGCTCAGCCGGAATACCATGGTTTGTAATACCACCATCTCTTAACACGCGCCCGGGTGACCGGCTGGATACCTACTCGCTCAGGTAGGGGTCATTTTGACCCCCCCCCCCCCTCCCCATAAGATTTAGGAACTAAGAGAGCTGGAGGCGCCAAATTCACAGGGTGTGTTGAACTGTACATGAAATCACGTAGGTCAAATTTTGGGGTTCCTAGGTCATGAGCTTCATGTCAAATGAGGTCAAACAAGGTCAAGTTTCAGGTTAGTCTCCAAAGGGCCCTTAGAACCTAGATAACTGTTCTTAGCAAAAGGCCACATGCTCAGTTAAGGTCAGTAACCTTGCTTGACCTTTTGAAGGTCATAGTGATCAAAATCATAGAAGAGTACTTGGCGTTTTGCATTTGAATAAGCGACAAAGATTTCACTAGGAATTATGTTTCTAAAAACAAAATGTTGACTAGGGGAATTTTTGGTCAGTGACCTGCTCTGACGCTAGAGAAGTCCCTGGAAGGTGAATAATGCAGTTCCTGTTATCGATGAAATCGTAATGAGCACTAGAAACTACCCTATACAGCAAGCCCCAAAATAAGAAAATAGGTTGGTTTTAACCTTGGTCTGACCTTCATACCTGAGCTTAGGTCAATTTCATTTGTGCATGCAATTGTTGTGTTGTCTAATAAAGTATCTCAGAGACGTCTGGCCTGCTCTAACACTCCGTTGTTGGATCAGATTGAAGGATTCCCCAGGAGTATTTAGTGTAATATATATAATATATAGCATACAGATTCCGTAAAGTGCATTCACTGAAACCATGGTCTGACTGTGACCTGTGATAGGCCAGCGACCTTACAAGGTACATCTGCGTTTTGTTATGCCAGCCGATCCGCTGTTCAATTACTCACAGCTTTTCAAAATTTGGTGCGGCTATGCCGTGCCGTTTGGAAACCATTTTGGCAAAACCTTCGGGGTGATCAATTTGACCCCCACCAGAGCGCGTGTTAAGAAAAAGGGCTTTATTTGAACGAAAAATTATCTAAGGGGCGTGTTTTGGGTGAGGCTTAGCCATTTTGCTACATAGTCCCGTAATTCCTAGCAAATGCGCTTTGCAATTGAGAAAGGGTCTGGTCACTCTCTCAGCATTTCTAGTCCTGTAGCGGACCGATGTCCTTGGGCTGCCTGTTTCAGCAACGCCAGTGCTGTAGCAGAATGATGTTTTTGGGCCGCCTGTCTCAGCATCGCCAGTCCTGTAGCAGACCGATGTCTTTGGGCAGCCTGTCTCAGCATCGCCAGTCCTGTAACGGACCGATGTGCTGAGGCTACCTGACTCTCCCTTCTGGAGTAGGATAAGGGTAGTAGCCGATAGCACCGACAATCATGCCACACCGGCGGCGTCCGCAGCTAATGACGTCCGCGCTGCTGACATCACTGGTCACGGATGACGGGCCAGGTGACCGTCCGGGGTCACCTCGGGGTCCGGCCCTGATTGTGGCGCTGACCTGACCCGGCACGCGCCGAGGTCGTCTTGGAGCCTTGTTTGGTGACTGGGTCACTCGCCGCAGGTGAGGCCCTTCTGTCGGAACAAGTCGGCCAAGGCGGCCGAGGACACAAAGCAGGCAGGCAACCAGCTGTTCCAACAGAAGCGTTACCGCCAGGCCGTCTGTCAGTACAGTCAGAGCGTGGTGCGCGCCCCGCCGCCCGGGCATGACGACGAAGGTCAGTCAGCGGATAGTGAAGGGGGGGAGGGAGTAGAGGGATATTATGGTTGGGAAAAGGGTTGGAATCGGATGGTCACAGGGGGAGGGTAGGGAGTGGATGGTCGGTTGGCAGCTGTTCCGCAGAACCGAAACGCGTGCAGCATATTTGACCTGCGTAACCAGCGCCGTGAAATCAAATGACACAAGTGGGGAGAACGTGCGTTCAGTTTATGGTGCGTGGTGTGGTCGGGCTTCATCCCACCCACTGGAGACTGCTTGGGCTTTGCGTCAAAGAAAACAGCTTGGGGTTTGCTTTGACTTGCTCAAGCGAAACACGTGCTGTGGCGATTGGCAGCAGAAGTATACATCTCGCGCCGGCTGGGTCCAACGTCTTCGGTCTAAGGAGGATTGTGAATTAACGATTTTCCCCATCAGTACTTTCGTAGTTCTAAGTGTTTCTGAGAGCACAGCAAAACATTTAAGAGCCGAATCTTCTCTTCTTTCCCATAACTTTTCATCTTTTCAGGCTGCGGGAGTACGGTACTTTGAGGTTTGCGTAACGAAAAAACGTAACCGCGGAGCAGCAGCAGCTTGCCGCACGTGGTTAAAAACGATCCGTGTCTTCGAATGGCTGCGACTGCTCATTGCTCAAGGCACCATTGGTGACTAGATGCGCGACACCGACATGTGTGCCGGCTGTTCCGGCGTGCTGACCTTCTGCGACACGACAGGGGACCTGCTCAGCATCGGCTTCGCCAACCGGTCGGCGGCGCTGCTGCACATGGGCGAGTACGCGCTCTGCCTGCGCGACATCACAGCGGCACTGGCTGCCGGCTACCCGGCCCGCCTGCGCTACAAGCTGCTGGACCGGCGTGCCACCTGCCAACTCAAACTGGGTCTGTGTCAGATAGAGAGAGGGAGAGCAAGGTGAGGGAAGGGAAGAAAGAATGAGGATAAAAGGAAAGGTCCGAAGACGGAAGGGAAGGTGTGGGGAAGGAGGCGAAGGGAAGGTAAAATGTGGGAGGGAAGCGAAGGTGTGGGGAGGGAGGGGAAGGAATGGCGTAGGGGAAAAAAGGTGTGGGGAAGAATGAGAAGCTGTTGGAATGGAGTGGAATAGCTAAATATGGGAGGAAAGGGGAGGAAAGGGAAGGGAAGGAGAGGGCAGGGCATGGAAGGCAATGGAGGCAAAGGAAAAAGGAGGGAAAAGAGGGGAGGGGAGGAAAGGAGAGGGAGGGTAGGTAAGAGAAGGGAGAGAAAGGAATGAAATGGAAAAGAAAAGGAAGGAAAGGGAGGGAGGTCATTATTTTTTTCGTTGCATGTTAAGATTGCAATGACGGATTTACAGGTGAAGTCACAGCCAGTCGCGGAACACTGCAGGAGTTAAAAACGGCACTTACGGTGGCCGACCTCAACGAAAAGAAGATGGCGGCCTGGCAGAAAGATTTGCAGAACAAAATGGACACCACCTCGAAAATGCAGGACTGCAAGCCTATCAGTGAGTTATGCTGTTCAATATATCTATCACTGAATATTCGCTGCGTGCATGCAGTCACTTCTGCACACAGTATGCATATGTGTGAAGTCTGATAAACGTGAAACATGCAGTCTTCCCCATTTGTATTGCTAACTATACGTTTGGGGCCTAATGCTGTTGAACCATTGCTGATGTTTGTGTTGAACCGTGTCCCAATCTAGGTTGATTCGTAATTACCAGCGTCCAACGGCGATAAGATGAATGCTAAGCATACATCAACTTTTGGTGTTGCCCGTCACTGAAGAACGTTGGCACCGTCTGTGCCATTTTACATCCTCTTGAAGCCTTGTTTGGCGTGGCTGGCGGCGGGTCTCGGCCCGTGGCTCGGAGTGAACAGCGCCGCCTTCGGACGCCGGCTGAACAGTGCTGCAGGCGGAGCTGGAGCAGCCGGCGCCGCCTCCGCTGCCCTCCCGGAGCGGACACTTCGTCAGCGCCAGCGCGGCCGTGGACGTGGCGCACGCGGCCGGCGAGGGACGCTACGCCGTGGCGGCGCAGCACGTGCAGCCCGGCGACGTGCTGGTGGTGGAGAAGCCGCACGCCTCCGTCCTCATGGCTGAGAAGATGAGCACTCACTGTCTCCATTGCTTGAAGAGGTCAGCGCCGGCCGGTGGGACAGCATGTGCAGAGGGAGGAGCGCCGGGTCAAGGGGTCCTAACTCGGCAACACCTTGACAACACATCAGACCTTGACAAATTTATGTTTAAAAAAATGGATGGTAAGACCAGCATTGCGTTTAGCTGTTTGTGCGAGATTTACGCGAATCGTAAATTCCACCATCGTAAATTTACGATACGATGTGTGGCGGTCACGGCGTCGCTGGAACCCGTTTACATCAATAGAAACGGCGTTTTTATCTAATGGTCGCAAAATCGCCCGTTTGGTCGGCCCATGTAAACGAGGTAATCGCGTGGCCGGGTCGGTCTGACTGCAAAGATTCTATGGCAGTGGACGGCGCGGGTCATTTTCAGAGCGGGTTACACCGGCAAACCCTGATATCTTTGGTATGATATCTGTCATGCCCGTCCGTCTGGCCCACACAAACAGCGTCACAGCCCGGTGCCGGCGTCAGTTCCCCGCCTGGGACGTGGTGTGCGTTTAGACCGGCAGCCCCGCATCACTGTGTGTTACTTGGGACGGGATCTGACCGGCGGGGCGCGGTCAGCGCTGCCAACTTGCCTACTGGCTTTGCACAGGAACTACGAAGGTCGCACATTGACATAAACCATTGGAACACGCATCGGAACGTGGTTTATAGCTCGCCAGAGGAGCGTCGCAGTGAAACGCCGTCAGCACAATTTGACTCGGAGAAGAATATTTAATCGCGCAGGCAGGCGTACGAATCAGCGCGCACGGCCGCGCACGTGGACTCGTGTGCAAACAGGAGATCCGACGGATTTCCGGTTCTTCATGACGGATTTCAGATACCGGTGAATGGAGCAAACAGAGACGTGAAACCAACTGCACCAAGCAGGTGCCTGTACAGTCTACAAATCAGCCGTTCTGTCCAACACCATCAAATCCGTGACAACGCTAGCAACCGACCCAAAGTGACGAAGGTTGTGGGTTCAATTAATATCGAATGCATCCCGCCCACGCCTAAACTGAGCGGGCTGGGGGCGTCAAATTGACCCAGATGTGAAGCCCATTTCAAGGTGACTAATATCCAACCGAGGATTTTTCGTACTTTGCAAGGCTTTGGTCGCAATCGCCCAAATCGTGCATCGCTGCAAAATGTATCTCTTTCGTTCATGCAAAATGTCGTTTTTATACTCATATGCCAACTACTAAACGCAACAGGATCCAGAACACCATCTTGGATGTGGAGGGGGAAACTCCGGCCCAGGTGGCCAAAATGGTTGTCTTGATTTTCAAACACTCGTCGGATTTCGCTTTCGTTTACTTCAAAGAATGTTCTTAAATAAGAATTGCGTTCAAACTTGCTCAGCTTCTTTGGTGCTAAAAATGTGTCAGTTTTCGACTAGTCTGTGTGATCTTACGGGTGGCCATAACCTGGCTGTCTCCCTTAGATGTCTTTCCGTAAGCATTGCCACCAAATTCTTGCAAGTTTTCATTTGCGATCCTCTACGCGGCGGACATTCGGTACCGCTGTTGAATATCCAGCAGCTGAAGGTAGTACGTGAATAGGGCGAGAGTAAATCTGCTGCGATAACAGCGTTCAGTTACAATGGCGTTTCTTATCCGTATTTATTCGCGCGCGGCGAGTATTTAGCCATGTGAACTTGGCGAGACTTTCAAAAGTCGGGGCCGTGGCGACGCGGGACGAAACACCACTTTGATAGGCTCAGAAGGTGCGATAAATGGGCGTCCTGTTGTGAGCTTAACCTAGGACTTGTAAGTTGTAAGTATAAGTTATGTAATAAGCTTCATACATAAGTAGATTTAAGCTGTTCCATTTAGCGCCTCTTTGCAAGAATCGTAGAGTGATTGGTGTGAATGTTCCTGAAACTTGTTATGTCCTGTGTAGCTGTGCTAACTCGACTCAAAGTTAGCTCAAAGTTGGCTGTCCTGAATGTGAGACAAGCGATCTTTCAAGCGGTGAAGTTTGCTTCCAGGGATCATTAAACCTTTTCTCCTGCCCCGCCTCTTCTAGACTACGATTAATATCATGAGTCGTGTTACTATGTAAAATATACCACAACGTAAAATAACTATCACACCCAAATGACAACTGACTGAGAGGCTTACCCGGCACGCGAGTTGGGCGGGGCTGTCGCTCTAGCCGGTCCCGCTTGCTCCGCAGGGTGCTTGCGGCGTTTCCGTGCGCCGCGTGCAGCGGCGTCGTGTTCTGCAGCCCCGAGTGTGCCGCGGCCGCCACCTATCACCGCTGGGAGTGCACCATCCTGGACCTGCTGCAGGCCTCTGGCATGTCGGTGCTGTGCCACCTGGCGCTGCGGCTTGTAACCAGGCACAGCATGCAGTTCTTCCGAGAGGTGAGGCCGGCGGCACCGCCGGCTGCCACCGCGGCGCGCTCCTATCGACGCTGACGGCTGCCCCGGAGCCGACCATAGCGAGCACGTGCGAAGTGTTGGCCTGAGCGTTGTGTTTTAAGCACTCGCTCAACGGAAGTAACATGTTGATAGCAACACGCTGGTCACTTGGTCCTGTCTGCACTTGATATGAGTGTCAAATATATCGAGATTAGTTTTGAAACAGCGTGATTTCTGTCAGTCCAAGTCCGGAGCTAGCTGTTGCATTCATTCGACCTCGGGTTTTGGACTACCTGTGGTCCCATAAGATCCCCCCCCCCCCCCCCCCAGCTGCCTGGCCGTTCACCAGCTGGCACCTGTGGTCCCATGCTGCTATCTTATCCCAGACAGCCGCATACAGTTGCTTCATTCTGTCAACGGTCGATAAACGCAGATCTTTCGCAACAACAAAATACCATCTGTCGACATGAACCAACAGCAGCATCATAACCAATTCAAATCAAAGGGAATAGACGCATCGGTTTATTTTGCATACGCTCTATTCCTTTTTTAACAATTTCTTCTCTCATATTCCGCTCCATACTTGCTGTGGGACCTGCTACGTTATGAAGGCTGGCAGCGGCATGCTCCCCTCCCTCCAAGAAAACAGTGTTCGGATCGGCTAGCGGATGGACTGTTTCAAGAAATAACATATTGCGTCACGCAACATCCGCACTAGTTTGCTTGATAACCTGATGATAATGTTACAGCTCGGGCAAGATTTCAAGACTCTTCTAGGTGAAATGGTATATCCATTGAAAATTATCGCAAATCGCATTGAACGCGCAATTTGATCAGATAGACCATTTTGGTTAAATCTTGTATGTGTCGGAGGGCCCATGGTGTTGTCGATATTATGGTAAAGTAAGCAATCATGCTATCAAGAACGTAACAACTTTCACGTTTTCGGCGAATTTTGCGAAAATGTCACCATTTCGGCAGAGCAATAGTCATATTTTATTATTTCACAACCATACTGCCAAACAGTCTTTAATCTCTAACGAATCGCGAAGATATCACGCATGTTTTGATTCGCCTTGTGTAAGGAGTGCAAAAAGCACGCGTCTAGTTATGTAGAAGCTTCGTAATGGTTTACCTTAAGGAAGGTGCCACCAGGATATTTCGTTATGGTCCCTGATTAATGGTCAGTTACGAATCGCGCCGGTGAATTGCATGAACTGAATATCACCAGCTTGCAATTTTTTGTTGCGTTGAATCCCTGAGGTTGGGATGTAAGTATCCGTGCTGATACATGGTCGGCTGCGTCCGTTTCCGTTCCCAGGTTTGTAAGTCTCGAAGGCTGCGAAGTGTCTGGGGCCGGAGCCGGTCGCCAGATGCGATTAGCGACTATGTTACCGACGTGTTGGCCTTCCCCAGCTGCGCCCTGAGCTGGAGAAGCGGCGAGATCCGACCGTCCGTCCCTGCACCGACACCGAGGGACACACCTTCGACCCCTCCAGCTACCTGGCCGTCCACCAGCTGGTCACGTTGGGCGAGCTCAGGAAGCCGGAGGACTTCTTCCACCGCACCCTAATGGCAGTCCTCTTACTCAAACATCTCCGGGTGACGGGATACTTCGGAGAGCTTCCTGGAGGATGATGGCAAGTGTTCGCCCTCACGGGAAAATGCCACCGCATTATGCTGACAATATGGCGTTGCTGTATCCCCAGTGGTCCAGGCAGCGAGGGAGGGGACAGGTTCGTGCCTCGTGCCCATCCCTTAGGTCTCTAAGAACCCTTGGGCTTCTCGGGATTAACGATTAAGGACCCGATTTGAAGGCCCCAATGGCACGAAAAGCGGGCCTAATGTTATATTAAGGAGCCCGGCCTGCAGGTCCAGGCCCTCAAGTGGCATTCAGAGGGCCCTTTGCGCCGATCAGGATCCCTGTGTTGATGAAGGACTCGTTGCCGGTCAGGCACCAACAGTCATGTACAGTTGGCTCTATGCCGGCCCGGCCTGGGCCCGAGGGCCCATTTCTCAAGGAGATTCAAGGCGGGGGCTCGCGATTTATATTGGTTGGTGTCTCTGAGTCACTGAGGGCTTCTGGACCGGTCAGGGACCTACAATACGTGAGGAAATAGGGCCCTTTACTCCGGGCAGAGATCGCCAACACCAAAAAGTCGGCTCGGCGTGGGTCTGAGACGTAAGGATTCATTTTCCCAAGAAAGGACTACGCCGGGGCCCGCGATTTGCGTCTTGTTCGGGGTCCCTAAACCAGTATCGGAACCCTTGTGTCGGTCAGGGACCCACAATGCCTAACCGGGGTGAGGGGTTCGTGTCGGGAAGGGGCCCCAAGTAGGTCAGGGAAATATTTGCTGAACAAGGACAATGGCGGGGTTTCATGTATTGGGCATGTTGCGTCGGTTGCGTTGGGTTGGGAGTCGTTGATAATTAAAGGAGATATGAGAGCTTACGATGGGAGTTCAAATTAAGGAAACGGAAGACCTCTGTTGATCACAGTTCCCAGTCTGCACACAACGGGGGACCTTCACCCTACTATAGCCAGTGATCCCTTAGGCCAAACTGGATTTTCATTACGAGTCATTGGATCCTCTGGGGCGAAAAGAGGTCCTTTTGCGTCAGTGAGGGCCCCTGTGTCGATACGGGGATAACCACCCGGGTAAGAGGCAGTGAGCTGTTATCACTTTTGGACTAGGGTGGGAGTGAAAAATTTCATCGCCAAAATATTGCACAGGAGGGAAAAATTCAAGTTACACAAGTTGGAAGTTATGAGTCAGTGAGAGATTCTCTAGCAAACAGGGACACACATTTCAAGTTAGCATGAATGTGATATCAGAGACACGACAAAAACGTCTTTTAACATCTTAGGCCATTACAGTGCAACAGAATACATTAAAGGGTATCAATTTCAGAATCGTGTAATGAACGTAATAAGCTATGTAACACCAACCTTTTGATGCTGCACTTTGCGCTTACCTTCCAAAGGTTTCTTTAATGTAAAACAAAGCAAACGATTTCGACAACAAACACAGCAACAAAAAGACCAACAAGCATAACACATTCAAACAAAAAAGCCTTTGACTCCTGCATATCACCACGCCACCAAATCATATACCACAGACATACCTCTGGCTTCTGTTAACACGCACTCGGGTGGGGGGTCAAATTGACCCCCCCCCCCCCCGAGTTTTTCCAGAATGGATTCCGAACGACGCGGCGTAGCCGCGCCAAATTTTGCATAGCTATAGACAACTGAACATCGGATCGTTTGACATCAAAAATTTAGATGTACCTTGTAAGGTCGCTACCCTATGGCAGGTCAAATTTAGGCCATGGTTTCAGCGATGGCAATTTCTGGGGAATCCTTCAATCTGATACAATAACGGAGTGCTTGACGAAGCCATACATGTCTGAGATGCTTTCTTAGGCACCACAAGAGCAAATTACGTCGACCTAAGATCAGGTATGAAGGTCAGACCAAAATCACAGCCAACCTGATTTATTACTCTAGGGCTCGCTGTATGGGATAGCTTGTGGTGCTAATTTCAAATTTATTGACAGCAGGAACCGCGTTACACATCTTCCGTCGACTTTCACTGAGGTCAGAAAAGGTCATTGACCTGAGGTGAACCGGGCCGGCATTTTGTTTTATAAACATACTGCCAAGCGTAGTCCTTGTCACTTGTTCAAATGCAAAACTCAGAGCTGTCTTGTAGGATTTTGGTCACCATGACCTTCAAAAGGTCAAAAAAGGTCACTGGTCTTAAATGGGCTTTTGAACTTTTGCTTAGAAACAGTTGCCTAGGTTCTGGGGGCACTTTGGAGACCAACCTGGAATTTGATCTTGTTTGACCTTATTTTACCTGCAGGTCATGACCTAGGAAGCTCAAACTTTGACTTAAGTGAGTTCACGTACAGGTCAAGACACCCTGTAAATTTAGTGTCTCTAGCTTTCGGGTTTCCGAAATCTCATAGGAGTTAAATCGACCCCTTCCCCCACCCGAGCGAAGGGCATCTAGCCGGCTATCCGTGCACGTGTTAAGATAGGGTCAGAAAAAACAAATGTTTTGTGACTGTTTTTGGCAAAATACCAATACTCGTTTCCATGAAAATAACCTATCAAGGTCCAACCTAAAGAAGCCCCACCTTATCTCATCTTGTCTAACCTATTTGCATCACAACAGCATTTGTGAATTATTGGTTTTTACAAAGTTTCCTACTGCCACTTGTCATGCAACCAGACAAACTTTGTCTAGCGCATAATAACCCATATGCTGAACATCATCTCAACTCACCCCACTCGTTTCTTAACAGCAGCACTCTAATAAAACATGACAAAAAATATTTTTGAATAGTTTCAACTTGCATTGGGTTAATTAATTTGTGTCAGCTTGTTGACACCAGAAAGTTAACAACACACAAGTCCAAGCCCCTCAAATCACTTTTGAATAACTTCTGATTGTCATGGTCGGCCTCTGTCAAGGACATTGGTGAGAATGCTTCGAAAAACAATCCGTCACCTCCAAACGTAGCATAACTAATAGATGGCCATAAAACCAGCTTTGCTGCTTGCCATTTCAGCTCCGACAAATGTATACATGCAGGTCTGGTTGTTCATATTCAATGACTCCAAATTCCAGATGTTGGCTTCACATTTTAAATAGGATAGTCTCTGCTAAAAATCGATTTCTACCTCACAGTGTAACTGTCATGCAGCTTAGGTTATTCCCGCGTTAAAAATATAATGTATGTATACAGTACAATAATGTGCCAGTCAGCAAACTGTGGCAACTATGAACATCTTGTTAGAGCAGACGTGAGGAACCACTTCAACAAATTTGGGGCAAATAGTCAAGTTATGAAACAAAATAAATTACATCTCTTGTGGCATCACAATTTGTTTTAACAACAAAACTCGATGAATCTTAACAGAAAATGAATAAATCTGGTTGCAAATCACGTGATGAAAGCTGGTAAGGTTAGCAATTAGTTGCTCCACAGAAGAAACTTATTGGGGTTTTAAGGGCAGGATTCTTTCTGCTCCCCCACATGAAAAGTCAGTATTTTTCGCATAGTTTGCTGACAGACAGGGTCATCCAACCCACCCATAAAATACAAGTAACTCATGCTCACCAACCTACAAGATACAAATGCGAAACAAGTGAGAGTATGCATGCATGAGAACAGCCTCGTAGGACAGAATTACGCTACCAAACATTTCTGTATTAGCTGCGCCAGCTCTGCCCCAAAGCTATGTACAGTAGGATAATGAATCGTGGTGAGATAGTAAAACCGGAGTGGCTTAGATTTATCATTATTAACCCCCGCCATGACCCCCCCCCCCCCCACGCTCCAGAAAAAACGCTAACTGGCGGTGTAACAGGGCAAATATGGTGGTAAAAATAAGTTCCGTGCTTCAAATTGCCTCCATTTCCCATGAATTGTTCTCTCTTGGGTGCATGGAAACATGTTCGGGTGTCTGGCGAATTAACCCGATTTCTGTGTGAATTGTATGCGAGTTTGAGTTTGAGCACTTTGCAGACAATTTGGTCAACATTTTAAGTCATAGATAATGTCTTTTAAGATGATTGGAAAGGAAGGAAGAATGAAGTTGTATCACACTCGTATGAGACCGAAAAAGCTAAGTAGATAAAATATGGAGATCTAGAATTGTTCGGTCAATTTTTTTAATCAACTAAACTGACTGGAAATATTGGAAAATGAGTGCTCAATTCGTAATATTCAGCTTTTGGGTTTCATTTAGGAGGCATTTCTTGAATTTTTCATTCCTTCATTTCGGGAGTGGTGGAATTTAATGGCCAAGTTTCTTCAGGTAAAAGAGATACGTGGAGTACAATTCCCTACCAGGCTTTCCTTATGTTTGCATCAGGCTTCGTTTTACTGTGGTGTTGGCATGGTGTAACCTCAAAAAATGGGGATGCGTGAAAGCCTTTGCATTTGGCACACAACTGAAGATTGCGATGCATGTTGCGAACAAACCAAACTTGATACATGCAAGCGGCTGGAGTTGCTGAGGGTTTCGGGCTTGAAGGTACCTGGCGCCCTTGCTCTGTGCATACATAGGCATGATTCAGATGTAATTGAGGCGGGATATAGCCATGGGTGTCCAGGTTCTGTGAAGCCTCGTTTATGTTTGGTAGTTTCACGTGAGCTCGGTTTTGGATGACACCTTAAAGCCTCTGAAAGGAAAATATGGGTTGGTATGTGTGGCTAGACATTATCAAGTGAAAGAGAAAAATTCACATCAAATATGGGAAAAGGAGTGAAAAAGTTCTCCTCATGGGGTGAAGCTTTGCACAGAAGGTTTGCCATTCTAGGATACTGATCACAGGGCCCTCCGCATCAGGAATGGACAACACGTGGCGAATCCCTCTAAGGGCCTCCCGATCGACCAAGGAGCCTCTCCCTAGTGGCGCCAGAATGGTAGCCGGTAGATAACCCGTGGTGAGACGGAATGGCCCTTCAACCCCTAACTAGGACGATTACGTACCACCTAGTGTTTTATCCCTATGACCCATGGCCCGGAAAAGGTAGGAGGTGTCCTCAGTGTTCTATAGGATGGAACGAAATGTGGTCAAAAAAGAAAGAGGGCGAAGCCACATTTGCCTGAGGACGTCTATCTTTTTTCAGAATCGACAGATGAAATAGATTATATGAGGGAAGTTAGGAGCCCGCGCGCTCACAATCTAAAAAGCAAGAACAGCGATGACTGGGGAAAATGCAGTTTCCGTCAACCCAAAAGGCGGTGGCCGCTTCAGATAACACATTGCGGGCCTGGCACGCGGAATGGCCGTCGTGAAATAATGTATTCGAAAGTATATCAAAATCAACTCGTACCAATCAAAGATTACTCTGGAGAGTATGTTTCACCTGTTTGATCTCGAGTTAGATCTCCGAGCAGATTAAGAGTTAAAGAAACAAAAAGAGGAGCCTGCCTTTTGGTTTTGAGCTCCACCACCGGACTTAAGCTCCAATTCGCGGTGCCGTTTAGCACTAAGTTTTGTTGCAACCGATCAATCGGCAAGTCTCACAGGCGGAAATTTATACGCCTAGACTATCTTCTAAATGTTAAAATTGCTGTCATCGTGCGTGGTCAACATCAAGTCTTCACGATAGGACGAACACCGCGCAGCCTTACAGAAACTGCACCGCCAGGCGTCGGGGTGATTTCTTCTAAGACTTGCGGTTGCGTGTGTTCAAAACTGGATTACACTATTTTTCACGTATTGATTCTGAATAATGGTTGAACATCCGTAGCTTAGCATAGGTTGGCCATGTGAATCTAAATTGGCCACGTTTACCCCACTTTGATATATAGTCTACGTTCACGAGTTCTTCAATGTCTCTGAAGAACCTTTATAAGCTCAAGCAATCCCCTAAGTGCTACAAGCTTAGGATAAAGTCCTCTTAACACGGGCCCGGGTGGCCGGCTAGACACTCTTCGCTCGGGTGGGGGTCAATTTGACTCTCCAAGATCTCGGGAACTAAGAAAGCTAGAAATACAAAATTTGCAGGGTGTGTTGACCTGTACGTGAACTCACTTAGGTCAAGTTTCAGGTTACTAGGTTGTGACCTTTGGGTCGAAAAAGGTCAAGCAAGGTCAAGTTGCAGGTTGGTTTCCAAAGTGCCCCCAGAACGGAGATAACCGTTTCTAAGCAAAAGGTCACGTTCTCATTTAAGGTCAGTGACCTTTTTGACCTTTTGAAGGTCAGGGTGACCAAAATCATACCAGATTGCTTTGAGTTTTGCATTTGACTAAGCGACAAAGATAACGCTAGGCAGTATGTTCCTAAAACAAAATGTTGACCTGGGTCATTTTAGGTGAATGATCTATTCTGACCTCTAAGAAGTCCACGGAAAATGTATAATGCGGTTCCTGCTATCAATAAACTCGAAATGAGCACCAGAAACTATCCCATACAGCAAGTCCAAGGGTAACAAAACAGGTTGGTTTTGACCTTGATGTGACCTTCATAACTGACCTTAGGTCAATTTAATTTGCTCATTCAACTGTTGTGTTGCCGCCTAAGAGAGCATCTCAGAGATGTATGGCTTCGTCTAACACTCCGTTGTTGGATGAGATTGAAGGATTCCTAGAAATTGCCTTCGCTGAAACCATGGTCTGACTTGACTTGCCATAGGTCAGCGACCTTACAATGTACATCTATATTTTTAATGCCAAACGATTCACTATTTAATTGTGTACAGCTATGCAAATTTAGCGCGGCTACGCCGCGATGTTCGGAAACCATTCTGGAAAGACCTTCGCGGAGGGGTCAATTGCCACCCCCACCCGAGCGCGTGTTAACGCCCAGTTCCTTCAGTTTCTTGACTTAAAAAAGCACTCCCGGCAGCTTCTGTGTCCCGTTTCAGTTAAGAGGAGTCAACATGAAAATAAAACAGAGTGATTTGTGCCCCTCGAAATCGCGCGGTTCATACTCAACTATTTTTGTTTTTTGTTGTGGGGAAATGTTCCGAGTCAGGTGCCCTATGTCTGCCCTATGGTCTCTCTCTCTCTCTCTCCGGCCATTACCAAGTCTCTAGCTGCGCTCCCGTTTATCTCCGTTAAGACGTAGCTTAATGTGTCAGAGAAGTAAGATACAAGTCAGGTTCAGTTGACATACCTCAGGTTGTTACCTGAAAAAATAGTCAGCCGTACGTCAGATTCGAATCTACCTCGCAAGGTTGTGGCACGGCCGCTCCGGTTCATCCTGGTTCCCCTGAGCAAGCGTCCAGTGGCTGGTGAAGATCCAGTGACTCCTCAACTCAGCTCCTGGAAGGTTAACTATGCCAACCACTCACTGATCAGGGTACCTGGCACCCTTCTCCAGTGAAGCTGCAGGGGCGGACTCAGAGCCGAACAGTTCGTGCGCCTGAGCTGCTGATCCCAGCAGCCGTCGCGTGCCGCTCCTCTGACATCCGGCTGCCCGCGCAGGCAGCGCGCTGACAGCGGACGAGCTGCTGATCGGCTCGCTGCTGCTGCACCACCTGCAGCTGCTGCAGTTCAACGCACACGAGGTGGGCGAGTACGTCATGATGGAACCAGGCCAGTTCAAGCAGTCGCGCAGCATCTACATCGGTGTGGCCGTGTACCCGACGGTCTCCTTCTTCAACCACAGCTGCGAGGGCGGCGTGTCCAGGTCAGCTGGGGCTTCGCTCTCAGGGCAGCAGGCGATCGTACGCCTGACGAGAGTCGATCAACCGCTCCTGTCCGCAGCGTCAGGACCAGAAAACCTGGGGCCGACAGACATGCCGCGACACTGAACGCTGTACTATTGCCCTCTACATTTATCCTGCAGAATAAGGCGCTTCTCTTGTGTTGCTATGGCAACCTGCTCTTCTGGAGTCCATTCATAGTCATTTCGAGCTGGAATAAATAGGAAAGGTGGTGGGTTCAGGGAAAACGCAACGAGGCTTTTATTGTAGAACTCTGAACACCAAGTCACACATGCACACGGTTTGGAGCAAATAAAAACAAACGAAAATATCGATCCTGCCGGTGGTTGCCTGTCGCTTACCTTCACCGACATCCGTAATTCCGGCGTGCAGAGTGTGGTTTTGGAATGCACGCCATATATATTGCTAATGCTTGCAGCCAGAAAGCAATCCTCAGAAGCGAACTGAATGCGAGCGATCACCAGTATCGTCGTGCGTGAGCCGTTCACCACCTCACTAGTTGTCAGTGGCGGTGTTAGTTCCGTGTCCACTGATGCGCCATGTGCATTTATCGGACACGTAATGCCCGTGTGCTTTCCAAACAGTGCGCCACACATACGTCCCAGCTGGTCACCGCTCCACCCCAGCTGATGACGCTGTCTGCCTTTGTGTCGTGCTGACTCTGGCCTGGCCTGCGCTCGTCGGGCGTGCTCTCGTTTTAGGTGCTTCGTGGGCGATACCCTGGTCGTCCACTCTGTCCAGCACCTGGCCCCTGGCGATCACATCTTCGAGAACTACGGCCCAGTGTACTCCCACAAGCCGCTGCGGGATCGCCAACACTGGCTTTCGTACGTATCTTTATTTGTATTATGGCAATGCTGGAAATGTATCCTCCGCGCCCTAACCCAGGAGATACGTTGAGCTGCATCCTCCACACCTCCGCCCAGAAGATACAGTGAGCTGCATCCTCCACACCTCCGCCCAGGAGATACATTGAGCTGCATCCTCCACACCCCCTCCCAAAAGATACAAGGAGCTGCATCCTCCACACCTCCGCCCAGAATATATAGTGAGCTACATCCTCCACACCTCCGCCCAGGAAATACATTGAGCTGCATCCTCCACACCTCCGCCTAGAAGATAAATTGAGCTGCATCCTCCACATCTCCGCCCAGAAAATACAGTGAGCTGCATCCTTCACACCTCCGCCCAGAAGATACGTTGAGCTGCATCCTCCACATTTCCGCCCAGAAAATACATAGAGCTGCATCCTCCACACCTCTGCCCAGACGATACATTGAGCTGCATCCTCCACACCTCCGCCCAGAAAATACAGTGAGCTGCATTCTCCACACCTCCGCCCAGAAGACACAGTGATCTGCATTCTCCACACCTCCGCCCAGAAAATACATTGAGCTGCATCCTCCACACCTCCGCCCAGAAAATACAGTGAGCCGCATTCTCCACATCCCCGCCCAGGAGACACAGTGAGCTGCACCCTCTCCCCCCTCCCCCCTCACAAGACGGAGGCATAAGCACTGGACGCTGAGGCCATAAGCGCCCTGCCTTTATTCCTTGCACCTCCACTCGCATCACGTGATGGCGGACTCGGCTTGCAGCTCCCGATACTGGTTCGGGTGTAAATGCGTCGCCTGCGTGGAGGATTGGCCGGACTACGACCAGTTCGACCATACCAAGGTCTCCATCAAATGCCAGGGATGCGGTTCTGGCATCACCAACGAGGCCTCCGGTGAGCGTAATGTCCTGAGGGTGCAGAGGCGCGAGGCTAGCACCTGTCCCGTGACAGGACACGAAGCCGGCTTGCATTCAGGACATGTCAGGCAGCCATAGACATAGCCCCTCGCCATGTCTCTGTGATTGCAACAGTCCGGCAGGCTGCTTCGATTTTCCTGTTACAACTTGGCTGTTGTTGGTCTCCGGGTTTTTGGAGTATTGCGCGCATTGCTTTGCGGCCCTGATTGTTCACATGCTTGTCGATGAAACGCCCGAGGCTGATGGTTAGCGTTTCTCACCGGCGTAACGCCAAAGGTCATATTTTATAGACGATCCTTAAACATTTCAGTGAAAGAAACTAAGATGTGTATATGTCATGGATGCAGTTTCGGATATTGATATGAATTCAAGCATTAGGTATGAAGCTCTATTTATCAACATCCTTCCTCACCAATCTTCCAGGTAAAAACGCCAACGGGGACTGTTCGAGTTGCGGAAAGAAAAACAACGCCGTCGAGCTGTTCCGGCAGCTACGCACCGCCCAGGAGCTTTACCAGTCTGCCATGCACATGATGGACGGAGGTGCGTCAACGGAGGCTCGGCGCCCGAGCCTCGGCCGACGGACCGGCCGCGGTACCACTTACCGTCCCAACGTTTGGTGGTACCCAACTGTTGTACACGCCGGTTGCATTGCGGGTGTTTTTTGTTTTTTTGTACATGGACGAACGAATCGTCCGCGGGTGTGGGATGGGACGAATGAAATCATCTGAAATTCGGAATACCGTCCTGGTACTGTGTGTTAGTATGTACACAACGTTTTGTAAAAAAATGCACACAGGTACGTGCCTAACACCTGGCACACAAATGATCACCCTGGACGTAGTGAGCCTCTTGACCAACGTATGAGGCCCTAGCACGCGCTGGCGTGAGGGTTAGTCTCCCCGAAGTTTTTCCCAAAATGAGTCTCGAACGGTGCGACAACCGTGCAAACTTTATGTAGCTGTAGGAACTCAATGGCCGATCTTGCGGCATACAAAACTAGATATACGTTGCAAGGTCGCTGAGTTATAATAGATCAACGTCAAGCCGTGGGTGTGGGCGGAGGCAATTCCTGGGGAAACTGCCATCATGATCGGACAGCGTAATGCCGACAAAGTCATAGATGTTTGGGAAAGTTTCTTAGACAACAAGACAATTGACATAATAAGTATGATTTATTTCATCGACATTGGGTGCGGAGTGGAGATCAGATGAAGGCAAAATCTAATAATTTTTGTATAGAAAATGTTGCCTTGCGAGGTTGATTTTGACGCTTGTTTTCAATTAATGTATTACAACGGCGTCAAGAGATTTCTCATTTTGACATCCCGAAGATCTTGGAACGTCACTAACGTGACATGACCACGATAAAGTTTTTGTTTCTAGAAGCATGCTGTTAAAGAATGAAAATTTAGACATAAAAGCGATCTTGAAGGTTTTTGCCCATTTTTACCTTGTAGAGATCACATACGGTCACTGACCTGATATGAACAACCCGAATGTTCTGCTTATAAGTGGAAGCAAGAGTAAGGCTGGTTGCGTGAGTAGGTCTGAGATCATTTCGGATACTCACCTTGAGTTTGACGTTTGTCATTGTGTGATCCGAAGGTCATGACCCAGGGGCCACAAAATTTGATATATGCAAGTGAGCTTACAACAAGCCCTACATACCCTATGAATTAGGTTTGTCTATCTCTCTGAGTTTGTTGGATGTCAGTGATGTGAAACAACTCCTACCTTCCCACGTCCACCGATTTAAGAAGCCACCTGGGCGCATGTTAGCTGTTGTACGGAACAGGCCCAAGTCCAAGTTTGAGGACGAGGATCGCAAGAAGAAAGAAGAAGCATCCCAATATTAGCAGCATCATGGAGCTACCCATATTTTGTGCCACAACCGTGTTCCAGTTCAAAGAACGGTGCTACCAGCAAGCCAATGGAACATCCGCGGGATCACCTCCATCACCGGTGATTGCCAATATCCACATGAAACATTTCGAACATATGACGATAAAAACTGCGCCACTGAAACCCTCAGTACGGTTACGGTACGTCCGCGGCACCTTCGTCCTAAGGCAACACCTGGAAGACGAGGCGGCATTCCTCAACCACTTCAACAACTTGCGAACACCCATCTAGTGCACTATGGAACATAGAGAGAACAACAAGCTACCGTTCTTAGGCGTCCAAGTCGACAGAACCAACAACAGGCTAAGGGTATCTGCGTACCGGAAACCAACAGCAGCCGATCGCTGCCTGGATTTTCAGTCATCCCATCCGGATGCAGTCAAGAAAGGCATTGCGAAATGTCTTCAGCATCTGAAAAACGCAATCAGCGACAATGAAGCAGCTACGAAGAGTAATATCAACCTCCCCAACTGAGACGCTCAGTAGGGACGGACACGCAAGAGACTTCATGGACCGGAAGCCCAAATAATAGGCTCAGCAAGCAAGGCAGCTAAAAGAAAAGACAACAGTGGCGGTACCATTGCTGCACACTGATTTCTTAGAGCGTCAGAAGAGTTATCGGAAGATGCAACATCAAGACAGTCTTCAGAAGTAGCTGAACGCCCCAGAAAACGCTCACCAAAGTCAGACACACCAACACATAACGAACACACGAAGAACTGCATGCTGCATACACGACATACCATGCAACTGTGGCAGGTCCTACAAAGGAAAGCCAAGTCGCCTTATGTCGACCAGGCTGGAAAAGCACAGAAAGACGACTGTCCGGGGTGACTTTTTATGTTTGGTGTGTATGTATGTACTACATCAAGTCATACACTGAAAAACGCGCCCGGGTGGCCGGTTGGATACCCTTCGCTCGAGTGGGGGTCAGTTTGATTTCACCCCCTCCCCCACACCCGCTGAGATATCAGAAACGAAGAAAGCTAGAGACACCAAATTCACTGGGTGTTTTGGTATGCATGTAAGCTCACTTGGGCCGAAGTTTGAGGCTTCTCGTTGGTGACTTTCGGGTCAAATGGGGTCAAACAAGGCAATCCAGCTTGGTGTCTAAAGTACCCCCAGAATCTAGATGCCTGTTCTAAGCAAAAGTTGACATGCTCATATGAGGTCAGTGACCTTGTTTGTTCTTAAAATGTCATGTTGACCAAAATCATACTAGACTGCTTTAATTTTCGGATTTGAATAAGCGACAAAGATTACGCTAGATCGTATGCTCTTAAAAGCAAAATGTTGGCCTGGCCATTTCAGGGCGGTGGCCTATTCTGGTCTTTAAGAACCCCATGAAAGATAAATCATGCGGCTCCCGTTATTAATAAATTCGAAATAAGCACCAGAAACTACCCCATACACCAAGCAGTGGAGAAATAAAACAGATTGGTCTTGACCTGGGTTTGACCCTCATACCTGACCCTAACTCAACGGAATCCGTTGATTTAATTCTTTTCTTGGCTAAGAAAGTAACTCAGGGATGTATGGCTTCTTCTAACACTCCGTTGTTGGATCAGATTTAACGATTCCCTAGAAATTGACTTTTGGTGAATCCGTGGCCTGACTTTGGCCTGTCGTAGGTCAGCAAACATATAAGATATACCTAAATTTGTGATGTCAAACGGTCCGCAATTCAATTTCCCACAGCTATGCAGAATTTGGTGCGTCTACGCCGTGTCGTTCGGAAACCATGCCGGTAACACTTTGAGGGTCGAGTTGACCCCCGCCCGAGCGCCTGTTAATTGCAGCATTATGTGGCTTCCACTCTGGTAGATTCTCACCAGCATAAGTCAGTCGATAACGGACTACTGCATTGGTGAGGATAGCACGCAAACAGCACATCGAACTGGCACTCATTCCGCAACAAACCTGGGCACAGCCTATATGCATACCATTCACGCATGTATACAGTTCCTGTTCGCTGGCGCGGTACCCCTCTAATGCGCCTGACTAGTGAGCGTTACGGATTGGGCGACTACGACTGGTTCGTCAGTGACCAGTGCTTGTCGCAGAAAGCATACGCACCAATAGGTGCATTGGTTATGGGCGAACAGCCAGCCTAGTTACGAAAGCACGTCAGTGATATGGTCGTAGTTTCGTCGGCCCCATGTTTTCCGCGTGAAGAAATCAAAGACTTCGGGAATGCGTTGCACTGGTTGTTTCGATGCGCTGCCGTAGGCGGAAATTCAGTGCTGTACAATGGAGAAAACAGTACCACTGATGACAGTGGGTATTAATTCTATTGGCAGCCTGTGCGTAGCGTGGAACAATGCGATCAGCAAACCGTTGCACCGACGCACGATGTCATCGTGGGGCTCAAAAGAAAGATTTCTGTCGGACAGTGCGCCCGGGCTGTTAGCAGTGTCCATCTCTGCAAGCGTGTGCTGCAGGCTTGGAGTGTGGCGCGGGAAAGGCCGTGCGTTATCTGACGGGTGCCAGATACAAGACATATTGTCTTGTCGGTGTTTGCTTTCATCATCGTCTGGCTGAACCAGCCAAACGAGATTAAGAGGGCACATTAAATGCGTTGAACAACCCGCGCCAGGTCAGACTTATGACCGAATCAAAGTCTGAATATGGTCATCGTATTGGATAATGAAAACGTCACTCTTCGTGTGACCCATGTCGTTCGCACCAATGGTGTAGGTCAGCGGTCTCAGAGCAGTACTATGATAGAACCCAATGGGGCTGAATCGTCGGATCGTCTATCGGAGATCATTGGACCCTTCTCCTGTGTAATGGGACGTACTTGCTGGTAGTGGTCTCGGAAGTGACTGTTGTATCAGTATGTGTGGACACCACAGAAATATTATTTTTCAATGAGTTTGTAATCGCTAGCAACACCAAAACGCTTACAAGTCAAGTCAAGTAAGGTTAAGCAAGCCATTTTGTCTGTCCATCCAAAGATCCAAGGATGTAATCCATGACCCTAATCACCTTGATTTCTGTCGAGTTTCTTCGACGAAATCTATGCTGAACACTACAGAACAGACGATTGTTAGATAAGAAAGACAAAAACTGTTGATGAATGACGTGTTTACTAATTTGGGCGCGGCAAGGAACAATCGAAATAGGCCCGAAGTTAATCAGATCGTCGAAGTTAAAGGGACTATGTGCAGTCAAGTTAGAATTTTGACTGTACGTAGGATGATAGGTTATTTCGATTTACAAATCTTGGTGTCATTGGTTTCTACAAACTTGCCTCCACTGACGAGATTTTGTTACAGCCCCCAAATTTTCTTTGGTTTCTATGGAAGAATGAAATTATCGGGTAGCCCCCAAGCAGTAGTCAATACTAATCACATCAACATCATTGAGAATGTATCATTAGCTCTAGCCAATGGCTTTTCGGGGAAGTCGCTTGTCAGCGCTGACAGCAGCTTGCGAACGCAATGATGGCAGTGGCTAGTATGTCGATTTTTTACATTCAGTTGATGGCTACGAGTGTACGGGTTTAGACGTATGGTAAGGCTGGTCAGTTGATACGCACCAAATTACGTCGGCCTACTATGCACTGAGATGAGAAACAAGTATTGCGTCGTGCCAATCGGCTGCACGAGGCTCTAGCGAAATGTGACTGTTCTACGTCGCTTAGCAACCAAATCAATGGCCATGTCTCTAGCGCGCGGCTTCTCGCCACATATAAGCCAGTGCATTCGTCCTTTCCTGCCCGCTGATTGGTGTATTTTTTAGGGTTGCATTTGTGCGCGCACAGCTACAGATGGGATCGATAAGAATAAATAAATCAAAACTGTTGCGAGACCCAAATGCACATGTAGCGACCAAACTCAACCATAGCCAATTGCCAAACTCCCCTTAGGCGAGTATTGAGAAAATAGAAAATATTAGACACACCCCCTTTAACCCGAGGACTTGTGAACGGTATGAATAATTGCCAGCACCCATGACTCCGGTTTGGTTTCACTGACGACGGTGATCTTGAAAGCAGACAGAATCACGTGCTCGTCAGTGGAAAACACAATTTCACGAAGCGCACAGACAGTCCATGAGTACCTCACGCACGGCTGCTGCTCATGTCGCTCACTGTGCGTTGGAACCCCTCAAGAAGCACTAGCTGGACCTGGAACTAACAGGCCACCAACCGAGGCAGCCTGGCTCGCAAGCCAGCATCGGTGTCGGCCCGTCTCGACTCGGCGACAGCGGCAGCCGTCAGCGCACTGGTTCTAGATGTCAGGGGTGATGTCTGGGAGCTTACTGGTGCTGGTATTCTTACCGGCGATGATGGCCCCAATGCACTGTTGCATTCGGCCTCGCACTGCTTGCTGAATGTGGAGATGTGGCGGTTGTCGGTGGTGTGCGGAAGATGCGTGACATTGGCAGACAACCCATCAGTAAGCCAAATGTGCATATCAGGTCAATGATTATCAGCCCAGTCTGGCAACCATCCTTGCGAAAAATTCCCAAATATGCAGGAGATAAATATATATATATATATATATATATATATATATATATATATACCAAGTCCTAGCACCGCAAGATCGTTTCTCACGGATAGCGCAGTTGATAGAGGACTGGAGTCGCAACCAGAAGCGGGCTGTGACACGTACATGACTAATAGCCGAACACTATGCAATGTTTCTCAGGACCCCTAACACCGGATGACGGCCGGTGAGCTAGCTTGTCGAAACGCTGTGTACTTACCAACGCACTAGGCAGATACGGTATTCCGAACAATCATTTCATCCGTGATGCCATTCCAGACTGGCAATTTAGTGTTCAATACCGTACAACTAAATCTTGAAAGACCTGCATAGAGGTGGGTGGTATGACTGGTGTGTGACCTTGCCAAAGCGTTAGAGAGGTGCATGACGTCGCTGCTGCCCAACAGGAGAGCCGAGAAAGGCGCTGCGGCTGTTCTACCGGTTCATCGAGCAGTGTCGGGAGCTGGTGGTGCGGCCCAATCGTGACCTCAGCCTGTGCCAGGAGGCGGCGCGCATGTGCCTGGCCAGCCTCGGCAGCCTGCACTGCATCAAAAGTAAAAAGTAGCCTCGCCCCGCACCCGCCGGCCACGTTACTCAGCGGAACGGCAACTGAGCAACGCAGTACCCAACGGAACACCGGGCCCGGGGTCCGCCCGGGCGGGGACCGGCGACCGTAGCTGCCGCCCACTGCAGACCTCATGTGACGTGAAGCCGGGGCCATGGCCGGCATCACATGAGGCCCGCCCACTGCAGGCCCCATGTGACGTGAAGCCGGTGCCAGGGCCGCAACTGCCGCCCTCCGCGGCACTTGTGTGACGTTAGCGCGCCTTTCGAGGCCTGGTCCGTCTCTGGAAATCCTGCGAAGCTGGCATCAATAAATGCCTTCGGTTTTCAGTGTTCTGATAATAAAGCAGTTTTCACGCTCCTGCATAGCTTTGTTTTTGCCGGGTAGTTTTTGCTGTGAAGTGTCTAACCATGTGTCTTTCTTAAAATCCTACTCTCTGCGCGTGCTGTTCAAACCATTCGCCCATATCACAACATGACCAGTGGCGTAAAAAGTTCATGGCAAATTATGAGACCATAGCTCACCTGGAGATGGTGGGAGCACCCTGGGGCCAAGGGTCTCAGTGTTTTTTTGCTTTTTTGTGGTTGTGCATACTTTTGGGTGGAGGATCAATGCGACCAACGAAGATTTTTCCAAAGCAACTTCTGAACTGCGCGGCGTTAACATGCCAAATTGTGCATAGCTGTTGCCGATTTAACTCCTAGTCTTTCTGTATTAAAAGATTTGATGCGCCTTGCAAGATCGCGGAGCTGTGGCCGGACAAAATCAAGCCATGATGTCAGAGAAGGCATTTAAATTCTAAGGAAGCATTCAATTTGATGTGACAACGATGTTTTAAACGAAGCCACACATCTTAAAACTGTTTGGTTTGACAACTAAATAACTGAGTTCAGGATACAGACTTATTCAATTGACCTTCGGTCAGATATGAGGGTCAGATCAAGGTCAAAAACAGAATGTCTTTCTTACCGGAGGCGCTTTTGCTTTGTGGGATAGTTTCTGACGCTCATTTTGAATTTAGAAATAACAGGGACGCCCACAAATGTGTTGCCTGAACTTCATAAGAGTCACAAGAGGTCACTGACCCGGAATGGTCCTGATCAATCTTTTTTTTTGCAAACATGCCATCTGGCGTAATCCTTGATGCTTAATGAAATTAAAAAACAGAACAGTTTCGCAGATTTTTGGTATGGAGAATCCCTGAAAGATCAAGTAAGGTCATTGACCTGCAATTAAGGCCGGCGACCCTTTGTTTAGAAGACTTATCTAGGTTAAAGATGAATGTTTAAGGAGATTTGGGGCACTTTGACAGCCATCGGGCGTTTGACCTTATTACTTTAACTAGTTCATTAGTAAGTTTATCTATCCTGCGAATTTCATGTCTCTAGCTTCACTCATTCGTGAGATTTCAACATGGTCAAAACGACCTCGCCTGAGCGGCGCGTATTCAACCGGCCACCCGGGCACGCTCGTAAAGCCTCTAAGGCATCCAAAGGGTCTTCGATGCAACAAAATTGATCACAAGCATATGAAGCTGCTTCGAATCAAAAATACGAAATAAGACCCCTATTATACAACAAACTGAGGTCCATTTGGCCGAATTGGCTCTCTTCTCTATATCTCGACTTGGCTCCCTCCTGGGCGAAATCCTGGCTACCCCACCGAACATAAATGAGTGTAATAGCAGCCAGGCAGAGCACAGGCAGCCGCGGCCCCTTAGCATAACAGAAGCCTCCTCGAACCAAAGGCCTCTTTGTGCGTGTTGTATCGTATATCACAACAGATAAGTACATGGGGTGAAAACTGAGCCATTCCCGCTGACGTCACTGGGCTGTCAAGCTTGAAAGTGCCCTCGTGCCACAAAGAGCTTCTTCCGATCTTCAGTGGTACAGTATACCTCATAGCAAGCACTCTAGATGATCATAATCCGTCAAATCTTAAGGATACTGGGTGTCACACCGATGGAGAGAGATCGCCCCATTGTTCCAAGATCAGAAACGTATTTAGATGGATTGAACACGCTTGAAGTGAGCCCTTTCGTCTAGAGAGGACCATCTCAGGGCTGTGGGATGAAGGAGAGTAGATAGTGGTGAGGTATAACTATACGTACCTGGAGATCCATCTATCCAGTTTGAATCCTCACAGGGACCCGTGTTCGAGGTTCGTGCTCGGTGCTTAGAGGGGCTCCCACCAGGATGCACTTGGGCCCACTCATGGCTGGTGTATGGAGAGCCTGCCCCGTTCAAACGGGTTGTCGCGAGGATTCAGGATTAAGCGAGAATGATGAAAGTGGGAGGCTGACGTGCTATGTGGTACTTGTCTGTAATGTCAGCGCGCCGCTCGGATATTATAGTGCAGAAAGGTCACTCCGGGCGAAAACGGGAGTGCAGCAAAGTACTTGGAAGGGTATGCTGCGCTTATCCACGTGCAATGTCATCAATTGTTTTAGGTCGGCTCAGCTACTTAAACAGAGTCGTTCGAAGCCAAAGCTGCTACCTGCTCTCAGCCTTCCTGGCGCGCGTCGACTCGCACACCATCTTATGGCGCACCAGGCAACCAATGACTCCGCTACCAGATAGCTACGTTGGCGGGCAGCTTAAAGGGGTGTTCCACATTTATATGGGATTTTGAACCGAAGTACCCATTCTTGAACACCTTATGGAGCTGTTCACATTCCTGCCTTTCTAAAGACCTAAGTCCCTCTATTGTCTGGGCTACTGCGCGCGCGAAAATGAGGAAAAGTATATTGGGGAGAGTGCTATAAAGATCACCTCGTCATTCATGGCGTGATAACAACGCCATTCGAATCCTGTTATTCTATAACCCATACGGTGATCAAGGCAAAGAAAAATACAATTTTCGAGGGCGTTCATATCTGGTGTTCGTGAGCGCGATTTTCAGATATGACGGCCTTCAATTGGCTCTCAATCAATGTTGTGCAAGGTAAGATGACGTAATCAAATCATGACGCATTGAAGAGCATATTTCCCTAAATATAATTGTGCTGTCTAGAGCAGTCTTCTCCACTTAAAAAGTACGCCAATAGTTGCAAGTGAGCTTGTTTCATGGTATCTGATGCTTGCTTTGATACTTTCAGATGTGGAACATTCCCTTTCATTCGTTATTAAAAGCAATGAAGATCAGATACGGGGCCGTCCATCAATAATTCAAGTACTTTTGACTATTTACAACTCCTCTCCTGCTCCACCCGTTACAATGAATCCGACTCCAATACAAAATTCCAAGATCAATGGTAATGCTGCGTTAAAGGGGGCGTCCCACCATTGGGGATATATTTCAAAAACATACTCTAGCGAAATCCCAGGGCCATGAAGTGTAATATGTAACACCGCTGGGTGGTGTTACTGCAGCACCAGCAGGGTGCAATGAAAATATGTTTTCTAGTTGTTTTTCTAGCCCAAATTATGCTGCCATGAAAAATAGAGGCTGCGATTTGCACCACCGATGTCAGCACCGAGAAGAGCGTGATATATCATGTCGTTCGGCGCCAGCTAGATTTTCCACACTTCAAAGAAATGTTTAGAATATTGCAGCATGCAATCGTCGACTGCTCAGCACGTTCTGCAGTTTACGATATAAAGCCATGGGGATGTTATTCTTGATCCGACCTTCCGGAGACTGCACTAAGCTTAGTGAAAGCGCACGACTAAAAATCAGCCATTTTAATGTCATCTACCACCCTCAAGACGACGAACAGCAATGGCCAAATCACTCACGACTGGACTGAGCTTGGCTGAAACCTTAAGCTTGGTACCAGAACGCAACCATTCTCCATCCACCGCAATCTGGTTTCTGGCGGGGTAATCTGGTTTCTGGGGTAGAAGTGCAGCGGGTCCACTACAGACAGGAGGGTGCCCTGCTCCCTCAAGCAGGTCGCGTAAGGCGTCGTTCAGGTCGCCTCGTCACCAGTTTTGCTGCTGAAGAAATAGCACTTGTTGTCGCCGAGTTCCAGGTCTTCAAAATTACCATTGCAATTCAGGGCTAACGCCACCAGACGCGCAGCTGTCGCAACAAGGACCCAAAGACGCAGCACGCCTATTACACAGATGTGCTGCACTGGAGGAGTGATAGGGTAGACAGGTGCCTAGGGCTTACGCCGACATCGGTCGCCTGGGAAACGAAGCACGTGGCGTACAGCGGAACCCCGTGAAGCGATAGCAAACGCCACGCCTCACTGACAACGAGCTCCACGAAATTCAGCGACCGTATCCGGATCGTTTGGAAAAACCAAACAGCGAAGGGTTGGTACGAAACTACGGGTTCTTTGCTGGAGGCCGTTTGCCTAGCTGTGGGGAACAGAATCAGGGAGTTCATAGCAAAACAGGTGTGGCACATCATGCATTTGGATGTATGACTGCAGCTTTATCATCGCTCAGACCTGGTAATGTTTTGCGTCTCTCAACACTGCTTGTGTCGCTTAGGACCATTGCGTGCAATACGTCAGGTGAATTTCTAGCTAGTTTCTTTCCTGCCACTTGGTGAAATCACATCTTTGAGCCGCTGGTAGCGTTATCATTTCGGTTAGTCCGCTATATGGGTGTCCTACAGTCTCTGCACCAATTAACGGTCGGGAAAAACCGACGTTATATTGCTTTAGCCAGACCCAAATTATTACGAGCCTGACTTTAGCATTTTAATGGATCACATGCATTGCAATCGCTGATCACTGCCCTTGCAAAGCTCAGCACCAAGTCACCAACAGCCGCAATCGCTGATCACTGCTCTTGCAAAGCCCAGCACCAAGTCACCAACAGTCGCAATCGCTGATCACTGCTCTTGCAAAGCTCAGCACCAAGTCGCCAACAGCTGCAGTCGCCCACCCTGCCTGGTGACAGCGGGTGAACACATGTTTTTCCCACCTTGGAGCTCTAGGGAGGTCCTGAAAAGCCAAAGTAGGCCTGATGTCATAACGCACGCGACCAGCGGCAGTGGTGTGGTCGGAAGGCTTGCACATGACCAGGTACAAATGTAACTATTGGGACGAGACCCCAGCTATGAAAGGATTGGTATGGTCGCGAGTGATTGTGCTACATGATTGTGCAATGTGCTTTTATGAGTGGTAAGAGGCTCCAGTAATGTAAGGATCTCAAGCAGTGCAGAGCCAACATGCGGCACGAGGCCTATATCAGGGCCGGGGGGGGGGGGGGGCTTCCGCAGTCAGTATGATAGAGGACTTAGTCATAGGGACACCTTGCTCTGCGCATAAAGAGCCAATCCCGCCCACCGCCCGGAAATGTGTTGCTCCGCCCTTGCTTTACACGGAACGCCGTCTAGACCAGAGCCCAGGTCGTGGCAACAAAGGACGTTACCTGTCCCTGCCAACATTAAGCTGTCGCGTAGCCTCGTCAGCACGGGGTTCGACTCGCGGCTAGATAGGTGGGTGCGGGTCCATTGGACCTTTCCGATTTTGTTCCAGAATAACTTGCGAATGGCGAAGAGCTGACTTGCCAAACTTTGAATGGTTGTAGGCAATCGGATAGTTCATCTTTTGGCATAAAGATTGGGTATACCTCATAAGGCCGCTGATTGCTAGCGCGCCGAAGACAGGTCATGACTGCCAGCGGAGGTAATTCGTGGGCAATCTTTCGAGGTGATGCGGCAGCAGTGTCATACACTGGCATTCAACTATGAGATGATCTTGTAGATGATTAAACGACTGAAAATAGGATTGCAGGTAATCCCATCAACCTTGTGGCTGGTGTAAAGATCAGATGATGGTCCAAACCAAACCACATTTGCATTGAAAAGCTTGCTCTAGGGATAGTTTTTGGCACTCATTTCTTATTATATGGTCACGATAATAGCAACAGGTTCCTTACCATAACCTCATAGCGGTGGGGGGCAGTCCTTGGTATGACATAGACTTGATCAACGTTTTGCTTTGAGGAGCCTGTCGGCTATTGTATTTAACTTTGCCGATTGTAAGTTTAAATAGAAAACAATTTGGCAGGATTTCGGTCATTCTGGCCTCCCAAATGTTAATGTCTTCTTCTAAGCACGAGTGGCGTTTTGGTTAAAAAATGTGACTAGGTTAAAATTGGCTGCGTGATGAAGCCTGAGGACACTTCGTAACCCTGATCTCGAGCTAGGCATTTTTACCTTAATGACCCCAGGGTCACGACCCTATGAGATTGCCCCCCTTCTTCCCCCATCTGAGCGCGTCGCATGCAACCGGCCGTTCGAGCGCGCGTTCAACGCCGGCTTCGAATTCAGCTCGCTGTGGCTTCGTGAGCCCGACACCAGCGTAGTATGCACGCCGCTTCGTGAGCCCGACACCAACGTAGTATGCACGCCGCTTCGTGGGCCCGACACCAGCGTAGTATGCACGCCGCTTCGTGGGCCCGACACCAGCGTAGTATGCACGCCGCTTCGTGAGCCCGACAACAGCCTAGTATGCACGCCGCTTCGTAAGCCCGACACCGGCGTAGTATGCACGCCGCTTCGTAAGCCCGACACCGGCGTAGTATGCACGCCGCTTCGTGAGCCCGACACCAGTGTAGTATGCACACCGCTTCGTGAGCCCGACAACAGCGTAGTATGCACGTCGCTTCGTAAGCCCGACACCGGCGTAGTATGCACGCCGCTTCGTGAGCCCGACACCAGCGTAGTATGCACGCCGCTTCGTGAACCCGACAACAGCGTAGTATGCACGCCGCTTCGTGAGCCCGACAACAGCGGAGTATGCATGCCGCTTGTTCATTATACCGGGTGAGCGCTCTGCGCCTCCGCCACTGGGTGGGCACGAGTACGAAGGGCACGACCATGGGCCTCTGCCAGTGCCGCCTCGGGTGGTCTGAGAGCGGGGCAGGTGGCGGCGGCGCGTCCGCGGCGCACGTCCGGGCCCAGACGTCAGCCCTCTCCGCCCAGCTGCAGCCTCCACCGACCGGAGCGGCGGCAGGCCGATACCGCTGCAGCTCGGCACGGCCGGAGGCGTGCGACAGCTGGCGCGGATCGCAGCCACGCCGGCAACGGTGGCGGCGGCCCGGGAGGGCGACACTCGTGCTGACGTCGCTGGCGCAGCTCAACATGCCGCGCAGCCACCGGCCGGCGCTGAGGGCGCTCCCTGGCCTGCTGCTGATGCTCGTTGGTGAGTTTCACGCACTACAGACGTTCCTCACCGGCTACAGGTGATTGCCTCAGGCTCATTATCGAGTTAGGAGTGATCCTGTTGGCGAACTCAAGTCGGAACATGAGATCTTCACCATAAAACTTGGTTGGGTATTTTGCACGGCTTTCAATGACTCCTGACATGTTAAAGCACGGTTATTGTTATTGCACCTGCGTGGGTTCATCCATATGGTTGCAAAATAAAGACAAATCCAGAGTAACAAAATGATATTACTGAGTTTCGTCCGGAGCCATTTCCAACAATGAATGGCATGCATGGAATTGCCTTTGATACGTCACCCCATTCTGGCCAGGCAATACTAGACAATTTAACACGCGCCCGGTTGATTGGTTGGATACCCTTTGCTCGAAGGGGCAATATGATTCCCCTCCCCACTGAGACCTCAGAAAGTTGGAGAGCTAGAGACACGAAATTCATAGGGCGTTTTGACCTGTACGTGGACTCACTTAGGAAAAGTTTGAGGTTCCTAGGTCATGACCTTCGAATCAAATAAGGTTAAACAGGGTCAAATTCCAGGTTGGTCTCCAAAGGACCCCTAAAACCTAGATAGTTGTTCTAAGCAAAAGACCACATACTCATTTAAGGTCAGTCGACTTGTTTGACCTTTTAAAGGTCATGGTAACGAACATCATGCAAGACTGCAATGAGTTTCGCATTTGAATAAGCGACTAAGATTACGCCGGGTTTTTTTAAGATTATTAATTAACAAAATGTTGACCTGCGTCATTTTAGGTCAGTGACCTATTGTGACCTTGAATAAGTCTATGAAAGGTGTGTAATGTGGTTCCTGTTTTCAATACACTCGAATTGGGCGCCAGAAAATACCCCATACACCAAGCCCTAGAGTAATAAAGCAGATTGGTTTTGGCCTTGGTCTGATCCTGGGCGAATGTGATTTGCTCATCAATTGTTATGTTCCCCACGAAAGCGTCTCAGAGATGTATGGCTTCGTCTAGCACTCCGCTGTTGGACCAGATTGAACGATTCCCGGAAATTGCCTTCGCTGAAACCGTGGCCTGTCTTTGACCTACCATAGCCGAGTGACGTTACAAGATGCATCTAAATTGTTTTGTCAGACAATCCGGTATCCAATTGTCTACAGCTATGAAAACTTTGGCGCGGCTGCTCCGCGCCGTTGGAAACCATTGTGGAAAAAACCTGGGGGGGGGGGGGCAATTTGATCCCCACCCGAGCGCGTGTTATGTACTGTTCATTAAAATTATGACAGGTAATGACGATCGGTGAAGACCTCCGATCATTTAGTCCATATGCTGATTTTTAGCAAAGACTGTTGCGGTGCGCGAAAATCCATGCGTGCATCAACGTTGAACTGTTGTCTTCACGGACACGAGACGTGACCGGCAATCGCTTTCCAGGACATGGCTTAGCTGGTGCCTGGGTGCAGTACGGCGAATACCAGTATCTGCTGGTGCCCATGCGCTTGAAATGGAATGCCGCTCTCAACCACTGTCGACAACTCGGGGCGTTTCTCGCGCGGCCCACAGCAAGCAACGCCGACTTTCTGAAGCAGTTCGGCTCAAATACCTTGTATTGGGCCGACCACCATATCTACGGCAGCGTCTGGGTCTGGTCCGATGGATCGGTGCTTGAGGACGTCACATGGGTTGATGGTTACCCGATAACCCCGCAATACTGGAAGTGTGGGATGTATGAAAGACATAACTCTAAACTTATCAATTTGGATTGTGATTATATGTATCCACTGGTGTGCCAAGCGCCGTCGAGCACGACTAGCACGCTGAAGCCAACATCAATCACAACCAAGCCAACATTTTCCACGTCTGAGCCAACGTCTTCAACGTCACAATCGACGTCCTCTACGCCTGAACCAACATCATCAACACCCCAGTCACCAACCACACCCGAACCAACATCCTCATCGTCTGAACCAACATCTTCAACGTCACAATCGACGTTCTCTACGTCTGAACCAACATCATCAACACCACAGCCATCAACCACATCCGAACCAACATCCTCATCGTCTGAACCAACATCTTCAACGTCACAATCGACGTCCTCTACGCCTGAACCAACATCATCAACACCCCAGCCATCAACCACACCCGAACCAACATCCTCATCGTCTGAACCAACATCTTCAACGTCACAATCGACGTCCTCTACGTCTGAACCAACATCTTCAACGTCAAAATCGACGTCCTCTACGCCTGGACCAACATCATTAACACCCCAGCCATCAACCACACCCGAACCAGCATCCTCATCGTCTGAACCAACATCTTCAACGTCACAATCGACGTCCTCTACGCCTGAACCACCATCATCAACACCCCAGCCATCAACCACACCTGAACCAACATCCTCATCGTCTGAACCAACATCGTCAACGTCACAATCGACGTCCTCTACGTCTGGGCCAACATCTTCAACATCTGAACCGGCATCATCCACTACTGCTGAACCATTAACCACATCTCGACCGACACCCACAACCTCTGAGCCATCAACTCCTACGGCAAAACCGACGCCTTCCATGCCTGAGCCAACATCTTCAACGTCTGAGTCGACAACATCTACTCTACCGCCAACATCATCGACTCCGTCATCAACACACTCGCCAGCCCCATCGTCTATTTCGCCAACTACGCCGGCACCGCCCACGTCTCGTACGCCGCCGTCGGTCGCGTGTCCGGCCGCCGATGGCTGGGTAGACCTGGAGGCGGGCGACAGCCGTTGTTACTACCTGAGCGCCAATGACCCGGCCGCCGAGCCGCTGGCCTGGGGCGCAGCGCATCTGGCCTGTCAGATTGCAAACGCTAGCCTGGCCTCGGTGCCGTCCGTGATCGCCTTCTACGCGGTGGCGTTCGGGGTGCGGCAGACGGCACGTGACGCGTGGACCGGCCTGCTGAACATCGCCGGGCAGAGGAGCTGGCTGGATGGCACCGCTTACAACCACCAGCTGGACCAGTTCTTCGATAATAAGAGCCACACAGCGCAGATCACCTACGGCTACATTTCGGCCGAGGACGGACTCTTCCATTTAGGTGAAGACACGACGCCAGCTGCGTACGTCTGCTACCAGGACATGACGCCACCGACCCAACCAACGACAACTACGGTTACAACGACCGCTGCTCCCACCACCACCGCACCACCCTGCGGTTCGACGGAATGGGTGGCGTACAACGACACGTGCTACCTGTTCACGGAGGACGAGCAGTACTGGGCTGTCGCCGCACACGGCTGTCATGAGATGGACGCCGAGCTGGTGTCCGTCCATAACACAGGTCTGGTGACCTTTCTCCTGCTCCGGGCTGGAGACGCCGTCTACTGGACTGGACTGCAGGACGAGAACGCAACCTACGTCTGGGAAGATGGGACGCCCACGACAGACGTAAATGATGTGTTGGCCGACTACCTTGACGAGTGGGAAGAGGGCAAGAACTGTGTAGCAATGGACAAGACCAAGTTCCCCGAGGCCCTAGTTCACGAAGGATTGTTTCACCTTGCATCCTTATGTCTGTTATAAGCCGCTTCACCAAGGCGCTGTGTTGTAACCTTTAATTGTGGCGTGACTTGTGACTTAAGAGACATCATGGATGTGCCTGATTGTCAACCTAGTCTATGCGCTTACAGAACGCGTCAGTTTACAAGATGTCTTCCTTTGGGTACACTTTCTGATGCGTGATCGGCATGCGTTGGCCGCAAGGCCTATGTTCTGACCTTTATTGTGTGATGACCAGATCATATGGCTGATTGTACGCCAGATTCACAAGCCTGAGCATAGCTGGCATACATCCGCGATGCGTGCGGATGCTTTAAGCGCAAAAACGAAGTTACGGAAACGGTCTCAAAAAATTTGTTTAATGCACGGCTGATCAGAAGGTACGGGAATAAATGCATCAGCACCCATCGGGGAGGCTACTGTTATGTGCTGCAAGACAGGTGTTATACCATGTTAGGATGAATCGACTTTTGCACGCTATCCATGTAGTTAGAGGTTGAACGTATAAGCGCCGCACGTAATGTGTATTAATTCATACCCAAGGCTCCCAAAGTAAAAGGCTACGCGAACGTGAAGTTACCATGGACTAACATTTGGAAGCCCGTGGTATGGTTTTTGGTTGATACTACGTAAGGGTTGGTAGATACTGGTCACATGATTAAAAATGAAAATTGTATCAATGAACTGGTTGGAAATTCTGTTCTACATCTGTATTTGATTGTTACGTGAATAGATCTTGTACATTTCGTATTTCAAACTTGAATATCATATGAAATATTAATATCAAATTCATTAACAGTCAATGATTGCCCATGTATCTCCGTACTCCATAGCCCATATGGGGTGCAATGTAAAGATAAGACAATGTGAAGAGGAAAGGTGTCAAGCATTTTGCTGTTCCTGTGCTTTGATCTTCCAAGCTGGTGGTTAACTTGCAGACATAGGCGTATGAACGTTTCAATCAGTGGGGGGCCAACCTCAGGGCGTGCTTCAGGAGCTTTTCTGGAAAGCAAGCCCGATGACCCGGGGGGGGAGGGGGGGGGGGGCTAGTGATGGAGGCTGCTATCGCTCTCTATTCAAATGGCATGACTGCTGTGCTAGATATGCACCTAGAGCTGTCTCTCACTGGTGTGCAATCCTGCCTACTCGACTCATCTATACCATTCGGCAAATAAGACTATCTAAATTCCCAAGATTATTCGTCCATTTCAACATTGTCTTTCCTGGGGACGCGAAATTCCATAAGCGGGCAGGCACTTTGGGTCATTGACGAGGCATCTGCCTTCACAGGGTAGATGCCAAAATACGGCCTGGGCATATGCTGGTGAGAATTTTTAATGTGCATCGATGGGGTAGAGTGCGACAGATTGCGCCGTCATTTTGCTGGCTGCTTTTCAAGAGATAAGACTTGTCGCAGCATTTTAGGCGAAAACAAACTCGGCAGCTTGAAACTGCCAAAAAACAGGGTGACAAAAGTATAAAACTGGAGGTTCTCCTTTAACAACCAAGCCACAGAATGAGGGCCCTTATGTCACATATCCCTGATCTGAGCCCTTTCTCCCGTCCACGGACGGCGCGTCGTCGACGATCACTGTCCAGGGCCGGCTATCTCCCGCATGACTGATTGTGAACTTATTGTTTGGTTGTTTTGTTGCATATTTCTGGATCAACATTGCTGCTAATTGGTACGTGAAACATGTTGGGCACCTGCAACAGTATCTTTTTTCCGAATTATTGTTCCTTACACCACACCACCCCAGAAAAACCTCCGGGAAGCTGCCTGCCTTATGTACGAATGGGCCCAACGTACAGTGAATTGCCCATCATTTAAGTTAGACGATTTGATCTGCTTCTGTGTGTAGGCGGGGGCGTGGCCAGAGCCTTGCCAAGGGGTAGCACACGGTTGACAAATGCCCCTCTTATGGTGACCCCCAAAATCCCCGGATATAGCTTACTTGTTAACATGGGATACGGTTTTCTTCGTTGTATCGTTATCGTTACCTTGCAATCAGAACAGAAGCCAGAAGCTACCGTGAGATCAATTCTGATTTGTATTTTGACGTAATAAACTGCAGAAATTAGGCGTTAAACGACCGATGGAACAAATCATCGGCTCCCTTGATGGGCTGTGGGGCTTGATGGCTTCAGTGGGCTCTTTTTAAACCGATAGTATTTACAGGCATTGCCAGAATGTTTCATCTGGGTTCTACAGACATTAAGGACATCGCGAAAGCCGACTGTTGATCGATATGCTTGATCGAAATTTAGTGATGGAAATTTGGTTGCAGATTAAGTGGTGATTGATGTGTATTAACATGGCCAAACCATGTTAGTCTGGAAATATTTAACACGCGCTCGGGTGGCCGGCCAGTTAACCTTCGCTCGGGTGGGAGGGTCAATGTGACCCCCCCTGAGATCTCGGAAACTAAGAGCGGCAGAGACACCAAATTTGCAGGGCGTATTAACCTGTACGTCAACTCACTTGCGTCAAAGTTTGAAGCTCCTAGGTCATGACCTTCGGGCCAAAAAGGTCACAGAAGGCCAAATTCCTGGTTGGTCTCCGAGGTGCCCTCAGAACCTAGCTAACTGTTTCTAAGCAATAGGTCGCATGCTCATTCAAGGTCAACAACCTAGTTTGACCTTTTCAAGGTCGTGATGACCGAATCATACAAGACCGCTCTTAGTTTCGCATTTAAATAAGCGACATAGAATACGCTGAGCAGTATGTTTTTAAAAGCAAAATGTTGAGCTGAGTAATTTTAGGTCAATGACCTATCCTGACCTCTAGGAAGTCAATGAAAGATTATGATGCGTTTCCTGATATCAATAAATTCAAAATGAGCACCAGAAGCTATCCCATACAGCATTGACCATGGTCTGACCTTCATATCTGACCTAAGGGCAACGCAATTTGCTTATTCAATATTTGTGTGGCCAAATAAAGCATCTCAGGGATGTATGGTCTCGTCTAACACTCCGTTGTCGCATCAGATGGAATGATTCCCTGGAAACTGACTTCGCTGAAACCATGGCCCGAGTTTGACCTGCCATATGATAGCAACCTTACAAGTTACATCTAAATTTTTGATACCAAACGATCCGCTGTTTAATTGTCTACAGTTATGCAAAGTATGGCGCGGCCACGCCGCGCCGCTCGGAAATCATTCTGGAAAACCTTCGGGTGTCAATTTGAAACCCTACCCGAGCACTTGTTAACATCCTGTCAGAATCGATTAGTGATACCATTTATGTAACGTGATTTTTGCATGCGCGCTCGCAAATCCTAGAAACAAAAATCTCAACGCTAGGCGCTGCAGCTTCCGTAGGCCGCGCGGCGTCGGCCCAGCAGCTAACACTGAGTCGTGGCCAGTGGGCGTACAAAAATGATGACGTTTCTGAAAGAAGTGCCTATGAACGCTTCAGGACATAAGTCTTACCTTTTGAAGGCAATCCGGGGGGCGCATATTTACGTGTGTGATTTTGAGACCGATGATAAGAACGGATTGGCCCTTAAAGCACCGTGAAGTGGTGCTGGAACCTGGTGGTGGAAATGGAAGAGTAGAAGTGGCATCTCTATTTTTTGAGTTTCTGTTGTGGGTGGGCATGTTCAAACCTTTTATGTAATTTTTCACTAATCCATTCTGAAAAGTAGACGTCCTTAGGCAAACATGGGATGACCATGTTCGTTTTTTTAATTCATTTCAACACACTCTTCAACAGTTATGAGAACCCCACTCTACTCAACAATGAGACCCCGTATTTCCTTCCGGGCAAGTGGCCCCGTGAGTCAAATTTCAGGGGCACATTACCGGTTCCCGTCTTAAGGGCTGAAGGGCCATTCCGCCCCATCGCGAAGTGTTTTTTGGTTGTCACTCTAGCGACACGGGGCGGGATCTCCTGGTCGATCAGAATGCAATTGGAAGGATACACGATGCCACATTGTTCCCCTACCTGACACGGAAGGCCTTCTGACCCGCGCAGTTGGCCCTGGATCAGCACAGAAACCCTTACTGGCGCAACAACATCCCTGATCGCCGCAGGTGGCCCAATAATTGTCACATTGACTCCGGCTCCATGTTGCTTTTTTGTGTCTCAGAGATATCGAGGACTTCCTGGACGCAGGTTGTGGATGAAATGTAGTCCCAAATTTGCATCCGCATGGATAATCCATGTTCCTCTTAAAATGCTCCAGATTCCGTCAGAACTGATTACTGATGGAAATTATGTAACACGGCTTGAACATGCCAGCTCGCAAGTCATATCAACAACAGTCTCGACGCCTGGCGTTGCAGTCGCCATAGGGCGCGCGGTGTCGGCCCGTGGCTGCGACGCCATCGATGGTCAATAAGCAAACGAAAAAGATGACACCTCTTGAGGAAGATGGCTGGTGAACTAGGCAAACTGGCAGGTATGTTAAATGTGGTGCAAAAGTAAGTTAAACGCAACATTAATCTGAAGAGTGGGGGAGGGTTGTTGCTGTTGCACTCCTTTAAGGACTGTTTCTGAGCAGTCCCGGCTGCAGCTCTTCGGAATTAATCACTGGTGAATGAGTCTCCGTCGGGGCAGGCTGGAAGCGCATTTCAGCGATAATTTGGTAGCTCTCGTGCAAACCAACGCCATTTCCAAGTTGGAAATGTTTTATTGAATGTGCGGGGTCGAAAAAAAATCGGTAAATGGAAACCTTTATGTTGAGCCCAGCCCACAATACAGCGTTTTCATGTCGCCGTAGTGCTGGCCCTATATCACTTATTCCCAGGATGACGTCACAGCATCGCTAATACGAATGCAGTAATGCGAGCTTAGTTCGCCCCGAAACCGAAAAAACAACGACATAAAAAGCACGGCAGACAGCTGAGGGTAAAAAGGACGTAGGTGCGGCACGGCCGCTCTCTGACAACACCATGTCTTCGACAGAGGCGTGTGACGTATTGGTGTGCAGCGTGATGCGGGTATTGCAGTCTACACGAAGCATGACGGATGGAAAGCCTCGTGAAGCCGAAGCTGTTGTATTGGTTCACACGCGGTCCAGCTCGAGGTCAGCGTGACAGCAGATCAGTATTGCAGAGAAATGTAATGTTTAAGGTCTCATCGGCATGACAACTTTCACTACACAAGGAGCAGAGCGCTCCAAAGCCCACAAACTTCATCCAGTCACCAACATCCTGTCCCATATGCACTTAGAAAAGCACACCATAAGCACTGTCCAAAATACTCTGACGCCGCCTAACAGATAAACCCATGTCAGATCGTGATGCAGATGCAATATCCCAAGAACGCACGACATCTAGGTGGATGACTTTCAAGTGAAAACGATAATTCAGAATCCAAGCAGCGCCTCACTCACGCCGCGTCCCGTCGACACCTTTACACATGCCTGGAATTAGATGCAAATGCCCATGTCCTTGTAACACATACAGACATGAAGGAAACAGTGTAAACTTAGCTGCCCATAAAAAATATCAAAGCTGCATCAGCAAGATACCACCGCGCGGCCTGCAACAACAGTGTCATCATTCACTGCTCCCAGCACAGCAGTGCATCGCAGGATTGTTTCGGTCCGCCCACACCTGCTGCCGGGCCTAGCGGCGTTTCTTCTTCTCCATCCGACGGCGGTGCTGGGCGCTGCGGTGGGCTGCCGACGAGTGTGGGCTGCCCTGATCCGACGTGTCGTCGTCGCTGCTATCCGTGCTCTGTTAATAAGCACCGTCAGATCAGTGGCCGGCACACAGGTGAATCACAGGGCCGCCATAATCTACGACACCACGAGCTGCTGTCACTGTCAGAGCAGTTTGTTAAGATAAAGTGAGGAATGACATCACATCAGTAAAATATTTGCCCTACTTTCTGGCTTACATGTCAATTAAACTAATGCAAAAATGGAAAAAAAATTTTAAGCCCAAGTACATATTGCAAACTATTCTGCAAGGGTCTATAATCTATTGTTTATTAGTGCAAAAAACACTGGTAGTTTATCTATAAATGGTTGAATTTCATAATCATTTCATTTTTCAGAGACCTATATACTGTATGCTGTTGCACCTTCAAGAGCTGTCTGTGTGGAAGTAGAGCATATTAACCATGGGTACAGCAAAGTGCATCAAATCATCTCTTTTACACTAAACCGCAGAATATTTTTTTCAGATCACAACAGAATGATAACAATGCTCCAGTGCTGAAGACATGACTATTAATCCACATGCTATTTATATTCAATCTATGGTGTCAAAGTCAGCATGGATCCATGACACAGAGCTGCAGGACGCATCAGATGTTGTTCGCATACACGTGTCACCCGGTAATGTACAATGCATGCATCTTCACTGTAGTTTCTCCAAGCCCGGTCTGAGTTACATCCTGACGCCAGCCCACCTGCCAAAAATCTAGCCCCACAGCTACCATCCGTGCCACTCGTTCCCCCCCCCCCCCCTGCCAACCCAGCACCAGCCCACACTGCTGCTGGAGGCCGGTGACCAGAGCACCTTGGGGTCGGCATCCGCTGGCGAAAAGATGACGGCCGCGATGCAGAGCAGCTGAAACGCTGCGCCAGCATACAAGCCAAACCGAAGCACCTCGTCAAACAGAGTGGGCTCCTGGATGAATTCGTCCATGACTGCAACACGGAACAATGGGATTGCAGATTAGCTACTCATGACCTGGAACAGCCTCATGTTGCCTCTGCCTGCAGCAGCATCTACAGGTAACTTTTTAGGACAAACACAGTGCATTTGAACAATGCTCCACACCATTCAGATAACTAGCAAGCCACAGATGGTGCAGGTATATTGTTCATGACACTTGGGATGACAAGCAGACCATATCACAAATGCATTTCAGATTCTGTCCTCCCAACATGCAAGCCTTCAATTCATGCTGCAGTGAATGCTTAGGTTTAGGGCATGGTAAAGTAAATGCCTAATGAATTGTCATGTTCTAGGTAATGAATGAGGCCATAAATACTAACATGATGACTAGCATTTCAATACAAAATTTCTGACTCATACTCATGCCAAAGATGCTTGTGAAAGGCACATGGGGGGGGGGGAGCATTTCAAAGTCAAATTGGCATTCATGTCATCATAATAACATTATTCAAATCCTGCTATTCCACAAGCCATGTGAAATCAATGCCAAAAATATCATTCAAGGCATTCATGGCACATATCTGGACCTCAGCTGCCCTTGGCTCTCAAACAGTGATGTGCAAGGTATGATGTAATCAAACCATGACACATCAAGAAGCATATTTAGCAAGCAGAGAACTGCTGTCTAGACCAGTTCTTTCCACTCATAAGTATACCAATAGCTGTAAGCGAGCTTGCTTTACCAATTTGACATTTCCTTCATAACCTTCAAATGTGTAACACCCCCTTTAACTAGCAGAGATATAATGCTAGTTGCCTTTGTAAGGCTAGCCTTTCAAATTGCTTATGTTTAAAACACATTCAGCCAGCAGGTTCACAATCAGATAAATTACTTTTTGTTGCAGGGTATGTTGTCTGCTATGTAGTAAAAGGCTCAAAGTTAATGTTATGGTTAAAGTTAAGGGAAAAGGTCAGGGTGTGAGGTGAATGTAAGGTTAAGGTAAAAGGCAAAAGTTTACACAGCTTGAGATGATATATTGCATACTGTGCCCCTAGTTCACATATTTTTACACCAATGACACTTTTGAATTCAATCCCAAAACCAGCAATGATGAATTCTGAGTTGGCATCATGGCAAGCATGCACAACATAAATGTTGAAAAATATGGTACATGTTGGTTTATTTTGTCCATTAAGCAAGATTTTATGAAAAAACAAACAAATGTCAGTCATGAAACCACCACACTGCTTCATAAAACTAATAACATTTTAACCTCTTCCAAGGTGCATCACCCAAATCCATACACATAGCAGGAACACCTCACATCTATCAAAGGCTGGCTGCAGCAATGATGGTAAACAAAGTACAAAATGCCTTTAATGACACATTTCCAGCTAATGACCCAGCAAAACAGACAGGTAACTGGTAAGCAGACCATGGCATAAACCTGAGACTGAGACTGGTGCAGGTGAGTAGGTGGTAGCATTCACTTTTAAGATAGAGGTAGGTCATACATTTTGATGGTGATTGATGACTGTGACTAAGTGCAAATTTTCCAATCTTTAGATGCAATAGCTGCTGTGCAATTAAGTCTGCATTGACAGCTAAGCAGATGAAAACTTAAGTAGATGCCGGTTAAGCAAACAAAGTGTATGAGACTCCACATGTCTGAAGTGCATATGAATGAGAGCTTGAAAAGTGATGTCTTGGCATTCAAGATCACATGTATTTGGCATCCCCAAAGCAAACACCAAGCAGACAAGACTTGGCATTGCAATCGGCACCACAGAAAACTTGCATTATGTAAATTATGTTCAATATAAGTACAACGCAAGCTTTTAGTTGTTAAGAATTCTCGAGCAAAAATGTTGGTGGATCTCAGCATTCTCAGAAATCTGAGTACATCCTCTCCTTGCACTGATTTACGACTTTTATTTTTACTAACATGCAAAACCAAATTCCCGACGACGCCCCCAAAAAGCGAGGCTTACTAGTCACGCTTACGCAAGGTCCTAAGACAGCGTATGCTGCCGCGCCGGTGCTTCAATTATCAAGGTGACAATTGCGACAAACTTCGTGCGAACCCAAGGTTCTTCCAGCTGATGTCATTTTAATGCCTCTACGAGTGTTTGCACGACCCAGCCGATTGACGTCACCGGAGGTGCACTCTCATGGCCTTTTAAAAGTTTTCTTTCGGTGAAAGTGAAGCTTGCTGTGGTTTTATAGACAAGCTCAGTCTTTTGCTACCAGCTTCAGTGTTTTTTCCAATTTAAAGACTCATTCTTTTCCATTTAGACTTTGTAGTGAATTAGTGGACGCTTTCGCGGATTGTAGCACTTGAGGCAGTTTTTGCCGACAATTCCCAATCAACACATCTTCGAGAACGTTTAGTACGTATCTTTGCTAAGAAGGGAGCGGTGTTTAGTACCGATCGTATCAAAAATGGCGGTGTTTAGTACGCATACATACTAAACAGAGCAGCCCGGTAAGCACATATCTTTTCGCACATGCGTTTATAGGCAACCCATGTAAACAACGTGAGGAATAGTGCTGACCGATTCCGGTTGGCTGCGTGTATGCACCCTCCAAAACGGAGGGCGTTTACGCACCGGGGTTATGCACCCTCCAAAATCTTTCAGATGGTTGTGCGTGTCAAGAAAACGTGGATCACCAGTCTTAGGGGGAAGCAAGTGCAAATATGCAGAATCCCGTGCGAAAAGTCGGCTCTGTGCGTGATAGGCATCAAACGATCACGAATCCATCAACTCACTCTGAACCAGTCCTATTCTGATCGCAAACTTTCGGCCGCCGGCCCGTATCTTCAGGGAATGGATGGTTAGCATGCTGGTCTCGCACGCGGGAAGCCCGGGTTCGAATCTCGACGGCCGCTGTTAAATGGGTGGATTCATGGTCTGTCGGTGTGGCGTGATGGTACCAACTCGCTCCACTTCTGAGCGGAATAAATTCTAAGTTAGGCTTTTCGTACCGGACAGCAGTGTAGCTTCTTAAGCCCGAGGGAGGACTAAAGATAAAGAGGACCCCGTCCTTCCGGGGGGAGGGAGTCCACACCCTACAGAGATATTGAGGATCCCGTGAAGGTTGACCGTAAATCGAAATGAGGCCGGCAACTTGTGTAAACATGAATTAAACATGTGTAATGTGTTAACATTAACATAAGTGAAAAGTTAGGTGCACACGACCCTTCCGGGCATTGCTTAAAGATCATTCCGTCCCAGTCTGGGGGTCTACCAGCTACCATTCTGGTGGCATGGAGGCGGGTTCACCTGATGGGTTCGTCCGGAGGCCCTCACTGATGTACGTCCTACATTGGTGCCCTCCCTGGCGCCGAAGGCCTTTTAGCGGCTTCTGGCCGGGGCAATTGACCCGGAATAGGCGCAGAGCCCTATTTGGGGCAACAAGATCTCTGACAACCGCAGGTGATCCAATAACTGGCACAGAGGCCCATGTTTGGCCAACGGACCCTTGGCTCAAACGGGGTGAAGGGACCCGCAAAGGTCCCGGGTCACCTCTGGCCGACTCGGGACTCCTTCCGTCACAGGACGCCCCGTTGGACACTGGCGGCCTGGCCGTCAAAAAACCGCTCACTGTTGTAAGGACTCCGATCAATGCAAATCGCGGTTCTCGGTCTCGTTCCCGCTGGAGAAATGGGGGCCCAGGGCTCAGAACAACACGGAGTCGACTATTCGGTGTAGTGGTCTCCGGCCGAAATAGGTGCCCGCACTGTTCCACAATCGGCGAAAGAGGCATATTGGCTGACATTTGGGATCACAGCCATACGGGCCAGGATGACCTGCAGCCTTTCGACCCTTACAGCCATTCAGCCTTCCCATCGGCCCCTTTATCGTCGGTCTTGAAGGGCACATCAGTCCCTCTTCAGGCACCCCCGCACACTCCCTGACCAAGTCGGGGCCCTTGTTAACACCGGACCTCCGGTTAGGCGCTGTGTGCCTCTGGCCGACACAGGGGCCCCTTATTGACTCGGAGAGCACTGACCAGTGTAAATCGTGGGTCCTGACCTTGTCCCTGCTTGGGAAATGGGCTCCCAAGCCCAGGCCGGGGCCCAATCGGTGCAACGGGCCTCTGGCTGATATTTGAGGGTCCGATCGTGCCCCCCCCCCCCCCCCAATGACCTTTAGCCAGCCCTTCGGGTCCCATATCGGATTTACGGTGCTCCCATTCGAGATTTCGTCGTGGTCACCTGAGTGACACTTCAGGCTTAGGATCAGTTACTTTCTCCCCACGACAGTCCGACATGAAGGGCAAACTGAGTTCGGGGATGGGCAAAAAAGTGGAAAATAACAAAAGTATTCCCCCAAAAACGTACGGTAGCAAGCAGGGGCGGATCCAGAGAGGGGGGCCACGGGGCGCACCCCTCCCCCTCGGGCAATGAAGGGGCCCATTGGCTCCGGGGGGCCCATAGCCGGCCGAACAGGTGCAGTTTTTTAACACAAAACGCTACAAAACTTGGTATCTCTGGACTTTCAGGTCACCAAGAACAGTTGTAAGCAAATGTGAAGGGTCTCTGAGAAGTCCCAAAAATTACTGAATGATTGGAAAAGTTGTGAACTGGAAATTTTAAGCCCCATTACACCGTCCAGGGCCCTATGCTGTTTCCGGGGGACCTATGTGCCCCTTGCAGATTCATTTCGGTCGTTTCGGACTATTCCACGTCGTCCTTCATTTCTTTGCATCTGCTCAAGGGGCCCTGCGCTGTTGTTGGGGTCCTTCCTGTTAGCGTGCTGGGGAACTCTTGTCAATCACGGGCCCTTTCACGGGTTATTTTCATTCGCCACAAAGGATCTGTGAGCGGTAGCCCGAGTCCCATTCCTTAACCTGCCGGGATATTCTCGGCTGCTCAGGGGCTCTTTACGTGGGTATCGGTTAACCTACTGACACACTTTCGATATGCCCATGATATGGTCCTCGGATATGATATGGGTCCCACAGATATGGGTCCCACAGATATGGGTCCAGTTTTTGGCTGAAATAAAAAAAATCATGTCGTCTTGCCAGATGTAATGAGGTCAAGGGAATCTGAGCGTATGACGTTATATGATGGTTACACCCTTGCTTACATGGACGGATCTAAAACTTCTGGCGGTGTGGGCTGCACCTTTGTGAGCGGCGGCGTCATCCGGTCGTTTTCTTGGCCTCCACGTTCTTTGCCTCTGCGTTGCTTTGCGTCGGTGCACATCGGAGTTGGTAGCGATCACCAAGGCGTTGTGTTTGATTGGAGTCGGTGACGAACCTTCACATCTGATTTGAACAGACGCTCTGAGCAGTGTTCTTAGTCTGAGGCATTTTTATCCATCATGTTCCCTTGTACAGAATATCTTACGACGCCTGACTCAACTGGATCAGGCTCGAAAGAAAGTCGTCTTGTGTTGGATCCCCAGTCACATTGGAATCGCCAGCAACGAGCTGGCTGACGCGGCTGCAAGGTGTGCAGCGCTGGCCCCATGTGTACGCCCTTTCTCTCTCTACCTCTGCTAAAGATTTTTACCTTGTAATAAAAACCTTTCTGCCGAATGAGTGGCAGCGTGGCCGGGACGGGACAAACAAAAATAAGCTCAGAGCAATAAAACCCAAGCTGCGCCAGTGATTGTCATGTTCTCGCAACGTCAGGCAAGAGGAAGTGATCCTCCGCAGACTACGTATTAGGCGCACGTATGCAACTCCCGGTTATCCGTTGCATGGAGCCGATAGACCTATCTGCCATCGATGCGGTGCTATTCTCACCGTTCGTCATGTGCTCATATCGTGTCCGTGCCTTGTGGAAGAACGTCAACGTTACTTTGGACAGTGTGACTCGCCCCTGACGCCCTGTGACATATTAGGAGACAACTCGCACTTTCTTGAATCTAAACAGGTCTTTTTTATTCCTTAAGTATATCAACTTTGGGACTCATTACACGGTTCATTAGTTAGGTAAACCAAAACTCGTTATGGGCGCCAGATGACCCTTGCAGTCGGCGCGCCCCCAAAACACCATAGCATTACCTTCGCACACACCACCGACAGCAATTCCACGTCTTCGAGTTTGAGAGAATAGGAGCCTCTTTTGGGGTTACCAAGGGTGCAGTTTATATACGGTGCGTGCGGAATTGATTCATGGTCGTTGGGTACAAAAATTGCATGATGTTAACCAGTGAGAAACTAGTGCAACGTCGTCCGATGGTCGCCTAAACCAATCAGAAAGCAGCCTTGCGATCCCAGAACTAGCTGATACGACTGGCAGGTAGTGAGACTCTGAGGGCTCCCTTTTAAAGGAAGCATCGGCTGCATTTCGGGAGTCAGGCAGACCTCAGGGTCCGATGGAACGATCGGAATCTGGCCAGTGCACGTGTCTGAGCTTGAACAAGGGCATCTCACGGCTGATGTAATCTCATGTCACCCACAGCGGACGACGGCCGGTAGAGTGCTTTAGACAAGAATGTTTGAAGGTGAAAAGTGGACCTGTTTCAAATACCCCGCGTAATATTATAGCTTTTCAAATGCCGAGGCCGCTAAGCTATTGAATGTACAAGGCATGGATCACATTTTCTTCATCCTTTACTCAGTTTCATGTTCGATATTCAGTACATTCTGTAGATTTGACTGAAAATTTCTGAATACATGTGGCGTATTTTTCTGGGTATAATGGGCATAAAATATTGGACCGGTGCGCCCTTTTACCACAGATAGATAAAGATACAAAAGTCTCGATAAAAAGGCGGACCTTTCAATCCTTTCGAAATTCCGTCCGCTGATAGATATTGACCTGATTGCGATGAACTCAAAATATTGTACCGGTACACTGTATCAGAGAAGTTACAGCCGCTCCAGCGTCGAGGTCGCCAAGACAGGATCTGCCGCGTTTTTTTGACGTTGAACGTTGTTTCAGGGCCTCATCCATTCGGTTCGGCTTACTCTTTAGGTTGACATCGCTGATATTACCACGGTCATTGTGGGTGGGATGTTTTTGGATATTTTCTACTGTGGGAAACTCGTATTACTCTATATTTCCTCCAATACATCTCTTACTGTTTGAATCTCGCATTACTCTATAGCTTCTCTAATACAGCATACTGGTCCAAAATGTTATGTTTTTCGTAATCAGAAGGTCAATATCTATCAGCACACGGAGTTTCGAAAGAATTGAAAGAGTCCGCCTTTTTTACTGCGATCTTTCATGTTGATATATATCCGGTAATAAGGCGTACCGGTCCAAGAGTTTGTGCACTTTATGCTCAGGAGGTCAAACTGCATTTGTGTACAAAGTGCCCTCCCCTCCCGGTGCATTTCTCGGTTGCCCCGTGGCCGCTCCTTATGGCAACAGCATACGTCGGCTCTGTCGATTTAGTGAGGCTCTGTCAGTGGAGTGGCGACTCTTTTTTTGTTATGAAGTACAGACTGCCGCCACTCGCACGCACATTGTGCTGGTCCACTCCGAAGTACCCGGGTTTCTGGTGTTAAGGGTAAGGCGACACCAGAGACCAACACCTAGTCCCTGTTGAAGATTTGAAAAGCACGTTATTATCCACACCGCTAACGGCTTGTTCATTCTTTGAACAGATTTTCAATGCGCTGGTTGTTCCGCGGCATTGCTTTCAGCATTCCTGCGTTTAGCAGCCTGCTGCGCTTACAAGTCTTATATGTGGTGCCGACTTGAACGTCTAATGAGACCACATGGCGTTCCAATGTGGTGCACTTGTTTTAAATAAACAGCACGACCAAAAAAGGCTTTAATAGATATGTGGTAATTACAAACGAAAGACGCATTTGTTGCTAGTAGTTTGACAGGCCCTATACGGTCATCACGATTCCATATGCACACGGGCTTGAAATGAGCCAAACAAAGCACGGAAATTGTAAACACCAATGCATTACCGCGGCGACATCACAGCGGAATCATCTGTTCCCATTAACCGTTGCCAGAAAACTTCATACATTCTTTAACACGTGCCTGGGTGGTCGGCTAGATGACCTTTGCTCGGGTGGGAGAGGGTCAATTTGACCCCCTGAGATCTCGGGAACTAAGAAAGCTAGAGACAAAAATTTACAGTGTGTGTTGACCTGTACGTGAACTCACCTAGGTTTAAGTTTCAGGTTCCTAGGTTATGACCTTTGGGCTCAAAAGGTCTAACAAGAAGCAAGGGCACGTTTCAGGCTGGTCTCCAAAGTGTACTCAGACCCTAGATAACCGAGCAAAAGGTCACATGCTCATTCAAGGTCAGTGATCTTGTTTGAACTTTTGAAGGTCAAGGTGACCAAAATCATACAAGATTGTTTCGAGTTTTACATTTGACTAAGCGACAAAGATAACACTTGGCAGTATGTTCCTAAAACAAAATGTTGAGCTGGGTCATTTTAGGTCAATGACCTATTCTGACCTCTAAAAAGTCAATGAAAGATGTATAATGCGGCCCTTGTTATCAACAAATTTGAAATGAGCACCAGAAACTATCCGGTACAGCAAGCCCTAGGGTAACAAAATAGGTTGCCTTTTGACCTTGGTTTGACCTTCATACCTGACCTTAGGTCAATTTAATTTACTCATTCAACTGCTGTATTGCCTAAGAAAACATCTCAGAGACGTATGGCTTCGTCTAACACTCCGTTGTCGGATCAGATTGAAGGATTCCCTAGAAATTGCCATCGCTGAAACCATGGCCTGATTTTAACCTGCCATAGGTTAGTTACCTTGCAAGGTATATCTAGTTTTTTAAGTAAAATTTTTGATGCCAAACGATTCGCTGTTCAATTTTTCACAGCTATGCAAAATTTGGCGCGGCTACGCCGCACCGTTCGGAAACCACTCTGGTAAAACCTTCGCGGGGGTCAATTTAACCCCCACCCGAGCGCGTGTTAAATTTTGCGCTGCACATATGATTTTTTTTTACAATCTTATCAAAACAGATTTGCCATTATTTAAATTATCTCAAGATACCGCTCAAAGGCGTTAGGAAAGCTGGCAGATCCATGAACGCAATGAGATTGGAGGAGACCATTCCGCATCATTTCTAGTTTGTGTATCATTCTCGTTCTGTACGATTTTTACCACCGACTCCATGGCAGGGGACGCAAGGGTTGGCTTGTTGAGTTTTTTAAAATTACGTTCACAAGAGCTCGGTTGTAAGAGTTGTATGAAGCCGTACGTGCCGTCGCATTCAACTTTGTTGCCACGCCGAGCAGTCGGTGACCTCAGCTCCGGCGTGGGAGGATTTGAGCCCCGCGCTCGTTAGGGCCCCTGAACGCTTATAGGGCGTCTGAAAAGGATGTGCAGTCATGCACGTCGTGCTCCTTTTTTAAACTCACACCCCGAGCTTCGAAAACGTTAGTCTACGTCACACGCACGGTCCACACCCGTGGAGAAATTCGACTACATGGAAATTTGGGTGGTTGTCATTTCTTGGCAAACAGGCGCAGCTTGTATCAACATCTGCCTTTGTCGGTAAGCAACGATACTGTGAGCCCCAGCTTTCGAAATTATGATTTTTTGCTTCATGACGTTGCCTGATGCAGCCAGCTTTTGTTTTAAGGAGCAGCTCGCGGCTACATGAACCTTTCTGACAAATGACATTCAAGCGTGCAACTCTTGTGAATGATAGTGACGAAAGCCGTCCCAGCTACGTGACTCATGTGTGGTCAGGTAACCGCCGGAAAACATCGACCGCGCTCGCCCCGATAACGTGTGGACGAGCAGCTGGCCATATTTGGAGGCAGATAGCATCCAAGTACTTAGAGATGGGTAAAGTACGCCCTTGGTCGCAAAGTACTATCGTTGCGGTTGATACCTAGTTATTTGATAATATTCTGAGCCGCAGAGTGCTCGCAAAGTCTTATAAAAATGTCAGAGATGGCCCTGCCTCCAGGGGTGTAGTTTCCTATTCAGTGGGGGGCGGAGTTTCCGGGGTTTCAGCCTGTTCCCAACTTGGGCTCCAGCCTCCAACTTTGGGAAGAAAGTGTGGACCAATCTGGGGAGGAATCCGTTCGTTGGCATATCTTGGGCGTAGGTCGGGTCATGTTTCACTGCCTCTCCAACTCATTTTGTGAATCTACACTTCTTCCTGTCTCTGTAAGTACTCCTCTACGACTCTTTTTTCCACAAAAGTCCCCTGGCTACGCCACTGTTCCGAATGAAGCTTTTCAACGATGTCGAGGGCGGCATTAGGCTGATGACTGAATTATGAAACGAAATTGCCATAGTGAAAGCGCTTTTCGGCCGAGGTATTGAGTAGAAATATAAAACTTGCGTAAAATGAACCATTCAAAGCAGCGATCGCGCCCCCTTCTAGCCGCTACCGTCTGAATCGATCTTTGTAAAAAAATATATATATTATGACATGCCTGCTGCCATGCGCAACCATACACACATATCTACTGGATGGTCATGTGTACCGTGATAGCAAAAGCAATAGGGGCACTGTGATAGCATGGATAGTAACTTCTAAAAATATCGAAACGGCGCCCGCCGCAAAACGGAATCCTGAATCGTAGAGGTCCTCTAGAAAAAAAGAAGAAAAACAAGACCCCATCAGCCAGGAAGCCGTGCCCAGCTTCTTGTAGGATCCTTGACTCCGCCTCCTGGGCGAAATCCTGACTCCGCCACTGATGGCTCTTGCTGTCTCAGGGCTTCCACCAGTGGATCGAGGCTGTGCACTAGTATTGAAGACCAGCTGGGATATGCTGTGATCAATTGGTCGTAGCACACGTGTCTGATTTGCGTGGTCTTCTGACAGTCGGGCTGTCAGGGAGCCCATTTATACGGCATCGACGCCAGCAGCTCAGTTCGGGCATCACTACACAATTTCAGCCTTTGGACGCCTCGATGGTGAGCTATGTGCCGCTACGCGGATAGCTTCATCGTGACGTGTCCCCGAGGCTCCGACCACTTCGGGACCGCCGGCCTTTTTAGGCTCCAACTGACGTACCCATCCCTCCTCTAAAAGGCGTGATCTCGCCGTCCATGGTGACGTACGGGTGGGGGGCAATGCGTCCGCGGGCACCTCATTCCTCTACCAGCACAGCGTTGGCAGCAACCTTTAGGTTCATCATCGCATCGACGTTCGTTGGGACCACTTCGGGTGTCGTCTGATTGCTTCGGTACGGTCATCTGTGCGGCTGACTGTCCACTGGCAGCTGCGTGGTCTTATTCGTACCTGTGTCTACAGCTCTGGCCGTTGCAATGTTTCTCGATGCATGTAGAAGTAACCCAACGGACTTTGCGTGCAAAATGCTCGGCACGTAATTGGGTTGAAAATGCGAATTAAATTAAACAACACTCCGTGATGCTTTGATCGGTGGGTGTTCATCAAATGTTAACGTTTTACATGCATAGGCTGAGAAACACACTAGGTGTGGGCACGGACACTGGACATTCTTGCAAGTTTGGTGACCGATGGACTTTTTTGGTGTCCGGTGAACACCCATAGGGTCAATGCTAAATCTTCGTGAAGTTAAGGCTCAGTCTCTCTTCCCGGCCACCTCCGGTTTCCGCGCCCCGAGTGGGAGCATGAGTGACAGTATGTTAGCCTGGCGCAAAATTAGATCCTACCTGGAAGATGTCGTGGGTAGGAGCCCCTCCCCGACACGAACGCCTGAGAAGCCACGTGTGTGGGGTCAACAGGTACTGAATGGCTCCATTACGTCCAAGGGCTTAAACACCAGTTTGGAGTGGGATCCTCAGGCAGCATGTTTCGGTTAAACCGATCAACTGGCAGCTAAGTTACCCTCAGCTTGGGTTTCTTAGATGCTGGATACCCACAAAGGATTAAGCGGTCTAGAAACAGTGTGGGGGGGGGGGGGGTCCGGAGCGGCTAATGACACTGGGGGATGACGCTAAGGCTTGTGAGTTGAAGGAATGAACTGGACATGTTTCGAGGCCTCAAAACTGCTAAGGGTCGCCTCGGCTCACAAAATAATTCCCTGGAAGAAAATCGACCCCGAGAAGTGCATGCTTGGAGCTGATGCGCATGTGCACCTAGATTATCGGGGATTCTCGGCGCATTGATTTTCCCCTAATAGCGACGAGACGCGTGATGATAGATCAGATGTGTTCAAACGGGTCGCATCACAATTGGTGTACTGGTTTGTCCACCACTAGCAGGTCCGACCGCCGGACGCGACGATCGCGCCAGTATCGTCACTCGAGACTACTGTGGAACCGAGCCGCGGCGTCGCCGGTGTGGTTTGCGGTGGTGTGTGACGGGATTTGGAGGTCCACGCCCAGATCGTGTGGGTTCCGAAGGAAATTTGAGGATTTCGGCATTATCTATCGCCCCTTACATTTCTGATTAGATTCCAGCGAAAAGGTCATTGTCATGTCGTACAGTAAGAAGTACGCGTTTGCGTCGCTGCCCCGTACCCAAAGAGGAACGCCCATTGTGTTGGGCGGTGACCCAAAGGGCAAACACTTCCTGTATACGAATGGAAACAGTGTGTACATCAGGGACATTAACAACCCAGAGATATGTGATATCTACACCCAGCACTCGACGACGGTGACAGTGGCCAAGTACTCGCCGAGCGGATTTTACATAGCATCTGGAGATGCCTCTGGAAAAGTAAGGATCTGGGACACGGTGAACCTAGAACACATCCTAAAAAACGAGTTCCAGCCTATCTCAGGTGAGATCAGAGACATAGCATGGTCTCCAGACTCTCAAAGGATAGTGGTTGTTGGAAATGGAAGGGAAAAATATGCCCATGTGTTCATGGCGGACACTGGAACATCTGTGGGGGAGATCCTGGGTCAAACAAAGATCATCAACACTGTGGATTACAGGCCTGCAAGACCATTTAGGATCATCACTGGCAGTGAAGACAACTCTGTGGGATTCTTTGAGGGCCCACCATTCAAGTTCAAGCTCACAAAGCATGATCACACTCGCTTTGTGCAGGCTGTTAGGTTTTCACCAAGTGGCGAGTTGTTTGCTACAGGAGGTTTTGATGGCAAAATCTTCATTTATGATGGTAAGACTGCTGAGCTTGTGGGGGAGATGGGATCTCCTGCCCACAAAGGAGGTGTCTATGCTGTGGCCTGGAGCCCTGATGGCAAGCAGTTGTTGTCTTCATCTGGGGACAAGACCTGCAAAATCTGGGATGTGGAGACAAGGACCATGGTAACTGACTTCTGCATGGGCACTACAGTGGAGGACCAGCAGTACTCCTGCCTGTGGCAGGGTGAGCACCTGCTGACTGTAGGCCTCCATGGCTTCATCACTTACCTGGACCCCAAGAACCCGTCACAGCCTATCCGCGTGATTAAGGGTCACAACAAGCCCATCACCGCACTGGCTGTCAGCCAGGACAAGAGTCACATCTACACTGGCTCACACGACGGCAACGTGACCCAGTGGGACGCGGCCTCGGGCGCCAACGAGCGCGTGCAGGGCGTTGGCCACGGCAACTACATCAGCGGTGCCGTCACCAACGCCGACAGCATCGTCACCATCGGCTACGATGACGCGCTGCGCACCGTCAACGAGCTGAAGCTGGCCTACACCGACTGTCTGACGCTGGGCGCCCAGCCGCGCGCCATCAGCGCCGGCGATGACACCGTGGCCGTCATCACTGTCAAGGAGATCGTGCTGCTGAAGGGGAACAGCCGCGTCGCCTCGCTGCCCATCAGCTACGACCCCTCGGCGCTGGCCTTCAACGCGGCATCGGGCGAGCTGGCTGTCGGCACGCAGGACACCAACCAGGTGATCGTGTACCAGGTGAGCGGCGCCAGCATCAGCCAGAAGCTGGAGCTGCAGCACCGGGGCGCCGTCACCGACGCCGCATACTCGCCCGACGGCCAGTTCCTGGTGGCCTGCGACGGCCACCGCCAGGTGGTGCTGTATCGGCTGCCCGACTACCAGGTGGCCAACCCTATGGAGTGGGCGTTCCACGCGGCCAAGGTCAACTGCGTCGCCTGGTCGCCCGACTCGTCGCTGGTGGCCTCCGGCTCGCTCGACACCAACGTGATCGTGTGGAGCGCGCGCGACCCGCGCCAGCACCTGATCATGAAGCGCGCGCACGACCAGAGCCAGGTGACGCGCGTCGGCTGGCTGGACAACGAGACGCTCGTCTCCGCCGGCCAGGACTGCAACACGCGCCTCTGGAACATCAGCCTGTAGGCGCGCCCGCGGCACCCTGGCCGCCTGTCGGCAGGAGTCGCGGGCCGCCGCCGCCGCCGTGTTTTGTACTAACGCGTCTGTGGGCCGTCGTGCCTTGTGTGCGCTGCTGGCTCTGCTGAAACCGGTGCCCGCCGCGGCGCCGCCGCTCGTGTATTGCTGGAGAGTTTTCGTGTGCGCATGCTGGACGTTGGTGCTCTGAAATCACGCGCATGATGTTCTGATGCTACTACCAATGCTAGCGTTGTGATGATTTAGCTTATTCTGGAAGTCTTCCTCTATTGTGACTTGCATGGCTGCCTATTTCACGAACAATATAGTAATGATCAAGCGTGCTTCCGCTGGACAGGAGGCGCGATGAAGCGATGGTTTTACAAATGGAATACAATGCACCATTTAATACACTTGTGTCGTCGCATATTAACCTAGGATGCTTGGTATTTCATTTAGCTGTAGTCATGGAACGCCAGGAATAAAACCACGTATTGGGCAGGAGCGGCATCTTCGGCTACCACCAAGGTAGTGGGTGACCATGTCACAATCGTCGCAGCACTGTGCGGCACGGACAGATGCTAAAGTGGTGGAGTACCGGACGCGTATAACGAAAACTTGGACTGAGATTTGATTTTTAGAGCAATCAGCGGCGTGTTAACGAGTGATCCTCCAAGCAAGCGCCTCGCACCCCAGCCGCACTTAAAAAATGCAACAAAGCTTTCCAGACGGGAGTGCTCAGGCGGCTGACAGGTCTTACCTGCATGGAATTTCAGTCCACCGGCGAATTATAGCAGACAACTGAGGGGGCTGTATTTCACGTGCTATCCAGCTGCCGATTTGGGCCACTCCCGTATCGCCGACCGATCACGCGTGGGACGTTAGACGAGGCGTGAGGGAGACGCTCACGAGGATGTCCACGCTCTCTTCCAGTCACATTCACCCCTGCCCGGACTTCGGCATCATCTCGCCCGCCCGGGCCACCCTCTCGGCGGCACTTCACCGAGCTTCCCATCTGCCAGACTACTTCACGACTGTCCCCTCCCCCCCCCCCCCCTCCCTCCTCCATTTCGCCGCCAGGCCCCTTCACGGAAGCTCACGACACGAACCAGAACTGAGCAATCAGAATAATCGACATTTCATTGGCTGAAGCACTTGACCGATTTCGTTGCAGCAGAGAAGCCGTTGCGCGACAGACCTGGGTCGGTGGACGCTGCCGGCGACTCTCTCGCGTCGGCCCACATGGACGCCGCCTCTCCCCGCCCTCGGCACGCCGGGCCCAAGCGACGGCGACCTTGCGCGGATCCAGCCGCGGGTCACACCCGAGTCTCGTCTGTCGCCATCCCAGGAATTTCCAAGCTGCGAGGCCAGGCGTCGCCACGTGCTGGCTGTGCGCACCGCGACTTGAAGAACAGACTACACGCCGTCACCGGCCGTGAAATGTCCAGCGACGCGCACTGTGTCCAGGGCCGTTCTCACAGCCAGACAAACGACCAGCACCGGGGGAGCTGATGCGACAGAACCGCGGCTGGTCTGCGCATGTTTATTGCACATGTGTGTGAGCACTGACACGGGAGACGACACATTTTACTTTTGTAGGTATGACCCGTCTGCGATCAGTACTAAAGAGCCGCCACCAGGCGCCCATCTTCCTCTCAAAACTGCTGCAAACTACTAGGCGATCCGCTTCAAACGCAAGGCGGCATCTACGTACCCTTCAAAGCAATACAAAACGTAATTAACCATTTCATTTGGCGTACCACCGTGGTCATGTATACTATCGTGTACCCAAAATAAACTTCAACACTATCGCCCTCCAGGCGCCACCCACACACAGGTCCAATATCGGGGCACCCGATCACGGAGCGCAGAGTGGTGCTGCTTCCGTCCGGCGCCCGCCCGGCCGACATCGGCGGTCATCAGCGCATCACCGGCATGGCCGTGGCGGCCCGGCTGTGGGTGACGTCATCAGCCCGCCACATCTGCGTCACCGTCTTCACCTGGGTGTAGAAGTTCATCCCCTGGAGGGAGCGCGCCGGTCGGGTTAGACGCCGGAGGACAACGTAGAGGTGTTGAGCGGGTTGAGGTCCGGAGGCGCGTCACGCTCACTGCGAGGTGTGATGCACACGGCCGTCCGCACTGGCCTTCTTTGGCTAGTGTCTGTCTAAAACCCGCGGCGGGGGGGGGGGGGCTCCGTGGTCAACGTACTGACACCAGCAGTGCACTGATACAATTTAACACCATGGAGGGCAGTCCCGGTCCGGGAGATGGGGCAAAACCGATTTGGGAATGCAGCTGACATGCGACAACATCGTTTGACAAGGGGTGTGTGGGGGGGGGGGGGGAGACGCGAGACGCCCAGGAGTCTACATCCCCTCTCATCGGCGATGCCCCCGAGCACCAGCCACCTGTCCCTGAAGCACTCAGCCCTAGTGATGTGTTAATACCAGGATCAAGGTTCTGCACAACCAATCACAACACCGCTCTTCAGCCACTAAAACGTAAGAGCGCGCATGTTTACCACTACGTGGAACACCTCAGCCAGACACAGGCCCGACAGCAGGACACTCACAGCAGACAGGGCGCGCTACGCACCGCTGTGGGACCGCTGCGGAGAACCGGAGTGCTCGAGCAGGGACGGAGGGGAGCAGTCCGCCAACACCGGGCCAAACGCGCCGCACCACACTCACCGCCTTGCCGTAGAAGTTGGCGTCGCCGAGGAAGGAGCCACGCGAGCCCGTGAACGAGAACATGGGCAGCGGCACCGGGATGGGCACGTTGATGCCAACCTGGGAGCACGGAGCGCGGTCAGACACCCCGCTGGCCGCGAGATGCGCCGGCCGCAGCCCAACACGGTGGCTGCGGCCGGCAGCGGCGCATGGTCAGAAACGCCGGCCTGGGACACGTTGACCGCATTTAAGTGCGCACCCGCCAGTGGAATGTGCGATAGCTCTGTACGAGCACACGAACGTATCCATGGTCGAAAGCCGACACGCGGCTCACAGACAGACGCCACGGCCAGGCGCGCATACCGATCACACGCACGACTCGAGACAAACACAATCCGAGAGACAGCCCAAGCCAGGCCGGCTGACGTACGCCGGACGTCGGACACTGCCGCCCCCCACCACCATCCCCGCCCCGTCACAACTGCGTCTGACCCCCTCACGGGGCCCGGTACGCCACTTACGGTCACCCCGCCCGGGCGACACCGCCCGCCCCCGGAGCTCCACCCCGGAGCCGGCCGGCCGCGTTCCCACCTGTCCAACGTCGATCTCATGCGTGAACTTGCGGGCCGTGGCGCCATTGGTGGTGAAGATGGCCGTGCCGTTGCCGTACGGATTGCTGTTGATGAGCCGGATGGCGTCGTCCAACGTGTCCACGGTCAGCACGCAGAGCACGGGGCCGAAGATCTCCTCACGGTAGCACTCCATCTCGGGCTGCCGGCGGTGCGGACCGACGCCGAGTGAGACGCCGACACTGCGTCGGCTCGCGGGAGCAGCGCGGCTCAGGCCGACGCCGAGTGAGGCGCCGCGCCGGCTCCCGGGAGCGGCGCGCCTGGCAGAGGTCTCCAGACACGAAACTGGTACAGGTCTTGGCAGTCTCGCCTGCGTCGCTTCACCGCTTTACGATACCTTCGTCAACGATTGCTGCGCATTTGTACACATCACGACGCATGGAACATAGCACTATTGATTATTGCTAATACCATTTTAACTGTAAAATCCATATCCATTTTCGCTATCACCTAACATAAATACTACGAATACGCCACACATTTCACTCCAGACCACCCTCGGGTGTGCACAGGCCAATAAGAAAGCGCAAATCACTGTTAAATATCATCACCAGGGGAAGGCCACTGGCCAATCAGCACGCCAGTCATCGGCACACATATCACAGAAATAGCCCATATGCGTGTTGAGCATCCTTAACTACCACAGACGAAACGCGCAACCGGTGCGCAGTTACTCCATTTGCATTCGTTTTTGCGCTCATGTCTTTAACGTGTGAGTGAGCGCGACATTTCGAGTAGTAAAGACCAACTTAAGCACCATAAAAATACTGCTTGGGATGATGCCTTTCCAACGTAGCAGACGGTAAGCCCCTGACTAGCTCTCTTCCGCAAGGCTCAAAGTTGTGTATGGGTTCTGCATGTGCGACTTCTCCAACCTCTTCTCCATGCAGCTCACGGCCAGCCCATCACAAAAGGCTGAGTGTGCCTAATTAGCAAACATATCCTCTTTGAGCTCCCACCTGACCTTTGTCAACACAATGGCGCCCGTCACCACGCCTCTGACGAGCACAGCTCCTTCCAGTCACCCCGACCATCCCCGGACCCAACGCATCCGCACTGTGGCCCCGGCCGGCGCAGTCCCGCGCCCCTCGCCGCCGCCTGCACCGCCCAGCCCCCGCTCTCACCGTGACGTTGGTGAGGATGGTCGGACCCACGAAGTTGCCACGCTCGTAGCCGGGCACCTTGACGCTGCGGCCGTCCAGCGGGCACGAGGCGCCCTCCTTAATGCCCGACTCCACCAACTGCTCGATGCGCTGTTTGGCCTTGGGCGAGATGACCGGGCCCAGGTCGGCGTCCGGCTCGTGACCTGACGACGGGCGAGCCCGGGTCACCGGCCCGCCGACGAGCGTCGGTGACCTCCGGCCGGCCGTCCAGCACAGCGGTTCAATCGGCCGACACGCAGAGCACAAGCGCGGCCCTCCACTACACACACCACACAGCCAGCACATACACCCTCACCGCTCGCAGCGGTGCGCACGCGCCGGCGCCAGGGCAGGCCACCTACCGGCGTTGACGCGCAGCTTGCTGCTGCGCTCCACCAGCTCGGGCAGCCAGTTCTTGGCGTCGCCGACCAGCACTGCCGTGCTGAGCGCCATGCAGCGCTGGCCGGCAGCACCGAACGCCGCGCCCACCAGCTGGTTCAGCATGTTCTCCTTGTTGGCGTCCGGCATGATGACGCCGTGGTTCTTGGCGCCCATGTTGCACTGCACACGCTTGCCATTGCGGCTGCCGCGTTCGTAGATGTGCTTGCCCTGGGTGGTAGCGCCGTATGAGGTGGCGGCCGCGAGAGGGGGGGGGGGGGGGGGCAGAGTTCCCTCTTTCAAGACACGGCGCCCCACAGGGGTCTCGGATCACGACCTTCTGGAGGCTCATGACAAACCTTTTAACTTGACAGGCGTCACTGTCCCATGTCGTAACGTCGGTTGAGTTTCTGAGGCAGTAAGTGATGTCCTCTATCGTTAAGGATGCCAAGGTCATATGCATTGCGATGTCCCTGTGCCACGTTCAAAAATCATTCTGTTCCTAGATTCCCACCTGTCACCAACTAGAGAGCAATAATAGAGGCTCCTTGCATACCCATCAGGTACTCCATTCCCGGCTTCACTCACAGCCACGTCCGAGCCGACGAAGGAGATGGCGCGGATGTCGGGGTTGTCGCAGATGAAGTTGACCGCCTCGTGCTCGCCGTGGATCACGTTCACAACACCGTCCGGCATGCCCGCCTCCTGGCGACGGCGAAAAGAAACAGTGATGGCTGCCACCACCGAAATGGGGCAATATCAATCGCCCCGCTCTCTGAACGTGAGAGCGCGATGACTAGAGATCGCTGCTTGAGATCGCTCTCACTGCACACTAAAACACGCACAAAACAATGATGAATTACGCTACACCAGCCTAGTCCACAGGCGTAACGCCTGGCGACAATCCCCTCGGCAGTGAGCGCTCCCCACGGACCCCACACTCAAGGCCGGTGAGCGCCGCTCGGGCCGTGACCGGGCGCGTGACCGGGCACCTGAGCTGACCTCGAGGTCAGGCGCGGCTCTCCCACCTTTAACAGCTCCACCAGCAGCATGCAGGCGCCCGGGTCACGCTCGGACGGCTTGACGATGGACGTGTTGCCACACACGGCAGCAGTGGGGAACATCTGCCGGGGAAGGGACAGCGGCGGTCAGGGCCGGGGACGGGACAGCGGCGGTCAGGGCCGGGGTGGGACAGTGGCGGTCAGGGACGGGACGGGACAGTGGCGGTCGGGGGCGGGGACGGGACAGCGGCGGTCAGTGACAGGGACGGGACAGCGGCGGTCAGGGCCAGGGCGGGACAGCGGCGGTCAGGGCCGGGGTGGGACAGTGGCGGTCAGGGACGGGACGGGACAGTGGCGGTAGGGGGCGGGGACGGGACAGCGGCGGTCAGGGACGGGGACGGGACAGCGGCGGTCAGGGCCGGGGTGGGACGGCGGCGGTCACCGGCCGGGGTGGGACAGCGGCGGTCAGGGCCGGGGCGGGACAGCGGCGGTCACGGCCGGGGTGGGACAGCGGCGGTCAGGGCCGGGGTGGGACAGCGGCGGTCACGGCCGGGGTGGGACAGCGGCGGTCAGGGCCGGGTGGGACAGTGGCGGTCAGGGCCGGGGTGGGACAGTGGCGGTCAGGGCCGGGGTGGGACAGCGGCGGTCAGGGCCGGGGTGGGACAGCGGCGGTCACGGCCGGGGTGGGACAGCGGCGGTCACGGCCGGGGTGGGACAGCGGCGGTCAGGGCCGGGGTGGGACAGCGGCGGTCAGAGCCGGGGTGGGACAGCGACGGTCACGGCCGGGGTGGGACAGCGGCGGTCACGGTCGGGGTGGGACAGCGGCGGTCACGGCCGGGGTGGGACAGCGGCGGTCAGGGGCGGAACGGGACAGTGGCGGTCAGAGCCGGACAGTGGGGGTCAGGGTCAGGCCAGGGTCACATCAGCGATCAGTGGCCAGGCCGACCGCCCAGCTGACTAAGACACGGCGCCGCCCGATCGTCAGCTCGTCAGCTGATCGGCGCAGCGTTTCCATGAAGGGTGCTCTTGTAAGTTTGTAGAGGGATATATCGACCCGGGCCGGGTTACCCAGGTCTGATTAACTTAGCTTGCGGACGACTGGCTGAGCGAGCAGCCTTGACCAAAACACGTACCGCAGAGCGCAGCGTGCGTCTGCTGCACCGCGACTGCCCTGATCCTTTCACCAGTCTCTAAACGACAACATTTGCGATACGCCACGAACCACGCAGCATGGACTTCAGAAACACACGCAACAGCCGGAGCATATGACGTACTCTTTCATGCCAGACACAGGGACCGGACGACCCAACTGCGGCACCCCGCCTCCGAGCGGCAGACGGCCGGGCGGCGCGTCCGGACGACTCACCCAGAGCGGGATCATGGCGGGGAAGTTGAAGGGCGTGATGCCGGCGCACACGCCCAAGGGGATACGGTACGACAGCGTGTCCATGTCTTTGGAGACGCCCGGCATCGTCTCGCCCAGCTGCAGACTCGTGATGCTGCAGCAGTGCTCCACCACCTCTGCAACGGCACGCAGAAGACGTGAAAATCGACGCGATCACTTGGCGAAACCCCCGGCGTCATCCTCACACGACACATGCAATGCACCTTATGTGTGTGTTGAACAGTGTTACATGCCAGCCTACTACACATCGTAACACAAGTGCACACACTTGCTGTGTTTCTCGCACACAAGTGCGAGAAACGCAGCAAGAACACCTCCGATCACCCTCAAAAAGGGGCAGCGTAGCACCTTATGCAATCTCTAGCAGGACATACCTATGAGGCAAGGCTCTATCAGCCAGCAGCATCGCAGCATGCATGTATCGTGCGTATCCGATCCAACTCCGTCATCCTGCATATACGTATCCACCCGGTAAACGTCTCCACCCGGAATTAGGCATAATTGGGCATAATAATAAAACACATCACGCTGCACGGACATTCCTCCACATCACACAGCTATCGGCCCGAACCAAACTGAAGTCTGATCGAGCCCAGTCGCCTTCGTGTCTCCATGCGGTGACAGCTGCCCCCCCCCCCCCCCCCCTTGTAACCGTCACCAGCTGTCGGTGATCAGAATGGGCGCACCGGGGCGCGCCGCGGCGGGCCGGGTGACTCACGCAGGCCGCGCAGTACGTCGCCCTCGGCGTCCACCAGCGTCTTGCCCTGCTCCTGGGTGATGCTCTCCGCCAGCCGGCGCATGTTCTGCTTGATCAGGTTCTGGTAGTTGAACATGATCTGCTGCCGCGTCAGGATGGATGTCTGCGACCAGGTCTTGAACGCCTCCTTGGCCGCGTCCACCGCCGAGTTCATCTCGGCCTGGGTGGCCTTGGGCACACGCGTGACCACCTGCCGGGCACAGCGGGACGGCCAGCGGGTCATGGCGGGGTCGGACGTTGCTCCCCAAAACCACCGGCGCCGCGCACAGGCAATCAAGACCTCCTTTACTCCGGCTCTAAAGCCACCTGTGCAACGCGGCGCGTGCTGCCATGACCAGGGCCGGAGTGCACTCACGCATGATAGCAACGTCCAAAACAATCGGTCAAGCTGCATCGCGTGACGTGTCACCAGGACAAAAAAAAAACTGTTTCTCGCGATTTCAAAACAAAACTGAAAAATCGAGTAGGATGGGCAGACAATGTTAAATGACTACTGATACTCATTTCGATAAACGCATGTAGCCGAAACATCAATATCAATATCATCAATATCAATATCATCAATATCAATATATATATATATATATATATATATATAATATATATATATATATATATATATAAGCGTGTGTGGCGTGTGTGCGTGCGTGCGTGTGTGCGTGCGTGCGTGCATGCGGTGCGTGCGTGCGTGCGTGCGTGCGTGCGTGCGTGTGTGTGTGTGTATGTCCATTCTCCTGCTTATTCTACGAGGAATAATTCAATCATTTATCATTACTGTCCTCTTTATATGCATTATGTTCCTCGCAAATGCGCTTGACAACTTATATCAACCAGAGCCTCCGGTGCAATGACGGCACTTCATTCCAGCATATGAATTAACAATATCGCAAAGCTAAAATATCCACATTTTATTGTTTACATCGGGTGCATTGCACATACTTTCTGTCTCGGGAAGGCAGCAAGCGCTACCTCACATTGTAAGGCTTAGCCCTTGTTCGTCCATTGTGACCCTAACCTTTCATTTTCTTCTTGGGCTTAACAATTAAAAAATACAGAGCACTGAATGGCCCTTACACATGCGCTATCCACATCAAAACAGTATATAAGAACAGCCTTTTCCTGAATTCGTTACACCACGCCATCGTTCTCGCACACTGGTTTGGCCTTGAGACTCTCCTTCGGTACTGCATGACGATGCCACATCCTCAGCCAACGGATAACGCCGCAAGGCCATATGGCAGTGATCAGTGGGCACCCCACGTGACCTGCCCGCATACTCCCCGCCTCTGTCCAAAGGTCGCCGCAAAGCTCGGTTGCCAGGCCTCATCCCATATGACGACGGTCAGCACCAAGGCCAAATCACGGCCATGTGACAGGGCTTAAAATACACATTCGCCGCCCGACAAAACCCACGGCTCCCGGCCGAGACGACGGGCAAACGGCCATGGCATGCCAGTTGGGGGAAGCGGCCCGCGGCAGCGCTTCAGCCCCTCATAAGGACGCCGGTGTCCGGGGCAGCGCCTCAGCCCCCTCATAGGGACGCCGGTGTCCGGGGCAGCGCCTCAGCCCATCATCAGGACGCCGGTGTCCGGGGCAGCGCCCCAGCTCCTCATCATGACGCCGGTGTCCGGGGCAACGCTTCAGCCCATCATCAGGGCGCCGGTGTCCGGGGCAGCGCCTCAGCCCCTCATAGGGACGCCGGTTGTCAGGGACAGCGCCTCAGCCCATCATCAGAACGCCGGTTGTCCGGGGCAGCGCCTCAGCCCCTCATAGGGACGCTGGTGTCTGGAACAACGCTTCAGCCCATCATCAGGACGCCGGTGTACGGGGCAGCGCCTCAGCCCCTCATAAGGACGCCGGTGTCCGGGGCAGCGCTTCAGCCCCTCATAGGGACGCCGGTGTCCGGAGCAAACGCTTCAGCCCATCATCAGGACGCTGGTGTCCGGGGGCAACGCTTCAGCCCATCATCAGGACGCCGGTGTCCGGGGCAGCGCCTCAGTCCATCATCAGGACGACGGTGTCCGGGGCGTCTCGGTTGTGCTATGAGCAGTCGTTTCGCCGTGGCTCGAGAGCTGCCCTGTTCGAATTTTGCTGCCCAACACAATGGCTATCTGATACTGCCTTACAGAACACAAGAACTCTGCCAACTGGCTCGAACGCACTAGGTAATGTATTAGTGACGGGAGATAGCTGGGCAAAAACCCTGACCAAGGGACCGACACAATCAGATGAAGGGGCCCCATCGGTAAACAACCGTTGTCCTAACTTATGTTCATAGACGAATGCAAAATGGCGTTTGATAATATTATAAAATATTTAGTGACCTATTATGATCATTGGATGCGACTTCATTCAGTCTGACGCAAAATGTTGTGCAACTTACGCCGTGAGATTCATGCTAATTGCTTCCTCCAAAGCACCCCTGGAAATAGTGCTGGTTCCAAAACAAGGCTTCCATCTTTATATATTTCTTTCTTACCGGCGCCAGCCGTTGGTCGTATTAGAACCAATTGGACGAAACCTAAGATCCAGTGTCAACAAAGCCAATGATTTCCATGCCTGAGCAAGAATGTGGTAATGATCTAATATGTAAGAATAAGAATCAGAATGTGGTCATGAATCGAAGTTGGGTTAAAAGTCATCAAGAAAAGAAACACACATCCACACAATTTCAGGTGCCAATGTCAAGTAAGATCAGTAAGGTCACTATTACATTGCTGTATGTCCAGTTTATCACTACCACTTAAAGATGCATGAGTGACAAAGAGTCATGGGGCAAACAGGACCAACACGTCCCAGCAATGGGGTACAATGTTTCAAACTGTGAAGCCCGAGGTCAGGCTATGTTAGTGACCTATCATGACATTCAGAATTATAATATCACTAGCAGGTGATCAAGTGATACTGCAGGCTAAGAAGTCAATAAAAATGACAGCTTAAATTACTAAAGCAGATGTTACCAGGGGCAGGGGTTGAAGCAAGCCAGGTGAATTATGCACTACAAAACAAATTTTGCAGGTTGACACACACATGCACACACATACACACAAACACCCACATGCACCCACACATGCATGGACGGACGCACGCCCACGTGCCACACACACACAAGGGAAGACTACCCTACAACACATTCGCGGGATACATCAAGCCTATCTACATTCCAGACATGACTTTAAAATACCAGGGAAAACGTGAGATTGATGAATGAGAGGATGGAGAAAACTTTAAGCACCTTGCATCAGCTGTTCGCCAGTTAGTGCCTAAAAGCCCATGGGTGTGGGTAGGAGCCGAACATCTAACCACCCAACAGCGTGAGGCAAGGGCCAATAAACTGTCAGGGCCTAACGTTACAGGCCTGGCCCCTGGTGCATTGGCATGGCACCAGTCCCCAGTGGGCGGACGGCAGCGCCCCACCACGGGACCCCGCTCGCCAGTGGACGCTCCGAAGCCAGCGCCCCACCACGGGACAGCTCGCCAGTGGATGCTCCGAAGCCAGCGCCCCGCCACGGGACCGCTCCCCAGTGGACGCTCCGAAGCCAGCGCCCCCACCACGGGACCGCTCCCCAGTGGACGCTACGAAGCCAGCACCCCACCACGGGACCCGCTCGCCAGTGGACGCTCCGAAGCCAGCGCCCCGCCACGGACCGCTCCCCCAGTGGACGCTCCGAAGCCAGCGCCCCACCACGGGACCGCTCGCCAGTGGATGCTCCGAAGCCAGCGCCCCACCACGGGACCGCTCGCCAGTGGACGCTCCGAAGCCAGCGCCCCACCCACGGGACCGCTCCCCAGTGGGACGCTCCGAAGCCAGCGCCCCACACGGGACCGCTCGCCAGCGGATGCTTCGAAGCCAGCGCCCCACCACGGGACCGCTCGCCAGTGGACGCTCCGAAGCCAGCGCCCCGCCACGGGACCGCTCCCCAGTGGACGCTCCGAAGCCAGCGCCCCCACACACGGGACCGCTCGCCAGTGGATGCTCCCAAGCCAGCGCCCCACCACGGGACCGCTCCCCAGTGGGACGCTCCGAAGCCAGCGCCCCGCCACGGGACCGCTCGCCAGTGGACGCTCCGAAGCAAGCGCCCCACCACGGGACCGCTCCCCAGTGGACGCTCCGAAGCCAGCGCCCCACCACGGGACCGCTCCCCAGTGGACGCTCCGAAGCCAGCGCCCCACCACGGGACCCGCTCGCCAGCGGATGCTTCGAAGCCAGCGCCCCACCACGGGACCGCTCGCCAGTGGACGCTCCGAAGCCAGCGCCCCACCACGGGACCGCTCGCCAGTGGATGCTCCGAAGCCAGCGCCCCACCACGGGACCGCTCGCCAGTGGACGCTCCCGAAGCCAGCGCCCCGCCACGGGACCGCTCGCCAGTGGACGCTCCGAAGCCAGCGCCCCAACCATGGGACCCGCTCAGCCAGTGGACGCTCCGAAGCCAGCGCCCCAACCACGGGACCGCTCGCCCGCGGATGCTCCGAAGCCAGCGCCCCACCCACCCCCCCCCCCCCCAACCCCCCCCCCCCCCACGGAACCGCTCGCCAGTGCACGCACCAGAACCAACGCCCCCGCCACGGACCGCTCGCCAGTGGACATGCCAAAGCCTTGGGCAGCCGAACCTGGCTCATCTGGTCACACAGACTTGCAACACAGGCACAGCCACCCAGCACAGGGATTGAGGGGAATGCAGGCAGCCACACAGCCACATCGCAGGTGGGGTGGCCGGGGAAGGGGCCCACAGCTGGCCAGCCCTGGCAAGCTGCGGAAGACTGGGAAATAAGGCAAATGAGCTCCTGAATTTGGAGGAAATATCAAATTTGCACCCTGGTGGTCTCTGAAAATTTCTTCATGAGCAGTGTCAACTGGCAGCATTATTCTGTCAACTTTAATCAGGTTCAGACAGTCTAAACACTTAACAGACACAGCCAAAAAAGATTACTTTCTGACTGGGCTGGACTGTACTGGTTGGACTGGGCCAGGCTAGGCTTGACATATCGCAGCACGTACAAAATGTACTCCACATGGTTTAAACTAATTAAAGCAAAAATTGCTTGATTTGGCTTCAACCCACATCCACACTTAAAAATCACCATGAAGCTATGAGATTGAAGAGTGCCACACTGAACAGCATCATATTATATGCTTCACACTGCAGAGGAAGTTACCTCAGTAAGGTATCAACAGCTTTAAGTCAACCCTGCATGTGCTATGTTTAAGGGCCATGGAAAGCAACCATGTCAAAACAATATAATTAATCTAGATTCACATAATTGAGACAATGGACACCACATCTGCTATTTGTTGCAACATTTGATGTGTGCACACTACACATAACTAGTACAACTTTTCCATCAATTGCATGCACAATTTCACCAAAACCACACACTCACCTCATTGGTGGCTGGGTTATGCAAGTCAATCCAATCAGATGTGGAGCTTTCCACAAATTGTCCATTGATGAATAGCTTGGTGGTGGCTACTGAGGCATACCGGTGACCAGAGCGCAGTCCCAGACAGTCCTGCCTGTTGATCACCAAAGACAGCTGATATGCTGAGCATGTGTCTCATCTGGCATGGTGCTTGACAGACAGGTAGTGAGATGATGAACATTTGAAAGTAAAGGATGTTGCATAATTTACAGCAGAGCCAAAAGGGAAAAAGTTAACATTTTTCAAGTCTACTAAATTCTTGATCATTTCCCTGCCCTGTGCTGATGTCAAAATCATAATCAACATCCATCTATTCTAGCTTGTAAAATGACTGGCCGAAATGGCCAATGGCACACTAATGACGACATCCTTTAACTTCCCAAAGTGCAGCCATGGGGGTGGGAGGCGGCGGAGGCCTGGGCCTCTCGTTAAGCTCGTATTTGTCATTTTCCCTCATAAGTGGCTCCTGACAGATAATTCCAACATCGGCGTGACACGTACACGTTTTTCATGCAAGTTCGGACCGCCGTCACCTTGAGAAAATCCTGGCTGCGTCCCCGTAGATCCCACAGACTCACCTTGCAGCTGGCCAGAGAGATTCGAAACATTCTTAAAGAGTCTACAACAAGCCACACAGCAAAACCGTTTCAGTATCGCGAAACTACCGCCGAGGAATACTCGCGGGAATCAGCGCCGGCTAGTAGGGCGCCAACCACGGGGCCGTTTTAACCAAAGCTACTACAGAAGGCTGCGCAGACGTGACGTCACAATGGAATAAAATTTGGGAGCCCGTAGTATGGTTTTTGGCTGACACTACACGAAGGTTGGGAGATACTAGTAACATGATTACGAATGGAGATTTCGAGAATAAATTGAGCAAGAATCCTGTTCTTCATTTTTTCCAGTGTTTTGTGAATAGATAGCGTGAATTTTGCATTTAAAACCTTCCAGAAAAATAAATACTTTGATCTGCTTCCAAAATTAATCCTACTAAACCACTGTTTTCTAGCTTTAGTACTCGCGCCGTATTTGTTGTAGCCAATGTGCCTGAACATTATGGGAGCGTGTATATCGACCCATGAGTCGATTTGCTGAAAACGGCCCTTCTGTGTAAATCACGTCGGATCCGAGTCGATTTACACACAATAGATTGTAGAATCTGATTCACCTTGTGACCTCAGCTGTTCCATTTCATTTGACTCAGTACCAGACTACGCTTACATTGAATCACCTAACTCACGACTCACGCAGGCTGCAAAATGAAGTGCAATGCAAAACAGCTGCACCACTAAATCGAGTCAGATTCATGACGTCACGTTTGCGCATGCGCACTCGCCTGCGTTTGCGACCCGTGTCCCGCACCGACGCGCGGTTTTTGAACGCCGGGCGTGCCGAGGTGCGGGTGAAGGGTGGATGTGGTTGCGCACAAATGAGGATTAAGGTATGTGCATATTGTGCGTGCATGAAGGTATGTGCATATCGAATCGAGTCACAGATCAATGAAAGTAATTCATTAAATAGGTACACTTGGGCCAGAGACGAGGCGTAGGTCAAAATCAGGGTGCTTTCAACCAGGGACGACGCAGCAATGGCATAGGGGCTGTCCCCGCCCCCCCCCCTCCCCCTCCCATTGCCGGCAGACGGGTTAGATGGCAGCAGTTCAAAATCGGGATTTCCTTAAACATTGAAGGCCCCTTTTGTGGATTGAAAGTATGCTGTTTCTTGGTGGCAAAGCCCTTTCACGTGCCAGGAGGCCATGTTGTATGGTACCAGTGCCCTTTGTTGACAAAATTATAAGGTCCTGTTTGTTTTATTGTCAACATGCATCTACCTGGATATAATGCTTATAACAGTTTGGTAAAAGAACAATATGCTGCAATTTTCCTTTCCCTTCAACTTTCGAGACAACATTGCCCATGAGGCCCCTGTGAGGCAGTCCCATTTTGCTTAGGAGGCCCCTTGGATATCCTTTCCCCCCCAAACCAAAAATCCATGGTGCCATTCCCTCTGTCAGCATCAGCAGGCTGGACTGATTTTCCCTCACTTGTTTCTACTTTGTGTTTAGGTAATTCATTGAAAGTAGCACATACTTTGTACCTATACATTTTGTCACAAATGGAAGCAGGTTTTGTCAGCTGATTGAATGTTACAGTGCTCATGTATATGATAATGGTGATCTTCACCTGATTCTTTGAATGCCTGTCTTCTGGTTTGAAAGGAATTGGCCCATCCTGGCTGAAAGCAAGATTGGGTAGGTGTTTTCAATCAAAATCTGTGGATTTTGTTTGAAATGCTGGAAAGTATTTTACATCAGGTGGTATTAATTTAAGAAAAGATTTGACCAGTACATATATGCTTCTAACAAAATGTATTGAAAGCTGTAAAGTAACAGCTGGGAATGATTAAGTTTTTTTCCAAATCTAGCATTGGACAGGGAGATATCTTGGTGAGCGAGGTAACGCAATTGTAACAAACGGAAGGTGGCCTAAAACAGTATTTATCAATTTAAAAACTTTGGGGAAAACAGCAGCCATGTTTGAAAAGCAAATTTGGATCTGGTGAGGCAAGGAAAGATGTTACTGGAGATCTTAGCTTCATCAGCATGCATTTTAGGACCCACTAAGGTTAGAATGCAACAATAACATGATTGTTGTTGTCCACAACTGTTCACATACTCTTGCATGTATGTAAACTTATTTAAAAAGCAGTGTTTAGATCATAATATATATATATATGTATATATATATATATATATATATATATATATATTATATATATATATGTGGTGTGTGTGTAAGAAAGCTGTAGGTGTGGCTGACTGACAAGAATCACACTGAGAAGTTCGCCATCACAGAGGTCTTCCCGGACTGCGACCAGTTTCTGTGCAGCTTCCATATGCTAGCAAACATGCTGGCTTTTTCAGTTTGTTTTCATAACCTATCAAGGTTGCAAATTGGATTGACTCTCCTCATTGCCCTTGTTTGTCTAATATCATTACTTAATGGCTTGATCATCCTCCGCAGTGGTAAAAAAGCTGAGTGTATGCTGAGTGATCCCTGCATTATGCATCAGCTGTTGAGCCAAACTAGGCTTTAAACATTTTATGTGGTATACAGCCTTGATAACTTTTTCATATAGCACTAATGGTCTGGCTCTTGCCTCTGCCCCTGATAGTCTAATGTAGTACTCCTGCAATCTGGCGCCCTGGCCCCTGATGTTCTAGATCAGAAGGCCCAATGTTGTGTTATGGTGAGCCTTTGCTGGCTTGGCAGGCTGTGTTACAAGCCAGAAAGCCCTGTACTGGATTAAGAGGCACTCTATTCAAGAGGCCCCTTTGATGCATCAGATAGCAGCAGTTCAAGGTCAGGCTTCCCAACCTGATATTACTGCCCTTGAGAGTCTGGCGAGTTACTCCTACCTCCTGGTACTCTGGCCCTTGGTGGCCAGACCTGGCACTCCTGCCCCCATGGTCTGACCTGGTACTACTTCCTCCTGGTGGCCTTACCCAGCCCACAACTTGATGGTGTGAATTGGTACCAGTGCTCCTGGTAGCATAATACTGCTGTCTCATGGTGATCTGACGTGGTACTTGTGCCACATGGTAGAAGGAGGACTTGATACCTCTGCCCCTGATGGTCTTATCTGGTACCCCTGTGCTTAGTGGTCAGGCCTGGTATTCCTGCCACCTGATAGGGTACCCCCACTATTGATGGTCTGACCTGACACTGCTGCTGCCAGCTGGTCTGACCTGGTACCCATGCCCCCTGCTTGTTTGGCATGGTGCCTTGTGCCTGATGGTCTGACCTGGTGCTACTGATGATCAGACCATCAGTGTGTGGGGTCACCAGATCAGACTACTGGAGTTAGAATTACCAGGTCAGGCCATCAGGAGGTGGGTACCAGACCTACCCTGATGATCTGACCTGGTACCCTGATGATTTGACCTGGTACCATGATGATTTGACCAGTACCCCTGATGATTGACCTCTTACCCCCTGATGATCTGATCTGGTACCCCTGATGATCTGACCTGGCACCCCTGATGATCTGACCTGTGACTCCGATGATCTGACCTGTGAATCCTGATGATCTGACCTGTGACTCCTCATGATCTGACCTGTGACTCCTCATGATCTGACCTGGGATCCCTGCTGGTCTGACCTAATATTCCTGCCTCCTTGTGGTTCTTGGTATGCCAGCTGGCAAACTAGCTGGTTGTGCTTTGTGCATAATGTCTGTGGACATTACTGGGCAGTGCACTTAGCTAACATACTTCGCTATGTTTCAGACGTATAGCATCTCAACAAAAGATAGAAGATGCCCGTGTTGAGGAAAGGTGACTGTTTTCATTCCTTGATGAGCTAGATGCCCAATCCGTGAATTGGAGGCCGAGACGAATGTGAAGTTTTTCAAGTCGAGCTCTGTCACTCTTGGTAAATTTCTTCAGACAAATCCTGGGCACTTTATTTCAAAGTTGTCGCTGACCGTGCTGACAAGGAGGCGCTTTGCAGCAGAAAAAGTACCGTCTCGTTAAATTTTCATGCACTCATGGTGGGCGCCAGTACGAAAGCAAAGCTGGCGATCGTCGTGTCCGAAACACGAGAACCAAAAAAGTCGGCTGTCCCGTAAGCATCCTAGTGTTTCTGGAAAAGTCGCGTTTAGAGATTAGGGACATCTCACTGGAGCATTCCCACCCGGTGTCGAAGGCAAGCTTTCTGCTGCAGCCAGAAAATCGTCGCCTGCCTGCGTCCTAAAGGCAGCGTCACCACAGTCGTGGGATCAGCAAAGAAATAAGGTAATCTTGCTTGTTGTGAATTGATACGACCTTTCATTGACAATTGTTAGTAAAACCACGTCTCGAACAGTAATGAGTTGGGAAATATGACCGGCTCATATGCGGTGCGTTTCCGGTCATGACTAACTTGTATCGATCAATAACACATGGTACGGCGTAAAACTAGGTCATAATGTTTCTGCTCAGTGCGTACCATGTCTTGATGTAAGTTTTTCTTAACGTGTTCCTTTTTTTCTTCAGAGTACTGAACAGCAGCGGTGGATGGTGGGAGCGCTGGATTACACCGTCCACGTACTCGGCTTTAAACTCGCCATCATCATGCACCGCGTGGTCACGGTGTTCCATGAATTTGACATAGCTTCGTACATCGGAAACGCCTTGACTTCCCGGATACCTGTAGAGCTCTTAGGCTTCTTCTATTGTAGAGAACAGGCTCGATATCTATATTCGTTTGCATGTCATGATGTGAATAGCTAGTTTGCCAAGATACATCTTCATGTACATATATGAGTATTGCAAGCCCATCCAGAGACTCTGAAAGGCTGAAAGCGTTTCCGACTATCTGTGTTGATTGTTTCCAAACTGGATAAGCTTTGTTAAATAGCACCGCTCACCAAGCAATGGTTGCTTACGTCCAACCTGCTGCGTCCCTGGATGTCCTTGCACTATCTCCTCACTAGTCGAGATGAACGTTGAGCGAGCTTAGATCTGTCGTGTACCTGAACTAAGTAGCAGAAGTGAACTAAGTAGCCTCGTCAAATGTCTGATGCGTTCTTCGTCGACAGTTCCACATATGCGAGAACTGAGTGGGTAGTTATATACTTCCCCATGCGAGGAAGACGCATACAAATGTATGTACAATTTTGTTTTGTGCTAGTTTAACCAGTGACCGCTAGGGAGAATGTGTTTTTAAAAATACCAACATGAGAGCATTGCTTTGGCTACTCATTCAGTGTGTCGGGCCGCTGTTACATAATTGCTTAGTGCGTTCAACAATTCTCAGCCATGGTTGTTATTGATGTTTTTTGACACTGGTTGCGCTCGCACGCTTTGAATCTAGTCAAGAAGAACGTTGATGATTGATGGCGACAGCTCCAGTGGAGGGTGACAAGCCTAAACGGGTCGGACCGGGAAACGTTGACTTGGCTGGAGCGCAAGTCAATGAGGTCAGTCGCAGGAAACTCAAGAGTCTATTTGACATATCGGGACGTAGTCGCAAATTCTGAGGCTGAGCTGGGTCGAACACATCGTGCTCATTTCTGCATCAACACCGGCGGGTCGCCACCTGTTGCAGTTAGGCCAAGAAGAACCCCATATAATTTGAGACCAGAGGTGCGGAGGCAAATCGCTGACATGGAGGCCCGT
>NW_023596420.1:9727068-9731220 GCF_011947565.3 Pollicipes pollicipes
GTACAGGGCCCACTCGAGCTTTGCCTTACCCTCCTTCCGGTACTACAGCGCGCTTCGTTTGACGCTTGGTTGTTGAGTGGCAGCTGGCTGTCGACAGAACCCTATTCTCCGTTTATTGGTATCGAACGGAAAACGATGGACCTAAAGACTCATGACTGATGCGGATTCATAAGCTTTATAAAGGTTCATGAAGATGCAGTGCGCTTTGGTCCTCGGTTGCTGACAGTGGTAGATAAAAGCCGACGAAACTGGACCCTTTTCTGATAGCCAGCAAAATGCGATGGACCTACAAGTGCCTGACACCCATACATACATGTACTACATACATGCATCTTATAAACACGCTAGGGAATATGATACAGAAAGGCATTTTAGGACCATTAATACGCGCCCGGGTGACCGGCTAGATACCCTTCGCTCGGGTGGGGCGGGGTCAATTTGATCCTCTGAGATTTCAGGAACTAAGATAGCTAGATACACCAAATTCACAGGGTGTCTTGACCGTTACGTGGACTCACTTGGATCAGAGTTTAAGCTTCCTAGGTCATGACCTTCAGATTAAAGAAGGTCATACAAGGTCAAATTCCAGGTTGGTTTCCAAAGTGCCCCAGAACCTAGGCAACTGCCTGTAAGTAAAAGGTCACAAGCCTATTTGAGGTCAGTGACCTTGTTTGGCCTTTTGAAGGTCATAATGACCAAAATCATACAAGACTGCTCTGGGTTTTGCATTTGAATAAGCGACAAAGATTACACTAGGCAGTATGTTCCCAAAACAAAATGTCGATCCGGGCCATCTCATGTCAATGACCTTTTCTGAACTCTGAGAAATCAATGGAAGATGTATGATGTGGTTCCTGCTGTCAATAAATTCGCAATGAGCACCGCAAACTATCCCATACGCCAAGCTGTAGAGTAATAAATCAGGTTGGTTTTGACCTTGGTTTGGCCTCCAAACCTGACCTCAGGTCAACGTGATTTGCTCCTTCAATATTTTTGGTGCTTAAGAAAGCATCTCAGAGATGTATGGTCCCGTCAAAAGCTCCGTTTTTTTATCAGATTGGACGATTCCGTAAAAATTGCCTTCACTGAAGTCATGGTCTGACTTTGACCTGCCATACTTCAGCGATCTTTTAAGGTAAATCTAGATGTTTTATGTCAAACCATCTGCTATTGAATTATCTACAGCTATACAAAATTTGGCGTGGCTGCGCCACGCCGTTCGGAAAGCATCCTGGAAAACCTTCGGGGGGGGGGGCAATTTGACCCCCACCCGAGCGCGTGTTAAGGCATGCATTGATAATAACCATGCCTAAAGCACTGATCCCGCCAACGAAATGGAACGCTTCAGAACCAATATATTACTTTGCTTCGACTCACCTGTGCCATGCGACATCTTGACACGACAGTCTTCAGCCTAATCTACATCATGCTTACCACTCCCCAGCTGGATGTCTGTCTAGGCAGGCAATCGTTTTACGAGCGTTTGTTCCGGTACGCAAACCCGCTGAGCTGTTAGCCACTGAAGAACGCACTATTTGACCTCCGGCATTTCTTCGCATAGTAATTGTGATTCGGAACCTGAATTATCTATATTAATTTGCTTTTTAAGGTAGGAGATGGTTTTCATCAAAATCTGAGCCTCTGATGTCCATAATCCAAATCGATTACAAAAATTAAATGTTATATACATATTGTGTGAGAAAAAAGCGCACCACAAGCGTGGTCGGGCTGCAAATTGGCGGCATCAGGAGTCGTGGCACAACGTGATCTGTATACTATGACACTCGGCATGAACTACGCTGGCGAATTGCATTGGTGGGGTAAATTTATCCCATTTCTTTTGGGACATCAAACAAAGGTGTTCTGCTGCATGCATCCGGATCCCAAAGTCCTTCAGCGCACCGACGTTGTCAGAATAAAACATTTTGCGCGGTCATCAAGCGATAGGCTGGCTCTGTACCACACAGTTCGTTCCACATATAGCGAACATTTTCTTCTTGAATGATTCCGTACTGCTCTGAAGTGCCAAGCCAGAGTTGTATGTTGTGGGAATATCGTCTCATATCACTCCATCTCGGAAATTTCAGACATGTTAGTCGAGCAAATCTTTGCGAGCACTCGGCGTGCCAAATACTGGCTGTGCTGCGTTACGTAGTTTTTTTTTTAATGAATTTGGTGCAAATTTTGCCAGACAGGCCAAGCCACCGGACACGTTTTAAGGTTGCCGAACAAACGCTATGGTTCACGCCATAGCTTTGAAAATGGAACTCTACTTTGTTATAGGCAAGACATAATCGCGGACTATCTGTAGTCAAACTACAAGGTCCACTCTTGCGTAAATGCTTGGCTTGAATTTAAGAAAACTTATGTGTCCTGCAAGGATTTTTCATTGTTTTGGGTGCGCAAGCTAAACACCAGCTAGGTGGCGTTAGATGCGCCAGTAAGCCCAGTACCTCACTGTAAAAGTACTGCGATATGTCCGTTTCAAACTGGTTGTGCTGAAAAGCTGCTCTTCCAGATATGAAAATCTCTCCTTGCTAAGGAGTGATGGCATGCCTGTTCAATGCACTGTCAGTAATCAGGGTTCCTGTCACCGAAAGCAAATTTGAGTATGCAGGCGATTCCCCTTTCATGACTGTTTGTCTGTGTATCTTTGCTGCAACGATCCCAGCTAACAGCTCTCGCCGTAAGTAGCCACCGAGTTCGGAAGACAGCTTAACAGTTATACCCATCCCAAAGATCTCCAATGCAGGCGCTGGCATGCTGACGGCCGGCTATGTCAGGAGTATGAGCTCGTCCGGTTTCTGCTGTTCCATGCGGTGCTCGTGTGTATTTGCGGCGACTTGGGTACAATATTGCGGGGCTGAACCATAAATTATGAAAGGCGGGGGGAGAGGCTACTTCAGAGCAATGCAGCTCCACCCACGTGGTCAGAGTGTTGCAAGAACCGAAGCAGTAGGTAAAAACCTTGGATACCAAAATCATGCCTGCAGAACATGCTATCGAATTCCTGGAAGGAATGTCGCAGTGAGTGGGAACACAACTGTGTACATTTACTTCAATGTTGCTATGCTTGCAGCTATCTGTCCACATTTACGCATGCGGGCACTGCGCCCGGTGTACCGTGGTCCCAGCCTGCCCGATCCCCTGCGCCACTCGCACGTGCCACAGTGGCACTGCGCCCGGTGTACCGTGGTCCCAGCCTGCCCGATCCCTTTCGCCACTCGCGGCGTTTCGCACGTGCGACGGTGGCACTGCGCCAGCCGCGGAACGCGCCCACCTGAGGAGGTGCCAAAAATAACCCGCGCCTGTCGGCTCCGGGCCAGGTAGTTTGCATCTCCAGACGTCTCCCGAAATAGTGCGGACCCGCCAGGAAGCTACTGGAGCGCCGAGGCGGCGGCTGGTCGACGGACAACTGAGCCATCCCCGCACCGGCGACGGCTGAGCCATCTCTGCGCCGGCGACGACGGCTGAGCCATCCCTGCGCCGGTGACGACGGCTGAGCCATCCCGCCGGTGACGACGGCTGAGCCAACCCCGCGCCGGCGACGACTGCGGAACGGCGACACTGCTGGCGTGAGTGGCCTCTGCCGATCGGCCCACACACGCCACACAGCGGCTAGATCTGCCAGGAAGCCGAGACGTCTGAAAAGCGCCGCTGCGCAGGTATGTCCTTGTGTGTGCAGCGTTATGAACATGCCATGATTGTGTCAGCCACAGCTGCTTCATCCCACGGCGGCCTGACAAGTGGAACAACATTGCAAAAGAACGATACCCATCTGATGCATCTGTTACGATGTTAGTGCTAGGTCAGACAGTATCGTATCTGCGTGAATTATGTAGCTGCTGCTGTTATACCACCCTCGTGTTGCCTCCATGGAAGCATTCCGAGCTGGCTGGAAACCCATGCTTCTGGAGCAGCCTATGTTCTCAGCAATTTTCATATCCGTTTTCCAGATCGCCAGCTCAACAAAGTGGTTTATTTGCGTGGAGTGATTCACGAGATAACTAAGTTGGAGAGTCATGATCAAAATTCCCCCTAGATATAGCTTAAATCACAGAGAGAGAGGAGAGAGAGAGATAGCGAGAGAGATAGATAGAGAGAGACGCGATACAGAGAGAGAGAGATAGATAAGAGAGAGAGAGAGAGAGA
>NW_023596420.1:9731908-9756871 GCF_011947565.3 Pollicipes pollicipes
TCCCTCTTTCAAGACACGGCGCCCCACAGGGGTCTCGGATCACGACCTTCTGGAGGCTCATGACAAACCTTTTAACTTGACAGGCGTCACTGTCCCATGTCGTAACGTCGGTTGAGTTTCTGAGGCAGTAAGTGATGTCCTCTATCGTTAAGGATGCCAAGGTCATATGCATTGCGATGTCCCTGTGCCACGTTCAAAAATCATTCTGTTCCTAGATTCCCACCTGTCACCAACTAGAGAGCAATAATAGAGGCTCCTTGCATACCCATCAGGTACTCCATTCCCGGCTTCACTCACAGCCACGTCCGAGCCGACGAAGGAGATGGCGCGGATGTCGGGGTTGTCGCAGATGAAGTTGACCGCCTCGTGCTCGCCGTGGATCACGTTCACAACACCGTCCGGCATGCCCGCCTCCTGGCGACGGCGAAAAGAAACAGTGATGGCTGCCACCACCGAAATGGGGCAATATCAATCGCCCCGCTCTCTGAACGTGAGAGCGCGATGACTAGAGATCGCTGCTTGAGATCGCTCTCACTGCACACTAAAACACGCACAAAACAATGATGAATTACGCTACACCAGCCTAGTCCACAGGCGTAACGCCTGGCGACAATCCCCTCGGCAGTGAGCGCTCCCCACGGACCCCACACTCAAGGCCGGTGAGCGCCGCTCGGGCCGTGACCGGGCGCGTGACCGGGCACCTGAGCTGACCTCGAGGTCAGGCGCGGCTCTCCCACCTTTAACAGCTCCACCAGCAGCATGCAGGCGCCCGGGTCACGCTCGGACGGCTTGACGATGGACGTGTTGCCACACACGGCAGCAGTGGGGAACATCTGCCGGGGAAGGGACAGCGGCGGTCAGGGCCGGAGACGGGACAGCGGCGGTCAGGGCCGGGGTGGGACAGTGGCGGTCAGGGACGGGACGGGACAGTGGCGGGGGGCGGGGACGGGACAGCGGCGGTCAGTGACAGGGACGGGACAGCGGCGGTCAGGGCCAGGGCGGGACAGCGGCGGTCAGGGCCGGGGTGGGACAGTGGCGGTCAGGGACGGGAGGGACAGTGGCGGTCGGGGGCGGGGACGGGACAGCGGCGGTCAGGGACGGGGACGGGACAGCGGCGGTCAGGGCCGGGGTGGGACAGCGGCGGTCACGGCCGGGGTGGGACAGCGGGGTCAGGGCCGGGGCGGGACAGCGGCGGTCACGGCCGGGGTGGGACAGCGGCGGTCAGGGCCGGGTGGGACAGCGGCGGTCACGGCCGGGGTGGGACAGCGGCGGTCAGGGCCGGGTGGGACAGTGGCGGTCAGGGCCGGGGTGGGACGGGACAGGGCGGTCAGGGCCGGGGTGGGACAGCGGCGGTCAGGGCCGGGGGGACAGCGGCGGTCACGGCCGGGGTGGGACAGCGGGCGGTCACGGCCGGGGTGGGACAGCGGCGGTCAGGGCCGGGGTGGGACAGCGGCGGTCAGAGCCGGGGTGGGACAGCGGCGGTCACGGCCGGGGTGGGACAGCGGCGGTCACGGTCGGGGTGGGACAGCGGCGGTCACGGCCGGGGTGGGACAGCGGCGGTCAGGGCGGAACGGGACAGTGGCGGTCAGAGCCGGACAGTGGGGGTCAGGGTCAGGCCAGGGTCACATCAGCGATCAGTGGCCAGGCCGACCGCCCAGCTGACTAAGACACGGCGCCGCCCGATCGTCAGCTCGTCAGCTGATCGGCGCAGCGTTTCCATGAAGGGTGCTCTTGTAAGTTTGTAGAGGGATATATCGACCCGGGCCGGGTTACCCAGGTCTGATTAACTTAGCTTGCGGACGACTGGCTGAGCGAGCAGCCTTGACCAAAACACGTACCGCAGAGCGCAGCGTGCGTCTGCTGCACCGCGACTGCCCTGATCCTTTCACCAGTCTCTAAACGACAACATTTGCGATACGCCACGAACCACGCAGCATGGACTTCAGAAACACACGCAACAGCCGGAGCATATGACGTACTCTTTCATGCCAGACACAGGACCGGACGACCCAACTGCGGCACCCCGCCTCCGAGCGGCAGACGGCCGGGCGGCGCGTCCGGACGACTCACCCAGAGCGGGATCATGGCGGGGAAGTTGAAGGGCGTGATGCCGGCGCACACGCCCAAGGGGATACGGTACGACAGCGTGTCCATGTCTTTGGAGACGCCCGGCATCGTCTCGCCCAGCTGCAGACTCGTGATGCTGCAGCAGTGCTCCACCACCTCTGCAACGGCACGCAGAAGACGTGAAAATCGACGCGATCACTTGGCGAAACCCCCGGCGTCATCCTCACACGACACATGCAATGCACTTATGTGTGTGTTGAACAGTGTTACATGCCAGCCTACTACACATCGTAACACAAGTGCACACACTTGCTGTGTTTCTCGCACACAAGTGCGAGAAACGCAGCAAGAACACCTCCGATCACCCTCAAAAAGGGGCAGCGTAGCACCTTATGCAATCTCTAGCAGGACATACCTATGAGGCAAGGCTCTATCAGCCAGCAGCATCGCAGCATGCATGTATCGTGCGTATCCGATCCAACTCCTGTCATCCTGCATATACGTATCCCCCGGTAAACGTCTCCACCCGGAAATTAGGCATAATTTGGCATAATAAATAAAACACATCACGCTGCACGGACCATTCCTCCACATCACACAACTATCGGCCCGAACCAAAACTGAAGTCTGATCTGAGCCCAGTCCCTTCGGTCTCCATGCGGTGACAGCTGCCCCCCCCCCCCCCCTTGTAACCGTCACCAGCTGTTCGGTGATCAGAATGGGCGCACCGGGGCGCGCCGCGGCGGGCCGGGTTGACTCACGCAGGCCGCGCAGTACGTCGCCCTCGGCGTCCACCAGCGTCTCTGCCCTGCTCCTGGGTGATGCTCTCCGCCAGCCGGCGCATGTTCTGCTTGATCAGGTTTCTGGTAGTTGAACATGATCTGCTGCCGCGGTCAGGATGGATGTCTGCGACCAGGTCTTGAACGCCTCCTTGCCGCGTTCCACCGCGAGTTCATCTCGGCATGGGTGGCCTTGGGCACACGCGTGACCACCTGCCGGGCACAGCGGGACGGCCAGCGGGTCATGGCGGGGTCGGACGTTGCTCCCCAAAACCACCGGCGCCGCGCACAGGCAATCAAGACCTCCTTTACTCCGGCTCTAAAGCCACCTGTGCAACGCGGCGCGTGCTGCCATGACCAGGGCCGGAGTGCACTCACGCATGATAGCAACGTCCAAAACAATCGGTCAAGCTGCATCGCGTGACGTGTCACCAGGACAAAAAAAAAACTGTTTCTCGCGATTTCAAAACAAAACTGAAAAATCGAGTAGGATGGGCAGACAATGTTAAATGACTACTGATACTCATTTCGATAAACGCATGTAGCCGAAACATCAATATCAATATCAATATCAATATATATATATATATATATATATATATATATATATATATATATATATATATATATATCTATCTATCTATCTATCTATCTATCTATCTATCTATCTATATATATATATATATATACACACATATATATATATATATATATATATATATATATATATATATATATATACATACATAAGCGTGTGTGCGTGTGTGCGTGTGTGCGTGTGTGCGTGCGTGCGTGCGTGCATGCGGTGCGTGCGTGCGTGCGTGCGTGCGTGCGTGCGTGCGTGCGTGCGCTGTGTTGTGTATGTCCATTCTCCTGCTTATTCTACGAGGAATAATTCAATCATTTATCATTACTGTCCTCTTTATATGCATTATGTTCCTCGCAAATGCGCTTGACAACTTATATCAACCAGAGCCTCCGGTGCAATGACGGCACTTCATTCCAGCATATGAATTAACAATATCGCAAAGCTAAAATATCCACATTTTATTGTTTACATCGGGTGCATTGCACATACTTTCTGTCTCGGGAAGGCAGCAAGCGCTACCCTCACATTGTAAGGCTTAGCCCTTGTTCGTCCATTGTGACCCTAACCTTTCATTTTCTTCTTGGGCTAACAATTAAAAAATACAGAGCACTGAATGGCCCTTACACATGCGCTATCCACATCAAAACAGTATATAAGAACAGCCTTTTCCTGAATTCGTTACACCACGCCATCGTTCTCGCACACTGGTTTGGCCTTGAGACTCTCCTTCGGTACTGCATGACGATGCCACATCCTCAGCCAACGGATAACGCCGCAAGGCCATATGGCAGTGATCAGTGGGCACCCCACGTGACCTGCCCGCATACTCTCCGCCTCTGTCCAAAGGTCGCCGCAAAGCTCGGTTGCCAGGCCTCATCCCATATGACGACGGTCAGCACCAAGGCCAAATCACGGCCATGTGACAGGGCTTAAATACACATTCGCCGCCCGACAAAACCCACGGCTCCCGGCCGAGACGACGGGCAAACGGCCATGGCATGCCAGTTGGGGAAGCGGCCCGCGGCAGCGCTTCAGCCCCTCATAAGGACGCCGTTGTCCGGGCAGTGCCTCAGCCCTTCATAGGGACGCCGGTGTCCGGGGCAGCGCCTCAGCCCCTCATAGGGACGCCGGTGTCCGGGGCAGCGCCTCAGCCCATCATCAGGACGCCGGTGTCCGGGGCAGCGCCCCAGCTCCTCATCATGACGCCGGTGTCCGGGGCAACGCTTCAGCCCATCATCAGGACGCCGGTGTCCGGGGCAGCGCCTCAGCCCCTCATAGGGACGCCGGTGTCAGGGACAGCGCCTCAGCCCATCATCAGGACGCCGGTATCCGGGGCAGCGCCTCAGCCCCTCATAGGGACGCCGGTGTCCGGAGCAACGCTTCAGCCCATCATCAGGACGCCGGTGTCCGGGGCAGCGCCTCAGCCCCTCATCATGACGTCGGTGTCCGGGGCAGCGCCTCAGCCCATCATCAGGACGCCGGTGTCCGGAGCAACGCTTCAGCCCATCATCAGGACGCTGGTGTCCGGGGCAACGCTTCAGCCCATCATCAGGACGCCGGTGTCCGGGGCAGCGCCTCAGCCCCTCATAAGGACACCGGTGTCCGGGGCAACGCTTCAGCCCATCATCATGACGCCGGTGTCCGGGGCAGCGCCTCAGCCCCTCATCATGACGTCGGTGTCCGGGGCAGCGCCTCAGCCCATCATCAGGACGCCGGTGTCCGGGGCAGCGCCTCAGCCCATCATCAGGGCGCCGGTGTCAGGGACAGCGCTTCAGCCCATCATCAGGACGTCGGTGTCCGGGGCAGCGCCTCAACCCGCCATCAGGACGCCGGTGTCCGGGGCAGCGCCTCAGCCCATCATCAGGACGCCGGTGTCCGGGGCAGCGCCTCAGCCCATCATCAGGACGTCGGTGTCCGGGGCAGCGCCTCAGCCCATCATCAGGGTGCCGGTGTCAGGGACGGCGCTTCAGCCCATCATCAGGACGCCGGTGTCCGGGGCAGCGCCTCAACCCGCCATCAGGACGCCGGTGTCCGGGGCAGCGCCTCAGTCCATCATCAGGACGACGGTGTCCGGGGCGTCTCGGTTGCGCTATGAGCAGGTCGTTTCGCCGTGGCTCGAGAGCTGCCCTGTTCGAATTTTGCTGCCCAACACAATGGCTATCTGATACTGCCTTCCAGAACACAAGAACTCTGCCAACTGGCTCGAACGCACTAGGTAATGTATTAGTGACGGGAGATAGCTGGGCAAAAACCCTGACCAAGGGACCGACACAATCAGATGAAGGGGCCCCATCGGTAAACAACCGTTGTCTTAACTTATGTTCATAAACGAATGCAAAATGGCGTTTGATAATATTATAAAATATTTAGTGACCTATTATGATCATTGGATGCGACTTCATTCAGTCTGACGCAAAATGTTGTGCAACTTACGCCGTGAGATTCATGCTAATTGCTTCCTCCAAAGCACCCCTGGAAATAGTGCTGGTTCCAAAACAAGGCTTCCATCTTTTATATATTTCTTTCTTACTGGCGCCAGCCGTTGGTCGTATTAGAACCAATTGGACGAAACCTAAGATCCAGTGTCAACAAAGCCAATGATTTCCATGCCTGAGCAAGAATGTGGTAATGATCTAATATGTAAGAATAAGAATCAGAATGTGGTCATGAATCGAAGTTGGGTTAAAAGTCATCAAAAAAGAAACACACATCCACACAATTTCAGGTGCCAATGTCAAGTAAGATCAGTAAGGTCACTATTACATTGCTGTGGTATGTCCAGTTTATCACTACCACTTTAAGATGCATGAGTGACAAAGAGTCATGGGGCAAACAGGACCAACACGTCCCAGCAATGGGGTACAATGTTTCAAACTGTGAAGCCCGAGGTCAGGCTATGTTAGTGACCTATCATGACATTCAGAATTATAATATCACTAGCAGGTGATCAAGTGATACTGTAGGCTAAGAAGTCAATAAAAATGACAGCTTAAATTACTAAAGCAGATGTTACCAGGGGCAGGGGTTGAAGCAGGCCAGGTGAATTATGCACTACAAAACAAATTTTGCAGTTGACACACACATGCACACGCATATACACAAACACCCACATGCACCCACACATGCATGCACGGACGCACGCCCACGTGCACACACACACACAAGGGAAGACTACCCTACAACATATTCGCGGGATACATCAAGCCTATCTACATTCCAGACATGACTTTAAAATACCAGGGAAAATGTGAGATTGATGAATGAGAGGATGGAGAAAACTTTAAGCACCTTGCATCAGCTGTTCGCCAATTAGTGCCTGAAAGCCCATGGGTGTGGGTAGGAGCCGAACATCTAACCACCCAACAGCGTGAGGCAAGGGCCAATAAACTGTCAGGGCCTAACGTTACAGGCCTGGCCCCTGGTGCATTGGCATGGCACCAGTCCCAGTGGGCGGACGGCAGCGCCCCACCGCGGGACCGCTCCCCAGTGGACGCTCCGAAGCCAGCGCCCCACCAGGGGACAGCTCGCCAGTGGACGCTCCGAAGCCAGCGCCCCGCCACGGGACCGCTCGCCAGTGGATGCTCCGAAGCCAGCGCCCCGCCACGGGACCGCTCGCCAGTGGATGCTCCGAAGCCAGCGCCCCGCCACGGGACCGCTCGCCAGTGGATGCTCCGAAGCCAGCGCCCCCCCCCCCCCCCCCCCCCCCCACGGAACCGCTCGCCAGTGCACGCACCAGAACCAGCGCCCCGCCACGGACCGCTCGCCAGTGGACGTGCCAAAGCCTTGGGCAGCCGAACCTGGCTCATCTGGTCACACAGACTTGCAACACAGGCACAGCCACCCCAGCACAGGGCTTTGAGGGGAATGCAGGCAGCCACACAGCCACATCGCAGGTGGGGTGGCCGGGGAAGGGGCCCACAGCTGGCCAGCCTGGCAAGCTGCAGAAGACTGGGAAATAAGGCAAATGAGCTCCTGAATTTGGAGGAAATATCAAATTTGCACCCTGGTGGTCTCTGAAAATGTCTTCATGAGCAGTGTCAACTGGCAGCATTATTCTGTCAACTTTAATCAGGTTCAGACAGTCTAAACACTTAACAGACACAGCCAAAAAAGATCACTTTCTGACTGGGCTGGACTGTACTGGTTGGACTGGGCCAGGCTAGGCTTGACATATCACAGCATGTACAAAATTTACTCCACATGGTTTAGACTAATTAAAGCAAAAATTGCTTGATTTGGCTTCAACCCACATCCACACTTAAAAATCACCATGAAGCTATGAGATTGAAGAGTGCCACACTGAACAGCATCATATTATATGCTTCACACTGCAGAGGAAGTTACCTCAGTAAGGTATCAACAGCTTTAAGTCAACCCTGCATGTGCTATGTTTAAGGGCCATGGAAAGCAACCATGTCAAAACAATATAATTAATCTAGATTCACATAATTGAGACAATGGACACCACATCTGCTATTTGTTGCAACATTTGATGTGTGCACACTACACATAACTAGTACAACTTTTCCATCAATTGCATGCACAATTTCACCAAAACCACACACTCACCTCATTGGTGGCTGGGTTATGCAAGTCAATCCAATCAGATGTGGAGCTTTCCACAAATTGTCCATTGATGAATAGCTTGGTGGTGGCTACTGAGGCATACCGGTGACCAGAGCGCAGCCCAGACAGTCCTGCCTGTTGATCACCAAAGACAGCTGATATGCTGAGCATGTGTCTCATCTGGCATGGTGCTGGACAGACAGGTAGTGAGATGATGAACATTTGAAAGTAAAGGATGTTGCATAATTTACAGCAGAGCCAAAAGGGAAAAAGTTAACATTTTTCAAGTCTACTAAATTCTTGATCATTCCCCTGCCCTGTGCTGATGTCAAAATCATAATCAACATCCATCTATTCTAGCTTGTAAAATGATTGGCCGAAATGGCCAATGGCACACTAATGACGACATCCTTTAACTTCCCAAAGTGCAGCCATGGGGGTGGGAGGCGGCGGAGGCCTGGGCCTCTCGTTAAGTTCGTATTTGTCATTTTCCCTCATAAGTGGCTCCTGACAGATAATTCCAACATCGGCGTGACACGTACACGTTTTTCATGCAAGTTCGGACCGCCGTCACCTTGAGAAAATCCTGGCTGCGTCCCCGTACATCCCACAGACTCACCTTGCAGCTGGCCAGAGAGATTCGAAACATTCTTAAAGAGTCTACAACAAAGCCACACAGCAAAACTGTTTCAGTATCGCGAAACTACCGCCGAGGAATACCCGCGGGGAACAGCGCCGGCTAGTAGGGCGCCAACCACGGGGCCGTTTAACCACAGCTACTACAGAAGGCTGCGCAGACGTGACGTCATAATGGAAATAAAATTTGGGAGCCCGTAGTATGGTTTTTGGCTGACACTACACGAAGGTTGGGAGATACTAGTAACATGATTACGAATGGAGATTTCGAGAATAAACTGAGCAAGAATCCTGTTCTTCATCTTTTCCAGTGTTTTGTGAATAGATAGCGTGAATTTTGCATTTAAAACCTTCCAGAAAAATAAATACTTTGATCTGCTTCCAAAATTAAATCCTACTAAACCATGTTTTCTAGCTTTAGTACTCGCGCCGTATTTGTTGTAGCCAACGTGCCTGAACATTTATGGGAGCGTGTATATCGACTCATGAGTCGATTTACCGAAAACGGCCCTTCTGTGTAAATCACGTCGGATCCGAGTCGATTTACACACAGCTGCACCACTGTGTAAATCGGGTCAGACTCATGACGTCACGTTTGCGCATGCGCACTCGCCTGCGTTTGCGACCGTGTCCGCACCGACGCGCGGTTTTGAACGCCGGGCGTGTCGAGGTGCGGGTGAGGGTGGATGTGGTGCGCCACAAATGAGGATTAAGGTATGTGCATATTGTGCGTGCATGAAGGTATGTGCACATCGAATCGAGTCACAGATCAATGAAAGTAATTTCATTAAATAGGTACACTTGGCCAGAGACGAGGCGTAGGTCAAAATCAGGGTGCTTTCAACCAGGGACGACGCAGCAATGGCATAGGGGCTGTCCCCGCCCCCCCCCCCCCCCCTCCCATTGCCGGCAGACGGGTAGATGGCAGCAGTTCCAAATCAGGGATTTCCTTAAACATTTGAAGGACCCCTTTTGTGGATTGAAAGTATGCTGTTCTTGGTGACAAAGCCCTTTCACGTGCCAGGAGGCCATGTTGTATGGTACCAATGCCCTTTGTTGCAAAATCATAAGGTCCTGTTTGTTTTATTGTCAACATCTATTTACCTGGATATAATGCTTATAACAGTTTGGTAAAAGAACATATGCCTGCAATTTTCCTTTCCCTTCAACTTTCGAGACAACATTGCCCGTGAGGCCCCCTGTGAGGCAGCCCCATTTTGCTTAGGAGGCCCCTTGGATATCCTCCCCCCCCAAACCAAAAATCCATGGTGCCATTCCCTCTGTCAGCATCAGCAGGCTGGACTGATTTTCCCTCACTTGTTTCTACTTTGTGTTTAGGTAATTCATTAAAAGTAGCACATACTTTGTACCTATACATTTTGTCACAAATGGGAGCAGGTTTTGTCAGCTGATTGAATGTTACAGTGCTTATGTATATGATAATGGTGATCTTCAGCTGATTCTTTGAATGCCTGTCTTCTGGTTTGAAAAGGAGTTGGCCCATCCTGGCTGAAAGCAAGACTGGGTAGGTGTTTTCATCAAAATCTGTGGATTTTGTTGAAATACTGGAAAGTATTTTACATCAGGTGGTATTAATTTAAGAAAAGATTTGACCAGTACATATATGCTTCTAACAAAATGTATTGAAAGCTGTTAAGTAACAGCTGGGAATGATTAAGTCTTTTCAAAATCGAGCATTGACAGGGAGATATCTTGTGAGCGAGGTATGCAATTGTAACAAAACGAGTGGCCAAAAACAGGTATTTATCAATTTTAAAAACTTTGGGAAAACAGCAGCTGTGTTTGAAAAGCAAATTTGGATCTGGTGAGGCAAGGAAAGATGTTACTGGAGATCTTAGCTTCATCAGCATGCATTTTAGGACCCACTAAGGTTAGAATGCAAACAATAAACATGATTGTTGTTGTTCACAACTGTTCACATACTCTTTGCATGTATGTAAACTTATTTAAAAGCAGTGTTTAGATCATATATATATATATATATATATATATATATATGTATATATATATATGTAAGAAAGCTGTAGGTGTGGCTGACTAACAAGGATCACGCTGAGAAGTTGCCCATCACAGAGGTCTTCCCGGACTGCGACCAGTTTCTGTGCAGCTTCCATATGCTAGCAAACATGCTGGCTTTTTCAGTTTGTTTTCATAACCTATCAAGGTTGCAAATTGGATTGACTCTCCTCATTGCCCTTGTTTGTCTAATATTATTACTTAATGGCTTGATCATCCTCCGCAGTGGTAAAAGAAGCTGAGTGTGTGCTGAGTGATCCCTGCATTATGCATCAGTTGTTGAGCCAAACTAGGCTTTAAACATTTTATGTGGTATACAGCCTTGATAACTTTTTCATATAGCACTAATGGTCTGGCTCTTGCCTCTGGCCCTGATAGTCTAATGTAGTACTCCTGCAATCTGGCACCCTGGCCCCTGATGTTCTAGATCAGAAGGCCCAATGTTGTGTTATGGTGAGCTCTTTGCTGGCTTGGCAGGCTGTGTTACAAGCCAGGAAGCCCTGTACTGGATTAAGAGGCACTCTCTATTCAAGAGGCCCCTTTGATGCATCAGATAGCAGCAGTTTGAGGTCGGGCTTTCCGACCTGATATTACTGCCCTTGAGAGTCTGGCGAGGTACTCCTACCTCCTGGTACTCTGGCCCCTGGTGGCCAGACCTGGCACTCCTGCCCCCCATGGTCTGACCTGGTACTACTTCCTCCTGGTGGCCTTACCCGGTACCACAACTTGATGGTGTGAATTGGTACCAGTGCTCCTGGTAGCATAATACTGCTGTCTCATGGTGATCTGACGTGGTACTTGTGCCACATGGTAGAAGGACTTGATACCTCTGCCCCTGATGGTCTTATCTGGTACCCGTGTGCTTGGTGGTCGGGCCTGGTATTCCTGCCACCTGATAGGGTACCCCCACTATTGATGGTCTGACCTGACACTGCTGCTGCCAGCTGGTCTGACTTGGTACCCATGCCCCCTGCTTGTTTGGCATGGTGCCTTGTGCCTGATGGTCTGACCTGGTGCTACTGATGATCAGACCATCAGTGTGTGGGGTCACCAGATCAGACTACTGAAGTTAGAATTACCAGGTCAGGCCACCAGGAGGTGGGTACCAGATCTACCCTGATGATCTGACCTGGTACCCTGATGATTTGACCTGGTACCATGATGATTTGACCTGGTACCCCTGATGATCTGACCTCTTACCTCTGCTGATCTGATCTGGTACCCCTGATGATCTGACCTGGCACCCCTGATGATCTGACCTGGCACCCCTGATGATCTGACCTGTGACTCCTGATGATCTGACCTGTGAATCCTGATGATCTGACCTGTGACTCCTCATGATCTGACCTGTGACTCCTCATGATCTGACCTGGGATCCCTGCTGGTCTGACCTAATATTCCTGCCTCCTTGTGGTTCTTGGTATGCCAGCTGGCAAACTAGCTGGTTGTGCTTTGTGCATAATGTCTGTGGACATTACTGGGCAGTGCACTTAGCTAACATACTTCGCTATGTTTCAGACGTATAGCATCTCAACAAAAGATAGAAGATGCCCGTGTTGAGGAAAGGTGACTGTTTTCATTCCTTTGATGAGCTAGATGCCCATATCCGTGAATTGGAGGCCGAGACGAATGTGAAGTTTTTCAAGTCGAGCTCTGTCACTCTTGGTAAATTTCTTCAGACAAATCCTGGGCACTTTGTTTCAAAGTTGGTCGCTGACCGTGCTGACAAGGAGGCGCTCTTGCAGCAGAAAAAGTACCGTCTCGTTAAATTTTCATGCACTCATGGTGGGCGCCAGTACGAAAGCAAAGCTGGCGATCGTCGTGTCCGAAACACGAGAACCAAAAAAGTCGGCTGTCCCGTAAGCATCCTAGTGTTTCTGGAAAAGTCGCGTTTAGAGATTAGGGACATCTCACTGGAGCATTCCCACCCGGTGTCGAAGGCAAGCTTTCTGCTGCAGCCAGAAAATCGTCGCCTGCCTGCGTCCTAAAGGCAGCGTCACCACAGTCGTGGGATCAGCAAAGAAATAAGGTAATCTTGCTTGTTGTGAATTGATACGACCTTTCATTGACAATTGTTAGTAAAACCACGTCTCGAACAGTAATGAGTTGGGAAATATGACCGGCTCATATGCGGTGCGTTTCCGGTCATGACTAACTTGTATCGATCAATAACACATGGTACGGCGTAAAACTAGGTCATAATGTTTCTGCTCAGTGCGTACCATGTCTTGATGTAAGTTTTTCTTAACGTGTTCCTTTTTTTCTTCAGAGTACTGAACAGCAGCGGTGGATGGTGGGAGCGCTGGATTACACCGTCCACGTACTCGGCTTTAAACTCGCCATCATCATGCACCGCGTGGTCACGGTGTTCCATGAATTTGACATAGCTTCGTACATCGGAAACGCCTTGACTTCCCGGATACCTGTAGAGCTCTTAGGCTTCTTCTATTGTAGAGAACAGGCTCGATATCTATATTCGTTTGCATGTCATGATGTGAATAGCTAGTTTGCCAAGATACATCTTCATGTACATATATGAGTATTGCAAGCCCATCCAGAGACTCTGAAAGGCTGAAAGCGTTTCCGACTATCTGTGTTGATTGTTTCCAAACTGGATAAGCTTTGTTAAATAGCACCGCTCACCAAGCAATGGTTGCTTACGTCCAACCTGCTGCGTCCCTGGATGTCCTTGCACTATCTCCTCACTAGTCGAGATGAACGTTGAGCGAGCTTAGATCTGTCGTGTACCTGAACTAAGTAGCAGAAGTGAACTAAGTAGCCTCGTCAAATGTCTGATGCGTTCTTCGTCGACAGTTCCACATATGCGAGAACTGAGTGGGTAGTTATATACTTCCCCATGCGAGGAAGACGCATACAAATGTATGTACAATTTTGTTTTGTGCTAGTTTAACCAGTGACCGCTAGGGAGAATGTGTTTTTAAAAATACCAACATGAGAGCATTGCTTTGGCTACTCATTCAGTGTGTCGGGCCGCTGTTACATAATTGCTTAGTGCGTTCAACAATTCTCAGCCATGGTTGTTATTGATGTTTTTTGACACTGGTTGCGCTCGCACGCTTTGAATCTAGTCAAGAAGAACGTTGATGATTGATGGCGACAGCTCCAGTGGAGGGTGACAAGCCTAAACGGGTCGGACCGGGAAACGTTGACTTGGCTGGAGCGCAAGTCAATGAGGTCAGTCGCAGGAAACTCAAGAGTCTATTTGACATATCGGGACGTAGTCGCAAATTCTGAGGCTGAGCTGGGTCGAACACATCGTGCTCATTTCTGCATCAACACCGGCGGGTCGCCACCTGTTGCAGTTAGGCCAAGAAGAACCCCATATAATTTGAGACCAGAGGTGCGGAGGCAAATCGCTGACATGGAGGCCCGTGGGCTAATCCAGCGTTCTAACTCTCCTTGGTCGTCACCTATTTTGATGGTTAAGAAGTCAGATGGTTTTTTTCGTTTCGCGGTGGACTTTCGTGCGTTAAACAGTAAGACGATGGACGGGGTCTGCTACCAACCATCTGCCAAGGAATGCCTGGATAGCTTGGCTAGGTCCAGGCTGTTTACCACGATGGACCTGAACTCGGCTTATTGGCAGGTCCCAGTTGCCACGGAAGACCAGAGAAAAACGGCATTCACAACAGCGGACGGAAAATGAAAATTCCGGGTGGTGCTATTTGAGGCTAAGGGGTGCCTGGATGTTTTCCTCGCGTGATAGCAGAGGTATTGCGGGGCCTGATTGGAAACGGGGTCACTGCATATCTCGATGATATCACCGTCGGTGGAGGAACTGAAGAGGAGCACCTGCACCTGCTGCAAGCTGTGTTGGAAAGACTGAGGTGTGCTGGTTTGACTGTAAAGAGCAAGAAAGTGGCGCCCTGTAGGCGACAGATAAGGTTTCTTGGGCACGTTGTGTCATCCTCAGGCCTCGAGCCAGATGCAGAAAAGGTTGAGGTTATCAAGAAATGGCCGCGAGTACAGACAACCAAACAATTGAAACAAATTCTTGGGGTTTGCAATTACTACAATGATTTCGTGCCACATCTCCAGGTTGTGACGGCTCCGCTGCATAAAATCCCTGGAAAGACCAAGTTATAGTGGGGTGAACGGAAAGAAAATGATTTTCGAGAACTGAAACAGACCCTCACCACGTTCACGCTCTTACATTTACCAGACATACAGCAAGAATTTGAGGTTAGCACGGATGCATCGGATTTTGGTTTGGGCTGTGTTCTATCACAGAGAGACCAATCAGGGGTCGACAGGCCGGTAAATCTTGCCTCGAAGGCCTTTTCAGAAAGGGAAAAGAATTGGCACATTCGAGATAATGAGGCGTTTGCTTTTGTTTCTGATTTGAGGAAATTCAGACCGCACCTGCTTGAAGCGCGCTTCAAGTGGTTCACTGACCACTGTGAGATTCAAGGGTTACGCAACACCAAATATTCGAGAGGGTGGTACGCATGCTGGGTTGAATAGATGAGGAGTTCAATTTTTTCATACATTTCCGTCGCGCCGAGAAAAACCAACATGCTAATGCCCTGTCTCGCGTGATGATCGCAGCGCAGCCAGCGCCACAGTCTCAGCTACGCGATCTGATCCGCCTGGTCGAGGAGGGAATGCGAGGTGCTCAGGAGTAGGACGAGGCGTTCAGGGCACTGCGCATGGAAGCACGTCTCAACAGAGTGCAGGGTCCACACAGCCATCGGTGGCGACAGTGTGGTTTTGAACCGGTCATTGATAATGGCAGTGGTCTGTTAAGCGTCGTCAAAGCAGGTATGAGGTTGGTCCCGAAAGGCCTCATTACACGTGTTTTTAGCCTCAAGCATGACGAGTTCGGACATTTCGGTGCTGGAAGAACCTGCCAGCTGCTGAAGCATGCTGGATATATTTGGTGGGAAATAGATCACGATGTCAGGAACTACTGTAGGAGCTGTTTGGTGCGTGCACATTCAAACAATACGCAACGTCGTTTCACCGCGCCGTTGGAAATGACGACGCAGGCCACAGCGCCTTGGCAGCACGTCGGTGTTGACCTGATAGGGCCGCTCGGACGGGAAACCACAGGACGGGGTGATCGGTACGTTCTAGGCGCACTGGAGCTTCTGACCAAGACTGTCGAGTTGGCCGCCATTCCAGACAAATCGGCTGAAGCCATCGCCAGCTCGCTGATCGAGAGTGTCGTGTACCGTCACGGTCTCCCGGAATCCATACTGACAGATCGTGATCTGGAATTTAACAAGCAGCATCTGGCGGTGTTGGCCCAATCGGTGGGCATACACAAAACAAGGGTTAGTGCATTGCATTCACAGTCGAATGGGGCCGTGGAAAGGGCAAACAAACCAGACAATCGGTGCCCTGGTCCGTCGCAATGTGCAGGAGTCCGGATTCGAATGGGACAAGTGTCTGGGTGTTGTCAGATTCCAGTACATGTCAGCTCCGCACAACGCCACTGGTGGGTCTCCCTTTTCCTCCAGTTTGGTCGCCACCCACGCACTCCTGGGATAGCTCGAACGGAGGAAAGTTCTTCAAGCCGTTTCGGCACAGAGCAGTCGTGGGGCAGAAACCTGGTGAAAACGTTGGTGAGAGCTCACGAGGAGGTAGTCAGACGGGAGCACAAGACAAAACAGGAAAGATTGGATACTGGTAGAAAAACGGCAAATATGGTCCCTTATCGTCGGGATCGGTTGTTTATGAAGCTTCCACAAAAGCCAAGAATGCCAGAAAAAGTTCAACCCCGTTCGGATGGCCCCTTTGTAGTGATCAGCTGCCGGCAAGGGAACACACACCGCATCAAAAGATGTGACAACTTTAGGCATCGTGTCATACGTCATTTTGATCAGTTGAAACCTGTGAGAAGAAGGCAGCCGCATCTGACGAGCCAGGATGACAGGGACCAGGGGACAAAGGCAGATGAGAATGTGACAAATGACGCGGACAGATGGCCAGCGTTGACGTGGAACCAAGAGATGTGGGACTCAGAAAATGACTGAGTCTGAGAATGCCGAGAGACATGTTGAAGAAACTGAGGTGATGGTTGATCGCTCCACTGAAGCGCGAGCAATCCCCCACCGCCGCCGCAGTGAGAGGTGAGGCCGTCCTCTTGAGCGATGCGGCACGGCGAATGGACCGTGAAGTCTGCACGGTGGGGGGGGGGGGGGGGGGAGGTGGATACCGATGGACTCGCAAGCTGGAGAGCGGATAGTGTGGTGTATTGCGGTACTAGTGCGCGCGCCTGTGCGGCTGGCCGGCCGCCGCGGTCAGCGGTCACTGGGATACTGATACTGATACCTATCTACTGATACCTATCTACTGATACCTTTCTGCTGATACCGGCGAGAGCGCGCGTATATCACAAGGCAAATGTGCAACAGAGGGCGTAGTCCCTCAAAATCGTTGTCACCATGAAATTGACCCAGACTATTTTGCGAACGAAACTAGACATTCAAAGTGCAGATCGGACAGGGCTTCTCCATGTTTCTGTCCATTGTGTTAGTTCAATCAGCTTCTGATGATACATATTGTTTGTTGTCACTTTTGAACAATAGTCTATGCATATCTGATTAACTTGTTAATCGTTATTGGTGCACTTTTCAACAACCTGGCTGCGACAAAAACGCTAAGGCCCCATATGCAAGTTCTGCTGTTCTGGTGTCTCGCCTCCGGCTCACCGGTACACACGGTACGTTCAAAGCCACTTCTGTATTTCACACTCGTCACAGGCACTCCACACGGTCCATTGCGCCGGCGCGTGCGCCCTCGCGCCGGCGGCTCTCCGAGTCTTCTCCTTTGTTACTCCCCTCTCCTGGCCCCCGCGGCCGCGTCCCTCGCACGAGGCGCCTGGGGCAGGAGGGGGGGGGGGGGGGGGGGGGTTAACGCGAGCGGCTCGAAGCGGCGCTCACCGCGCTAAGCAAACTTTGGCAGCAGCAGGTACCCTCTGACACCTTGCACGCACACATTCCCCGCAAGTACGCTTAAACGTTGTTTTCGCCAAGAATCACTGAAAAAGCGTAAATAAAGCGCCAGATTTAAGCCATTGTCAAACCTTCCCAGTGATATCATCTGTTTTCATATTCTCACACAGCCATTAAAACACTCTTGGGTCCTGAGAAATTACAAGACTAGCCGCGCCCGTCATCTCTCCGAATAGTCTCCAGATTTGTGCAACTTTTTCGTTAGACGTGTTACTTTCTGGTTCTACAATACAAAATAGAGCAGCTGAGTCAGCTGAGTCACGGCATGAATCACGTATCGTCGTCTACTGCGTTGTTGGATGGTGACTTGCCGATTCAGGTCGCTTCGTGTCGGTGGTGCTCTCGGGAACAATCGGGTTGGTGCGCTGCTGACGGCTGGTCGCCATGACTCAGGAAGGGTGGGTATATAATCTGGTCACCGCTGTGCGAGCCCTCACTCCTCTCATTCACGTTGCGACGGCTGGGGTGTCCGTGTGTGCTGCAGGAGATTTCAAGCTGAAAAAAGGTCTGCTTTCATTTTCCTGGGACAAGTAGGCCATCTTGTAAATAGATCCGTAGTCTGGTCGGCCTGAATTTGGATTGCCACGTGATCAGCACAATGTAGTTGTCTCAAATTCAGGATGTCTACCTAGTGTCACAGCTCACACTGTTTACAAAAAAAGTTGTGGTTATACTTTGTGCAGGCTACATGCACACATTTTTAGAGACAAATTGAAAATACTATACATACACATGCATGTGTGCACATGCATATATGGTAGAGTGGAGGGTTTGCCATTTATCATTACATGTGCATTTCTGGTAATTTCAATTTGTCTTTGTGTGATAAAGACCATAAAGGTTTGCACTGAATGTGTATTGTCATTATGTGATGTTAATTTTTGTCATCATGTTTGTCATTTTGTTATCTAAAACATAGATTTGGGATGACATTATGTATTGACAAGTCTCTTGTTTTTCTCAGGTTTCCCACAATGGATGGCAAGAACATCTCAGTAAAGGCCTATCTGGCACTGGAAGATGGCAACCAGGAGATCCGCCGGTTTGGCCTGGACAGCTCAGCTGCCACCAGCTTCTCCTATCTGCAAGGCAAGCTGCAAGTGGTGTTTCCGAGCCTACTGCGCCAGCAGTTCAACATCCGCTGGGAAGATGCTGATGGTGACGCCATCACGATCAGTTCTGACGAGGAGCTGCTGGTGGCGCTGGTCAGCTGCCTGCAGGTGGCAGGCCAGCAGACACTGCGCCTGCACGTGGTACCCACCGGCCGGAGCCGGCATGCTGCTGCTGCCGCCACTGCCGCTGCTGCTGCTGACACTGATGCAGCCGACGGCCCCATCCACCGCGGCGTGTGCTGCGACGGCTGCGAGCAGACCATCTGCGGCCACCGTTACAAGTGCATGAGCTGCGACGACTATGACTTGTGCGCTGGCTGCGAGGCGCGTGGCATGCACAAGGAGCACCTGATGCTGCGCATCCCCAGCCCAGAGCAGGTGTGGCAGCCGGTGTTCCGACACGGACGGCGCAGCGGCCGCCGCGCCGGCCACTGCACCGCCTGGGGCGGCGGCAGATGCGGCTGGCCGGCCGGCATGAGCTGCCCGGGCGGTCGCAGGGCCGGGCGCGTCCCCGAGGAGCGCGCTGCGGTGCCTCCGTCTGCGGCGGCGCCGCCCCCATCCGGAGAGGCGCCCGCGTCCGGCGCTGAACAGCAGCAGCAGCAGCAACAGAAGCAGCCCAGCAACTTCTTCGAGGCAATCCACTCGGCCATGTCGGCACTAGGAGGCTTCGGGCCTGAGGCGGACCCCGCCGGCGCCGCCGCGGCCGGCCGCTGGACGGAGAAGAGCCTGGAGGAGCTCGGCCAGACCATCGCGGCCGTGCTCGACCCGTTCGGCATCGACGTCGACGTCGGGGTGGAGTCGCGCCAGAAGCGGCGTGAAGCGGCGGCTGGCGGCGCCGATGCCGCCCCGCAACCGCCGCCGCCGCAGCAGCAGGCGCCGCGCGCCGAAACCGCGGCGAGCGATCCGGCTCCTGTCTCCCGGCCGGCGGAGGCCAGCGTCGGCGGAGCCGAGCAGATGGAGACGGAGCCGGCTGCGGCGGCCACCCGCACTGGCGAGACGCCTACCGCTCCGGTCGACATCACCCAGTTCATCGTTGACAGTGATCCGCACGACGACTGGACGGTGGTGAGCGGCAGCAGCACGCCGTCTGAGGCGAGTGGATCCCGCGTCCGCGTTTACCCGGACCTAGCGCAGGCCGCAGCCGACACGGCGCGGATCGCCGCTCCCACTGCGACTCCGGCCCCGGCCCCGGCCCCGGCCCCGGCCCCGGCCCCGGCCCCGGCCCCGGCCCCGGCCCCGGCCCCGGCCCCGCCCGGCCCCGGCCCCGGCCCCGGCCCCGGCCCCGGCCCCGGCCCCGGCCCCGGCTCCGGCTCCGGCTCCGGCTCCGGCTCCGGCTCCGGCTCCGGCGCCGGCTCCGGCCCCGGCCGCCGGCGTCTCGCACGCCCCCTCCGCGCCGGTCGCGTCCGACTCAGCTGGCCCGCTGGACCCGCGCATCCAGCGCGCGCTTGACATCATGTCCGCCATGGGCTTCTCCAACGACGGCGGGTGGCTGACGCAGCTGCTGCAGGCCAAGCAGGGCGATATCGGCGCCGTGCTGGACGTGCTGCAACCTGTTCGCCCCCCGCCCCGGCCAGTAGAGTCCCGTCGACCGCCACTCGAGGCCTCCGCCCCACGAGAGGTGTGCATCGCTTTAGATGTCGGTCAAGTTGTACCGCTGCCGTGTTACTGGCTGCCACAGAGTTTGTGGTATGTCAAGCTTGATGTCTATGTAACAGACTGCTGATGCGAGGCGTGGTCTCCAGGTTATAGCAGGTGGACAGGTTAGCACACTACGTGACCATTTTTTTCTCAATGTATCGCCGCAGGAAGTTACGTCGTTTATTCCCTGACATAGACTCTTACGGATCGGGCTGCACGCCGGTGGTAGGCTGTTAATTGATATGCCAAGTTTATCCAAAGACTTGCAACGAACGAGGGAGATGACTACGCGATTCGATGTTCCCCGTTGTGTTAATCGCTGAGTGGATCACAATAAATAAAAGCCTTCAGCACATTATGTTGTCGAACAGAACCGCAAAAATCGGCGTAAAGAGGCCTGAGTAGAAAATGACGGGTGCCTGGCTGCAATTCGACGCCAGTCAATCCTCAACACGGAGAACTTCTGTGTCATGTTTGAGGAACGTGACCAACTTCACCTCACAGCCAAGAGTACGGAGCCGGACCTGAAGCTGAAGCAGGATGGTCGGCGTGACCTTTTGAAGGGGTAACGGATGTAGGTGTAGTTGGAGGTGTAGGTGGGGGGCGGGGGGTATCATGAGTGGAATGCTGTCTACGACACCGGAGCCGGACGACGATGGTGTGGTCGGGAGGCACCTGACACGGGTACTGGGGGTAATCCGGCAACCGGTTCAGCCGCACGTTTGGGGATGAGGCGCTTCGCTGCCATGTCGAGCTCACACTGCCCTCCGAAGATCCGTTTCAAGAGTAACATGGTCAGGTGGTCAGTGCCGAGCGGGCATCAGGCTTGTGTTGTCACACAAGCAGAACTCGCGAAATGCCGACAGGTGCTATACTGTCGCTCTAGTATAGGTGGCGCTAGAGTGCATGCGGGAGGTGGGTACTCTGGACCGGGGCTTGGCAACGTGAGTTCGCTATCTGAAACGTTCGTAAGCAAATATTTGTGGGATGCTTGGGCCAGCCAGAACTGCACAAGAAAGGCTGGTCTAAAAATGTGCTACAGAGAGCAGTGCGCGAAAACAATCCATCCTTTACAAAACGCTGCGAATTAGCCGCCGACTTATACCTCAGCTCTTAGTTCATACCGCTGTGTCGCTCAAATTGTAGTGTGTAACTCGGCCGGCTGGTCCAGCCTAGCCCAGCTGTCACGCCGGGCTGGACTTGACTGGGAAAAGCCAACATCTTTGCAAACACTGCTTGCGGGCTCATGCAACTTTCAACAACATGAATATTGTTTTATGGCATGTATTCCGCATAAACTGTGCGGCATTGAAATGCAAGTGATTTGGTCGTGCGTTTTTGCTGCAACATTGCAATACCACGCACACACTAGCGCGTGCGCGTGCACACACGTTCGCACGCGCGCACGCACGCACGCAAGCACGCCCGCACGCAAATTAAGTCTGGTGCTGCCAAGTAACGCAAGGTGGACCATTTCCTCCCAGGATGATGAATAACGGCCACTATACAAATGGATGGTTAGGACAGGTCATCGAATTTCAGCCCTCTGGCTTGAGTTATCTGGGGATCTAGCAGGGGAAAAAATACTCGAATCTCTACCCCGTCCCGAATGACAAAGGGTTAAATTACTATGTGCTGATTAGGTGTGCTTAACTCAACCCTTGTTTTTTGCGAATAGACTGGATCAGTACAAGTTCATAAGACCATAATTCCTTTTTGCATTGATGCTGTCATTAATTCTCTCCCTTCCCTGCAGCGTTTTGCCAATATTCGACACAGATCAAATACTGAACAAGACACGGCGTACGCAACGTACGAGACATGGTGCAAAATTTGCCAGTTCTCTTTCCTGAAATGTGGGTGAATAAACTGGGGTCTAGACGAATATGCAGATAAATTTAAGGCTTTCGCTCCCACTACCCTTGGGTTATGATATCAGACAGAGCCATTATGAGATAATCAAAGAGTTTATTCAGTCTAGCCGTGGTAAGGATCGGCCACCTACGAGCATCGTCGTTATCAACATGGAAACTTTTCGGAAATGCACTGTTCTACCACAAGTACCAGAGCAAGAAGCATTACCCACACCACACGCAAGATGCTATACGCACACCAAAAGCTTATGCTGTAGGGATATCCGCACATTTCGTAGCATATAATACCAAACGCTCTTGTTAAGTCTTTTCCCATCATGAGTGTATCAAGATATCATAAAAAACGACCATGAGGAGACAGTACAAAGTTTATTCAGTCAAGCTGCAGAAAGGGGCCACCACCTACAACTATCGCCGTCATTAACACGCACTCGGTTTTTCCGGAATGGTTTCCGAGCGTCGCGGTCGTAGCTGCGTCAAATTTTGCATAGCTATAGACCATGGAATAGCGGATTGTCTGGAATAAAAAATTATATATACCTTGTGCGGTCACTGACCTATGGCGGCCAAAGTCAGGCCATGGTTTCAGCGAATACAATTTTTAGGGAATCGTTCAACCTGATCCAACGACGGAGTGTTAGACAAAAGCACACATCTCTGAGACACTTTCTTAGGCAACACAACAACTGAATGAACAAATGGCATTGACCTAAGGTCAGTTATGAAGGTCAGACCAAGATAAAAACCGACCTCCTTTATTACTCCAGGGCTTGCCGTATGGGGTAGTTGCTGGTGCTCATTTCGAATTGTATGATAACAGGAGCCGCATTATACACCTTCCATGTATTTCTTAAAGGTCAGAATAGGTCACTGACCTAGAATGACCTAAATAAACATGTATTTTTTAGGAGCATACTGCCTAGCGTAATCTTTGTCGCATATCCAAAAGCAAACCTCAAGTGGTCTTGTATGATTTTGGTCGCCACGACCTTCAAAAGTTCAAACGAGTTCACTAACCTTAGATGAGCATGTGACCTTTTGCTTAGAAAAGTTATCTAGGTTCCAGCGGGCCTTTGGAGACCAACCTGGAATTTGACCTTGTTTGACCTTATCAGACCCGAAGGCCATCACCCAGGAATCTCAAACTTTTGATTTAAGTGAGCCCACGTACAGGTCAACACACCCCGTGAGTTTGGTGTTTCTAGCTTCCCTGGTTTCTGAGATCTCAGGGGGCTCAAATTGACTCCCCACCCGAGCGAAGGGTATCTAACCGGCCATCTGGGCGCGTGTTAACATCGAAACTTTGCGTAAATATCCAGTTCTACCACGAATGCCATTTATTACCAAAGGCTACTCTGAGTGGTTCCATAGCTTCAACAGCAATAGCTGCAGTCAACACAATGTCTAGAAATTACAATCGCCATTTTTATTCAAATAATTGTTCGTGAAGAAATTAGCTAAACTTATCGGCCCGCGGTCAAAAATGTTCTCCGAGACCAAAAAGCACTGATGCCAAATGTTATACCACACACAGAAGCCAATGCAAAAAGGATATCCCGGCAGCTGTTCACCATGGATTTCGGCGCAATAAGATCTTTCCAAGTTGGCAATGTCCATGAATAGGCATGATGACAAATTGTGTTCCAGCTTTTGGCATTTCGCCTTGACTCGGCAGCAAAAAGCACACATCGACCAAACAGCATTCGGTTAATTGCATGCATGAAAACATTGAGCCAAATACATATCGGTTATTTGTCTGAATATCTTTTCAGGCACGCATGCGATTCGGTGCCAAACCTGAAATGTGCGCAAATTAGGGATAAACAGAAACGAAGTCTATCACTGTCGTCGGGTTTATCAAAACAGCCAGTGAGTGACGCTGCGGAAACGCACTTGTATCGTCTTCGTGCATGTGCTGTTCATCTTTTCACATTAACAAATTTAGTACAGTGAGCAATATCATATTCCAATGGTTCCACTCCTGCAATACTAGCTTTTGTGCTCTTCAGCTTTACCCAAGCCTTGGCTTTGCCCAATAATGCTAGCCAGGGATGCAGATTCCTATTCAGTTGCAGGGCTCTTCAGCTCTCCCCCAACTTGAGTTTTAGCGCCCCCAGCTTTGGGAGAATAGGGTCAAATTTGAAGATAACTTGGTTGCTGGCAAATTTTTGTGAAAGGCTTCAGAGTTTTTCATGGATCAGCCCCCCACTCATTTTGAGAAACTACGTCCCTGATTGAGCCATATAATAGGCTAAGCATTTTAAAGAGTCATGCAGCATGATGAGCCCAGCACTAGTGAGTCCAGTACTAGAGTAGAGTACAGCGGAGTACGGACAACTGTTTGGCATATGAAACTCAAAATAACTGTTGGTAAGACAGCTTTTGAGATCCTTTCAGCACGATCCTTTGACCATAACGAGAAGTCTCGCTTTCGTGAAGCCTGATTTGGTCACCGTATCAGCGATGGATTAAACGGATATTGTTCGTTGCAATGGCTGACAATCCGGTGTCGCGAGCAGTTGGCCTGTTAGGGAGTCGGCCGGTGTCGCGAGCAGTTGGCCTATTAGGGGGTCGGCCGGCCGTCGCGAGCAGTCGGCCTGTTAGGGAGCGTCGGTGTCGGCGAGCAGTTGCCGTGGGAGTCGGCCGGCGTGTCGCGAGCAGTCGGCCTGTTAGGGAGTCGGCGGT
>NW_023596420.1:9757871-9812289 GCF_011947565.3 Pollicipes pollicipes
ATTTCGTTGCAGCAGAGAAGCCGTTGCGCGACAGACCTGGGTCGGTGGACGCTGCCGGCGACTCTCGCGTCGGCCCACATGGACGCCGCCTCTCCCCGCCCCGGCACGCCGGGCCCAAGCGACGGCGACCTTGCGCGGATCCAGCCGCGGGTCACACCCGAGTCTCGTCTGTCGCCATCCCAGGAATTTCCAAGCTGCGAGGCCAGGCGTCGCCACGTGCTGGCTGTGCGCACCGCGACTTGAAGAACAGACTACACGCCGTCACCGGCCGTGAAATGTCCAGCGACGCGCACTGTGGTCCAGGGCCGTTCTCACAGCCAGACAAACGACCAGCACCGGGGGAGCTGATGCGACAGAACCGCGGCTGGTCTGCGCATGTTTATTGCACATGTGTGTGAGCACTGACACGGGAGACGACACATTTACTTTTGTAGGTATGACCCGTCTGCGATCAGTACTAAAGAGCCGCCACCAGGCGCCCATCTTCCTCTCAAAACTGCTGCAAACTACTAGGCGATCCGCTTCAAACGCAAGGCGGCATCTACGTACCCTTCAAAGCAATACAAAACGTAATTAAACCATTTCATTTGGCGTACCACCGTGGTCATGTATACTATCGTGTACCCAAAATAAACTTCAACACTATCGCCCTCCAGGCGCCACCCACACACAGGTCCAATATCGGGGCACCCGATCACGGAGCGCAGAGTGGTGCTGCTTCCGTCCGGCGCCCGCCCGGCCGACATCGGCGGTCATCAGCGCATCACCGGCATGGCCGTGGCGGCCCGGCTGTGGGTGACGTCATCAGCCCGCCACATCTGCGTCACCGTCTTCACCTGGGTGTAGAAGTTCATCCCCTGGAGGGAGCGCGCCGGTCGGGTTAGACGCCGGAGGACAACGTAGAGGTGTTGAGCGGGTTGAGGTCCGGAGGCGCGTCACGCTCACTGCGAGGTGTGATGCACACGGCCGTCCGCACTGGCCTTCTTTGGCTAGTGTCTGTCTAAAACCCGCGGCGGGGGGGGGGGGGGGCTCCGTGGTCAACGTACTGACAACCAGCAGTGCACTGATACAATTAACACCATGGAGGGCAGTCCCGGTCAGGGAGATGGGGCAAAACCGATTTGGGAATGCAGCTGACATGCGACAAGCAATCGTTTTGACAAGGGGTGTGTGGGGGGGGGGGGGGGGGAGACGCGAGACGCCCAGGAGTCTACATCCCCTCTCATCGGCGATGCCCCCGAGCACCAGCCCACCTGTCCCTGAAGCACTCAGCCCTAGTGATGTGTTAATGCCAGTATCAAGTTCTGCACAACCAATCACAAACACCGCTCTTCAGCCACTAAAACGTAAGAGCGCGCATGTTTACCACTACGTGGAACACCTCAGCCAGACACAGGCCCGACAGCAGGACACTCACAGCAGACAGGGCGCGCTACGCACCGCTGTGGGACCGCTGCGGAGAACCGGAGTGCTCGAGCAGGGACGGAGGGGAGCAGTCCGCCACCACCGGGCCAAACGCGCCGCACCACACTCACCGCCTTGCCGTAGAAGTTGGCGTCGCCGAGGAAGGAGCCACGCGAGCCCGTGAACGAGAACATGGGCAGCGGCACCGGGATGGGCACGTTGATGCCAACCTGGGAGCACGGAGCGCGGTCACACACCCCGCTGGCCGCGAGATGCGCCGGCCGCAGCCCAACACGGTGGGCTGCGGCCGGCAGCGGCGCATGGTCAGAAACGCCGGCCTGGGACACGTTGACCCGCATTTAAGTGCGCACCCGCCCAGTGGAATGTGCGATAGCTCTGTACGAGCACACGAACTATCCATGGTCGAAAGCCGACACGCGGCTCACAGACAGACGCCACGGCCAGGCGCGCATACCGATCACACGCACGACTCGAGACAAACACAATCCGAGAGACAGCCCAAGTCAGGCCAGCTGAGTACGCCGGACGTCGACACTGCCGCCCCCCCCCCCCCCCCCCCCCCCCCACCACCATCCCCGCCCCGTCACAACTGCGTCTGACCCCCTCACGGGGCCCGGTACGCCACTTACGGTCACCCCGCCCGGGCGACACCGCCCGCCCCCGGAGCTCCACCCCGGAGCCGGCCGGCCGCGTTCCCACCTGTCCAACGTCCCAACTCAGGCGACGCCGCCACCCCCCCCCCCCCCCCGCCCCCGGAGCTTGTCCCCGGAGCCGGCCGGCCGCGTTCCTACCTGTCCAACGTCGATCTCATGCGTGAACTTGCGGGCCGTGGCGCCATTGGTGGTGAAGATGGCCGTGCCGTTGCCGTACGGATTGCTGTTGATGAGCCGGATGGCGTCGTCCAACGTGTCCACGGTCAGCACGCAGAGCACGGGGCCGAAGATCTCCTCGCGGTAGCACTCCATCTCGGGCTGCCGGCGGTGCGGACCGACGCCGAGTGAGACGCCGACACCGCGTCGGCTCGCGGGAGCAGCGCGGCTCAGGCCGACGCCGAGTGAGACGCCGCGCCGGCTCCCGGGAGCGGCGCGCCTGGCAGAGGTCTCCAGACACGAAACTGGTACAGGTCTTGGCAGTCTCGCCTGCGTCGCTTCACCGCTTTACGATACCTTCGTCAACGATTGCTGCGCATTTGTACACATCACGACGCATGGAACATAGCACTATTGATTATTGCTAATACCATTTTAACTGTAAAATCCATATCCATTTTCGCTATCACCTAACATAAATACTAAGAATACGCCACACATTTCACTCCAGACCACCCTCGGGTGTGCACAGGCCAATAAGGAAGCGCAAATCACTGTTAAATATCATCACCAGGGGAAGGCCACTGGCCAATCAGCACGCCAGTCATCGGTACACATATCACAGAAATAGCCCATATGCGTGTTGAGCATCCTTAACTACCACAGACGAAACGCGCAACCGGTGCGCAGTTACTCCATTTGCATTCGTTTTTGCGCTCATGTCTTTAACGTGTGAGTGAGCGCGACATTTCGAGTAGTAAAGACCAACTTAAGCACCATAAAAATACTGCCTGGGATGATGCCTTTCCAACGTAGCAGACGGTAAGCCCCTGACTAGCTCTCTTCCGCAAGGCTCAAAGTTGTGTATGGGTTCTGCATGTGCGACTTCTCCAACCTCTTCTCCATGCAGCTCACGGCCAGCCCATCACAAAAGGCTGAGCGTACCTAATTAGCAAACATATCCTCTTTGAGCTCCCACCTGACCTTTGTCAACACAATGGCGCCCGTCACCACGCCTCCGACGAGCACAGCTCCTTCCAGTCACCCCGACCATCCCCGGACCCAACGCATCCGCACCGTGGCCCCGGCCGGCGCAGTCCCGCGCCCCTCGCCGCCGCCTGCACCGCCCAGCCCCCGCTCTCACCGTGACGTTGGTGAGGATGGTCGGACCCACGAAGTTGCCACGCTCGTAGCCGGGCACCTTGACGCTGCGGCCGTCCAGCGGGCACGAGGCGCCCTCCTTAATGCCCGACTCCACCAACTGCTCGATGCGCTGTTTGGCCTTGGGCGAGATGACCGGGCCCAGGTCGGCGTCCGGCTCGTGACCTGACGACGGGCGAGCCCGGGTCACCGGCCCGCCGACGAGCGTCGGTGACCTCCGGTCGGCCGTCCAGCGCAGCGGTTCAATCGGCCGACACGCAGAGCACAAGTGCGGCCCTCCACTACACACACCACACAGCCAGCACATACACCCTCACCGCTCGCAGCGGTGCGCACGCGCCGGCGCCAGGGCAGGCCACCTACCGGCGTTGACGCGCAGCTTGCTGCTGCGCTCCACCAGCTCGGGCAGCCAGTTCTTGGCGTCGCCGACCAGCACTGCCGTGCTGAGCGCCATGCAGCGCTGGCCGGCAGCACCGAACGCCGCGCCCACCAGCTGGTTCAGCATGTTCTCCTTGTTGGCGTCCGGCATGATGACGCCGTGGTTCTTGGCGCCCATGTTGCACTGCACACGCTTGCCATTGCGGCTGCCGCGTTCGTAGATGTGCTTGCCCTGGGTGGTAGCGCCGTATGAGGTGGCGGCCGCGAGAGGGGGGGGGGGGGGGGGGGCAGAGTTCCCTCTTTCAAGACGCGGCGCCCCACAGGGGTCTCGGATCACGACCTTCTGGAGGCTCATGACAAACCTTTTAACTTGACAGGCGTCACTGTCGCATGTCGTAACGTCGGTTGAGTTTCTGAGGCAGTAAGTGACGCCCTCTATCGTTAAGGATGCCAAGGTCATGTGCATTGCGATGTCCCTGTGCCACGTTCAAAAACCATTCTGTTCCTAGATTCCCACCTGTCACCAACTAGAGAGCAATAATAGAGGCTCCTTGCATACCCATCAGGTACTCCATTCCCGGCTTCACTCACAGCCACGTCCGAGCCGACGAAGGAGATGGCGCGGATGTCGGGGTTGTCACAGATGAAGTTGACCGCCTCGTGCTCGCCGTGGATCACGTTCACAACACCGTCCGGCATGCCCGCCTCCTGGCGACGGCGAAAAGAAACAGTGATGGCTGCCACCACCGAAAGGGGGCAATATCAATCGCCCCGCTGTCTGAACGTGAGAGCGCGATGACTAGAGATCGCTGCTTGAGATCGCTCTCACTGCACACTAAAACACGCACAAAACAATGATGAATTACGCTACACCAGTCTAGTCCACAGGCGTAACGCCTGGCGACAATCCCCTCGGCAGTGAGCGCTCCCCACGGACCCCACACTGAAGGCCGGTGAGCGCCGCTCGGGCCGTGACCGGGCGCGTGACCGGGCACCTGAGCTGACCTCGAGGTCAGGCGCGGCTCTCCCACCTTTAACAGCTCCACCAGCAGCATGCAGGCGCCCGGGTCACGCTCGGACGGCTTGACGATGGACGTGTTGCCGCACACGGCAGCCGTGGGGAACATCTGCCGGGGAAGGGACAGCGGCGGTCAGGGCCAGGGCGGGACAGCGGCGGTCAGGGACGGGGTGGGACAGCGGCGGTCAGGGACGGAACGGGACAGCGGCGGTCAGGGACGGGGACGGGACAGCGGCGGTCAGGTTCGGAGATGGGACAGCGGCGGTCGGGGTCGGAGATGGGACAGCGGCGGTCAGGGCCAGGGCGGACAGCGGCGGTCAGGGACGGGGTGGGACAGCGGCGGTCAGGGACGGGACGGGGCAGTGGCGGTCAGGGCCGGAGACGGGACAGCGGCGGTCAGGGACGGGACGGGACAGCGGCGGTCAGGGGCGGGGACGGAACAGTGGCGGTGAGGGCCGGGGTGGGACAGCGGCGGTCAGGGCCGGAGACGGGACAGCGGCGGTCAGGGCCGGGGTGGGACAGTGGTGGTCAGGGACGGGACGGGACAGTGGCGGTCGGGGGCGGGGACGGGACAGCGGCGGTCAGGGCCGGGGACGGGACAGCGGCGGTCAGGGCCGGAGACGGGGCAGCGGCGGTCAGGGCCGGTGTGGGACAGCGGCGGTCACGGCCGGGGCGGGACAGCGGCGGTCAGGCACGGGACGGGACAGCGGCGGTCGGGGCCGGGGTGGGACAGTGGCGGTCAGGGCCGGGGACGGGACAGCGGCGGTCAGAGCCGGGGTGGGACAGCGGCGGTCACGGCCGGGGTGGGACAGCGGCGGTCAGGGCCGGGGCGGGACAGCGGCGGTCACGGCCGGGGTGGGACAGCGGCGGTCAGGGCCGGGGTGGGACAGCGGCGGTCACGGCCGGGGTCGGACAGCGGCGGTCAGGGCCGGGGTGGGACAGCGGCGGTCACGGCCGGGGTGGGACAGCGGCGGTCAGAGCCGGATTGGGACAGCGGCGGTCACGGCCGGGGTGGGACAGCGGCGGTCAGGGCCGGGGTGGGACAGCGGCGGTCAGGGCCGGGGTGGGACAGCGGCGGTCACGGCCGGGGTGGGACAGCGGCGGTCAGGGCCGGGGTGGGACAGCGGCGGTCAGGGCCGGGGTGGGACAGCGGCGGTCAGGGCCGGGGTGGGACAGCGGCGGTCAGGGCCGGGGTGGGACAGCGGCGGTCAGGGCCGGGGTGGGACAGCGGCGGTCAGGGCCGGGGTGGGACAGCGGCGGTCAGGGCCGGGGTGGGACAGCGGCGGTCCCGGGGTGGACAGCGGCGGTCAGGGCCGGGGTGGGACAGCGGCGGTCAGGGGCGGAACGGGACAGTGGCGGTCAGAGCCGGACAGTGGGGGTCAGGGTCAGGCCAGGGTCACATCAGCGATCAGTGGCCAGGCCGACCGCCCAGCTGACTAAGACACGGCGCCGCCCGATCGTCAGCTCGCCAGCTGATCGGCGCAGCGTTTCCATGAAGGGTGCTCTTGTAAGTTTGTAGAGGGATATATCGACCCGGGCCGGGTTACCCAGGTCTGATTAACTTAGCTTGCGGACGACTGGCTGAGCGAGCAGCCTTGACCAAAACACGTACCGCAGAGCGCAGCGTGCGTCTGCTGCACCGCGACTGCCCTGATCCTTTCACCAGTCTCTAAAAGACAACATTTGCGATACGCCACGAACCACGCAGCATGGACTTCAGAAACACACGCAACAGCCGGAGCATATGACGTACTTTTTCATGCCAGACACAGGGACCGGACGACCCGCCTGCGGCACCCCGCCTCCGAGCGGCAGACGGCCGGGCGGCGCGTCCGGACGACTCACCCAGAGCGGGATCATGGCGGGGAAGTTGAAGGGCGTGATGCCGGCGCACACGCCCAAGGGGATACGGTACGACAGCGTGTCCATGTCTTTGGAGACGCCCGGCATCGTCTCGCCCAGCTGCAGACTCGTGATGCTGCAGCAGTGCTCCACCACCTCTGCAACGGCACGCAGAAGACGTGAAAATCGACGCGATCACTTGGCGAAACCCCCGGCGTCATCCTCACACGACACATGCGATGCATCTTATGTGTGTGTTGAACAGTGTTACATGCCAGCCTACTACACATCGTAACACAAGTGCACACACTTGCTGTGTTTCTCGCACACAAGTGCGAGAAACGCAGCAAGAACACCTCCGATCACCCTCAAAAAGGGGCAGCATAGCACCTTATGCAATCTCTAGCAGGACATACCTATGAGGCAAGGCTCTATCAGCCAGCAGCATCGCAGCATGCATGTATCGTGCGTATCCGATCCAACTCCGTCATCCTGCATATACGTCTCCACCCGGTAAACGTCTCCACCCGGAATTAGGCATAATTAAACATAATAATAAAACACATCACGCTGCACGGACATTCCTCCACATCACACAGCTATCGGCCCGAACCAAACTGAAGTCTGATCGAGCCCAGCCGCCTTCGTGTCTCCATGCGGTGACAGCTGCCCCCCCCCCCCCCCCCCCCCCCCCCCCTTGTAACCGTCACCAGCTGTCGGTGATCAGATTGGGCGCACCGGGGCGCGCCGCGGCGGGCCGGGTGACTCACGCAGGCCGCGCAGTACGTCGCCCTCGGCGTCCACCAGCGTCTTGCCCTGCTCCTGGGTGATGCTCTCCGCCAGCCGGCGCATGTTCTGCTTGATCAGGTTCTGGTAGTTGAACATGATCTGCTGCCGCGTCAGGATGGATGTCTGCGACCAGGTCTTGAACGCCTCCTTGGCCGCGTCCACCGCCGAGTTCATCTCGGCCTGGGTGGCCTTGGGCACACGCGTGACCACCTGCCGGGCACAGCGGGACGGCCAGCGGGTCATGGCGGGGTCGGACGTCGCTCCCCAAAACCACCGGCGCCGCGCACAGGCAGTCAAGGCCTCCTTTACTCCGGCTCTAAAGCCACCTGTGCAACGCGGCGCGTGCTGCCATGACCAGGGCCGGAGTGCACTCACGCATGATAGCAACGTCCAAAACAATCGGTCAAGCTGCATCGCGTGACGTGTCACCAGGACAAAAAAAAAACTGTTTCTCGCGATTTCAAAACAAAACTGAAAAATCGAGTAGGATGGGCAGACAATGTTAAATGACTACTGATACTCATTTCGATAAACGCATGTAGCCGAAACATCAATATCAATATCAATATCAATATCAATATCAATATCAATATCAATATATATATATATATATATATATATATATCTCTCTCTCTCTCTCTCTCTCTCTCTCTCTCTCTCTCTCTCTCTCTCTCTCTCTCTCTCTCTCTCTCTCTCTCTCTATCTCTCTATCTCTCTATCTCTCTATCTCTCTATCTATCTATCTATCTATCTATCTATCTATAGATATATATATATATATATATATATATATATATATATATATATATATATATACATATATATATATATATATATATATATATACACATACATACATAAGCGTGTGTGCGTGTGTGCGTGCGTGCGTGTGTGCGTGCGTGCGTGCATGCATGCGTGCGTGCGTGCGTGCGTGCGTGCGTGCGTGCGTGCGTGCGTGTGTGTGTATGTCCATTCTCCTGCTTATTCTACGAGGAATAATTCAATCATTTATCATTACTGTCCTCTTTATATGCATTATGTTCCTCGCAAATGCGCTTGACAACTTATATCAACCAGAGCCTCCGGTGCAATGACGGCACTTCATTCCAGCATATGAATTAACAATATCGCAAAGCTAAAATATCCACATTTTATTGTTTACATCGGGTGCATTGCACATACTTTCTGTCTCGGGAAGGCAGCAAGCGCTACCTCACATTGTAAGGCTTAGCCCTTGTTCGTCCATTGTGACCCTAACCTTTCATTTTCTTCTTGGGCTTAACAATTAAAAAATACAGAGCACTGAATGGCCCTTACACATGCGCTATCCACATCAAAACAGTATATAAGAACAGCCTTTTCCTGAATTCGTTACACCACGCCATCGTTCTCGCACACTGGTTTGGCCTTGAGACTCTCCTTCGGTACTGCATGACGATGCCACATCCTCAGCCAACGGATAACGCCGCAAGGCCATATGGCAGTGATCAGTGGGCACTCCACGTGACCTGCCCGCATACTCTCCGCCTCTGTCCAAAGGTCGCCGCAAAGCTCGGTTGCCAGGCCTCATCCCATATGACGACGGTCAGCACCAAGGCCAAATCACGGCCATGTGACAGGGCTTAAAATACACATTCGCCGCCCGACAAAACCCACGGCTCCCGGCCGAGACGACGGGCAAACGGCCATGGCATGCCAGTTGGGGAAGCGGCCCGCGGCAGCGCTTCAGCCCCTCATAAGGACGCCGTTGTCCGGGCAGTGCCTCAGCCCTTCATAGGGACGCCGGTGTCCGGGGCAGCGCCTCAGCCCCTCATAGGGACGCCGGTGTCCGGGGCAGCGCCTCAGCCCATCATCAGGACGCCGGTGTCCGGGGCAGCGCCCCAGCTCCTCATCATGACGCCGGTGTCCGGGGCAACGCTTCAGCCCATCATCAGGACGCCGGTGTCCGGGGCAGCGCCTCAGCCCCTCATAGGGACGCCGGTGTCAGGGACAGCGCCTCAGCCCATCATCAGGACGCCGGTATCCGGGGCAGCGCCTCAGCCCCTCATAGGGACGCCGGTGTCCGGAGCAACGCTTCAGCCCATCATCAGGACGCCGGTGTCCGGGGCAGCGCCTCAGCCCCTCATCATGACGTCGGTGTCCGGGGCAGCGCCTCAGCCCATCATCAGGACGCTGGTGTCCGGGGCAACGCTTCAGCCCATCATCAGGACGCCGGTGTCCGGGGCAGCGCCTCAGCCCCTCATAAGGACACCGGTGTCCGGGGCAACGCTTCAGCCCATCATCATGACGCCGGTGTCCGGGGCAGCGCCTCAGCCCCTCATCATGACGTCGGTGTCCGGGGCAGCGCCTCAGCCCATCATCAGGACGCCGGTGTCCGGGGCAGCGCCTCAGCCCATCATCAGGGCGCCGGTGTCAGGGACAGCGCTTCAGCCCATCATCAGGACGTCGGTGTCCGGGGCAGCGCCTCAACCCGCCATCAGGACGCCGGTGTCCGGGGCAGCGCCTCAGCCCATCATCAGGACGCCGGTGTCCGGGGCAGCGCCTCAGCCCATCATCAGGGTGCCGGTGTCAGGGACGGCGCTTCAGCCCATCATCAGGACGCCGGTGTCCGGGGCAGCGCCTCAACCCGCCATCAGGACGCCGGTGTCCGGGGCAGCGCCTCAGTCCATCATCAGGACGACGGTGTCCGGGGCGTCTCGGTTGCGCTATGAGCAGTCGTTTCGCCGTGGCTCGAGAGCTGCCCTGTTCGAATTTTGCTGCCCAACACAATGGCTATCTGATACTGCCTTCCAGAACACAAGAACTCTGCCAACTGGCTCGAACGCACTAGGTAATGTATTAGTGACGGGAGATAGCTGGGCAAAAACCCTGACCAAGGGACCGACACAATCAGATGAAGGGGCCCCATCGGTAAACAACCGTTGTCTTAACTTATGTTCATAAACGAATGCAAAATGGCGTTTGATAATATTATAAAATATTTAGTGACCTATTATGATCATTGGATGCGACTTCATTCAGTCTGACGCAAAATGTTGTGCAACTTACGCCGTGAGATTCATGCTAATTGCTTCCTCCAAAGCACCCCTGGAAATAGTGCTGGTTCCAAAACAAGGCTTCCATCTTTTATATATTTCTTTCTTACTGGCGCCAGCCGTTGGTCGTATTAGAACCAATTGGACGAAACCTAAGATCCAGTGTCAACAAAGCCAATGATTTCCATGCCTGAGCAAGAATGTGGTAATGATCTAATATGTAAGAATAAGAATCAGAATGTGGTCATGAATCGAAGTTGGGTTAAAAGTCATCAAAAAAGAAACACACATCCACACAATTTCAGGTGCCAATGTCAAGTAAGATCAGTAAGGTCACTATTACATTGCTGTGGTATGTCCAGTTTATCACTACCACTTTAAGATGCATGAGTGACAAAGAGTCATGGGGCAAACAGGACCAACACGTCCCAGCAATGGGGTACAATGTTTCAAACTGTGAAGCCCGAGGTCAGGCTATGTTAGTGACCTATCATGACATTCAGAATTATAATATCACTAGCAGGTGATCAAGTGATACTGTAGGCTAAGAAGTCAATAAAAATGACAGCTTAAATTACTAAAGCAGATGTTACCAGGGGCAGGGGTTGAAGCAGGCCAGGTGAATTATGCACTACAAAACAAATTTTGCAGTTGACACACACATGCACACACATATACACAAACACCCACATGCACCCACACATGCATGCACGGACGCACGCCCACGTGCACACACACACACAAGGGAAGACTACCCTACAACACATTCGCGGGATACATCAAGCCTATCTACATTCCAGACATGACTTTAAAATACCAGGGAAAATGTGAGATTGATGAATGAGAGGATGGAGAAAACTTTAAGCACCTTGCATCAGCTGTTCGCCAATTAGTGCCTGAAAGCCCATGGGTGTGGGTAGGAGCCGAACATCTAACCACCCAACAGCGTGAGGCAAGGGCCAATAAACTGTCAGGGCCTAACGTTACAGGCCTGGCCCCTGGTGCATTGGCATGGCACCAGTCCCAGTGGGCGGACGGCAGCGCCCCACCACGGGACCGCTCGCCAGTGGACGCTCCGAAGCCAGCGCCCCACCACGGGACCGCTCCCCAGTGGACGCTCCGAAGCCAGCGCCCCACCACGGGACCGCTCGCCAGTGGACGCTCCGAAGCCAGCGCCCCACCACGGGACCGCTCCCCAGTGGACGCTCCGAAGCCAGCGCCCCACCACGGGACCGCTCGCCAGTGGACGCTCCGAAGCCAGCGCCCCACCACGGGACCGCTCGCCAGTGGACGCTCCGAAGCCAGCGCCCCACCACGGGACCGCTCGCCAGTGGACGCTCCGAAGCCAGCGCCCCACCACGGGACCGCTCCCCAGTGGACGCTCCGAAGCCAGCGCCCCACCACGGGACCGCTCGCCAGTGGACGCTCCGAAGCCAGCGCCCCACCACGGGACCGCTCCCCAGTGGACGCTCCGAAGCCAGCGCCCCACCACGGGACCGCTCCCCAGTGGACGCTCCGAAGCCAGCGCCCCACCACGGGACCGCTCGCCAGCGGATGCTCCGAAGCCAGCGCCCCGCCACGGGACCGCTCCCCAGTGGACGCTCCGAAGCCAGCGCTCCACCACGGGACCGCTCCCCAGTGGACGCTCCGAAGCCAGCGCCCCACCACGGGACCGCTCGCCAGTGGACGCTCCGAAGCCAGCGCCCCACCACGGGACCGCTCCCCAGTGGACGCTCCGAAGCCAGCGCTCCACCACGGGACCGCTCCCCAGTGGACGCTCCGAAGCCAGCGCCCCACCACGGGACCGCTCGCCAGTGGACGCTCCGAAGCCAGCGCCCCACCACGGGACCGCTCGCCAGTGGATGTTCCGAAGCCAGCGCCCCCCCCCCCCCCCCCACGGAACCGCTCGCCAGTGCACGCACCAGAACCAGCGCCCCGCCACGGACCGCTCGCCAGTGGACGTGCCAAAGCCTTGGGCAGCCGAACCTGGCTCATCTGGTCACACAGACTTGCAACTCCGGCACAGCCACCCCAGCACAGGGATTTGAGGGGAATGCAGGCAGCCACACAGCCACATCGCAGGTGGGGTGGCCGGGGAAGGGGCCCACAGCTGGCCAGCCTGGCAAGCTGCAGAAGACTGGGAAATAAGGCAAATGAGCTCCTGAATTTGGAGGAAATATCAAATTTGCACCCTGGTGGTCTCTGAAAATGTCTTCATGAGCAGTGTCAACTGGCAGCATTATTCTGTCAACTTTAATCAGGTTCAGACAGTCTAAACACTTAACAGACACAGCCAAAAAAGATCACTTTCTGACTGGGCTGGACTGTACTGGTTGGACTGGGCCAGGCTAGGCTTGACATATCACAGCATGTACAAAATGTACTCCACATGGTTTAAACTAATTAAAGCAAAAATTGCTTGATTTGGCTTCAACCCACATCCACACTTAAAAATCACCATGAAGCTATGAGATTGAAGAGTGCCACACTGAACAGCATCATATTATATGCTTCACACTGCAGATGAAGTTACCTCAGTAAGGTATCAACAGCTTTAAGTCAACCCTGCATGTGCTATGTTTAAGGGCCATGGAAAGCAACCATGTCAAAACAATATAATTAATCTAGATTCACATAATTGAGACAACGGACACCACATCTGCTATTTGTTGCAACATTTGATGTGTGCACACTACACATAACTAGTACAACTTTTCCATCAACTGCATGCACAATTTCACCAAAACCACACACTCACCTCATTGGTGGCTGGGTTATGCAAGTCAATCCAATCAGATGTGGAGCTTTCCACAAATTGTCCATTGATGAATAGCTTGGTGGTGGCTACTGAGGCATACCGGTGACCAGAGCGCAGTCCAGACAGTCCTGCCTGTTGATCACCAAAGACAGCTGATATGCTGAGCATGTGTCTCATCTGGCATGGTGCTTGACAGACAGGTAGTGAGATGATGAACATTTGAAAGTAAAGGATGTTGCATAATTTACAGCAGAGCCAAAAGGGAAAAAGTTAACATTTTTCAAGTCTACTAAATTCTTGATCATTTCCCTGCCCCGTGCTGATGTCAAAATCATAATCAACATCCATCTATTCTAGCTTGTAAAATGATTGGCCGAAATGGCCAATGGCACACTAATGACGACATCCTTTAACTTCCCAAAGTGCAGCCATGGGGGTGGGAGGCGGCGGAGGCCTGGGCCTCTCGTTAAGCTCGTATTTGTCATTTTCCCTCATAAGTGGCTCCTGACAGATAATTCCAACATCGGCGTGACACGTACACGTTTTTCATGCAAGTTCGGACCGCCGTCACCTTGAGAAAACCCTGGCTGCGTCCCCGTAGATCCCACAGACTCACCTTGCAGCTGGCCAGAGAGATTCGAAACATTCTTAAAGAGTCTACAACAAAGCCACACAGCAAAACCGTTTCAGTATCGCGAAACTACCGCCGAGGAATACTCGCGGGAACAGCGCCGGCTAGTAGGGCGCCAACCACGGGGCCGTTTAACCAAAGCTACTACAGAAGGCTGCGCAGACGTGACGTCACAATGGAAATAAAATTTGGGAGCTCGTAGTATGGTTTTTGGCTGACACTACACGAAGGTTGGGAGATACTAGTAACATGATTACGAATGGAGATTTCGAGAATATATCGAGCAAGAATCCTGTTCTTCATTTTTTCCAGTGTTTTGTGAATAGATAGCGTGAATTTTGCATTTAAAACCTTCCAGAAAAACAAATACTTTGATCTGCTTCCAAAATTAAATCCTACTAAACCACGTTTTCTAGCTTTAGTACTCGCGCCGTATTTGTTGTAGCCAATGTGCCTGAACATTTGTGGGAGCGTGTATATCGACCCATGAGTCGATTTGCTGAAAACGGCCCTTCTGTGTAAATCACGTCGGATCCGAGTCGATTTACACACAATAGATTGTAGAATCTGATTCGCCTTGTGACTCAGCTGTTCCATTTTCATTTGACTCAGTACAGACTATGCTTACATTGAATCACCTAACTCACGACTCACGCAGGCTGCAAAATGAAGTGCAATGCAAAACAGCTGCACCACTAAATCGAGTCAGATTCATGACGTCACGTTTGCGCATGCGCACTCGCCTGCGTTTGCGACCGTGTCCGCACCGACGCGCGGTTTTGAACGCCGGGCGTGCCGAGGTGCGGGTGAGGGTGGATGTGGTGCGCCACAAATGAAGATTAAGGTATGTGCATATTGTGCGTGCATGAAGGTATGTAGGCTTTTTTTTACTTGGGTACCTGTATTGCCGACGGTGGGGAGAGCTACGCTGGCTGCAGGGTTCCTGTACTGCCGTGATGGAGAAATGCTGTCAGGTATCAGCCGACGTAGTGACGTCACTGAAAATGGGTTTCCATCGATCGGGGTTCTTTTGGGCCAACTGAAGGCTACAAGGCATTTGCTAGCGATATGATGTCACTGGTATTCGACTGGATGTGTGACGTCACTGGTTGTGAGGCTTTAGGGATCTTTTGGGTGTAATGAATGCCGTAAAGCATCACCTGACGATATGTCGTCGCTGGCATTCAATGAAACATCAGGCGCAACAGGCCTTATTCCATCTTTACCTTTCGTACCTGTCTGCTGCAAGCATTTGCGTGTCGAATAAAAGCTTGACCGAATCACCTGAATGCGTGACGTCACTAATCATCACTTGATACGAGTGCACTTAGGCCCCACGGCCGCGGTGTATCATGTTCCGTGAAATATCACCAGGTATCGTGACGTCACTGATATTCGACTAAATGTTGGTCGCAACAGGTCATGCTTCATTTTTACCTTCGTACCTGTCTACCGCAAGCACTGGCATGATGAATAAAAGCTACCAAATCACGTGAGTGTGTGACGTCACTGGTCATGCATTTTTATGGATCTTTGGGGGCCAACTGAGAGCAGTAAAGCATGACCTAATGATGTGACGTCACTGGCATTCGACTGTGTGTGATGTCACTTGTGATCAGATTTTACGGCCTCTTTTGGGCCGACGGAAGGTCATACGACATTAACTGAAGATGTGACGTCACTGGTATCCGAATAAAATTCAGGCGGGACAGGCCATGCTTCATCTTTACCTTTGGTACCTGTCCATTGCAAGCATTTGAATGCTGAAGGAAGGCTTTGCCGAACTACCTGAGTGTGTAACGTCACTAACCATTAATTTATATAGACTGCTTTGAACCTACCGTAAGCCACACATCAGCTGACCATATGACGTCACCGGTTTTCGTCTAGATGTCATGCGCAACAGGCCATGCTCTATCTTTGCCTTTCGTACCTGTTCACTGCAAGCATTCGCGCGCTATATCGAGGTGGTGCCGAACCATCTGAGTGCGTGACGTCGCTGGTCATGAGTTCATACAGGCTCACTTGGGCACCCCAATGCAACAAAGCATCATATCCTGTGAAGCATCGCGGGATGATATGACGTCACTGGTATTCGACTCAACATCAAGCGCAACAGGCCATGTTCCATCTTTACCTTTCGTACCTGCCTACTGCAAGCATTCGCGTGTTATATGACGTCAATGGTCAAGAGCTCTTACGGGCTCTTTTCAACCCCCTATATGGTATAATGCTTCAGCTGACGATATGATGTCACTGGTGTTCGACTTAACATCAGGCACAACATGTCATGTTCCATCTTTGCCTTTCGCACCTGTTAAAGTATCGGCGAGCCTAATGATGGCTCTGTCGAATCACCTGAGTGCGTCGTCATGAGTTTTTACAGGCTATTGTTGGCCGAGTGAAAGCCATAAGGCATCATCTAATGATGTGTCGTCACTGGTAATCCACTAAGTGTGTGACGCCATTGGTCATGAGTTTTCCCGGGCCTTTTTCGGCCGACTTAAGGCCATTAGGCATCAGGCAACGATATGGCGTCATTGGTATTCAATTAAGCATCAGGTACAATATGTCAAGTTTCATCTTTACCTTCAGCACATATCTACTGCAAGTATTCGCGCGCCACATAAAGGCTCTGCCCAATCACCTGAGCGTGTGGTGTGACTGGTTATGAGTTTACGCGGGTTTACTCGGGCTGACTGAAGGACATCAAGCATCATCTGGCGATGTGACGTCACTGGTATTCAACTTAACACCAGGCGCGACAGGCCATGTTCGTCTTTATCTTTCGTACCTGTCTATTGTAAGCATTGACATGCGTAAGGAAAGCTCTGTGAAATCTCCTGAGTGTGTAATGTCACTGGTCATGAGTCCTTTATGGGCCGCTTTTTTGTACCTATAGGGTACAAGACATCAGTTGACGATATGACGTCACTGGTGTTTGACTTAATCTCAGGCGCAACAGGCCATGTTCCATCTTTGCCTTTCGCACCTCTATACTGCAAGTATTCGCGCGCTACATAAAGGCTCTGCCGAATCACCTGAGCATGTGGTGTAACTGGTCATGAGTTTACGCGGGCTTACTCGGACTGACGGAAGGACATCAAGCATCATCTGACCATATGACGTCACTGATATTCGGTCTGTGGCCCAGACTTATGACCGCTAGGCGGCGCCCTTTATTATTTAGCCATCAGGGCATTCCGGACCGTAGCTGCTCAGGGGCGCATCCTGTGATGTCGGGCGGAATAGCTTTGCATATACGTCGGTTTGTGGGCTGGGATCACCTTTGTTTTGTGTTTACGTTTGTTCAAAATTTTAGTCGTTGAAACAGCCCGTTGCGTTTGAAGCTGCTATTTAATGGTGCGCACAATAAAATTAGTGTGCTTAACTATGGTGCATCTCCCGCCTCTGCTGCGGAATTTCGTAGCCATAGGTGGCCAAGTGACCTCCTACCAACTGATGATCAGTGACGTCACGTACTCAGGTGATTCGGCGGAGCCTTCATATAGCACGCGAATATTTGCAGCAGCCAGGTACGAAAGGCAAATATGGAACATGACCTGTTGCGCCTGATGTTTAGTCGAGCACCAGTAACGTCATGCCGTCAGCCGATGCATTACAACCTATAATGGGTTCAAAAGAGCCCATAAAAACTCGTGACCAGTGACGTCACAAACTCAGGAGATTCGACGGAGCCTTTATTCAGCACGTCAATACCTTTAATAGACAGGTACGAAAGGTAAAGAAAGTACGTGGCATGCTGGACCTGATGTTAAGTCGAATAACAGTGACGACATATCATCCTGTGATGCTTCACGGGAGGTGTTGCTTTGTGGCCTTGGGCGGCCCAAGTGAATCCGTATAAACTCATGACCAGCGACGTCACCCACTCAGATGATTCGTCTGGAGTTTAGTCGATTACCAGTGACGTCATATCGTCAGCTGATGCTTGATGTCCTTCAGTCAGCCCGAGTAAACCTGCACAAACTCATGACCAGTTACACCACACGCTCAGGCGAATCGACAGAGCCTTTTTGTAGCGCACGAATACCTGCAGTAGGCAGATGCGAAAGGTAAAGATGAAACATGGCTTATTGCAATTGATGTTAATTCGAATACAAGTGACGCCATAACGTTATCTGATGCCTAATGGCCTGAACTCGGCCAAAAAAGGCCCGTAAAAGCTCATGACCAGTGACGTCACACACTCAGTGGACTACCAGTGAAGTCATTTCGTTAGCTGATGCCTTATGGCTTTCGCTCAGCCAAAAATAGTCGTAAAAATTCATGACCAGTGACGTCGCACACTCAAGTGACTCGGCAGAGCCATCATTTAACGCACCAATACTTTACAGGTACGAAAGGCAAAGATGGAACATGACCTGTTACGCCTCATGTTAAGTCAAACACCATTGGCATCACGTCGTCAACTGATGCATTTTTCCCTATAGAGGGTTCCAAGGAGCCAGAAAAAACTCATGACCAGTAACGTTACACACCCAGGAGACTCGACAGAGCCTTCATTCAGCACGTCAGTACTTGTAATAGACGGGTACGAAAGGTAAAGATAGAACATGGCCTGTCGCGCCTGATGTTAAGTCGGACATCAGTGACGTCATATCGTCAGCTGATACATTATACCGTTTGGGGGTACAAAAGGTCCCGTAAAAAGCTCTTGACCAGTGACGTTACTTACTCAGGAGACTCGACAGAGCCTTCATTCAGCACGCCAATACTTCCAAGAGACAGGTACGAAAGGTAGAGATGGAACATGGCCTGTCGCGCCTGGAGTATAGTCGAATACCAGTGACGTCATATCGTCAGCTGATGCTTGATGTCCTTCGGTCAGCCAGAGTAAACCCGCGTAAACTCATGACTAGTTACACCACACGCTCAGGTAATTCGGCAGAGCCCCTATGTGTCGCGCGAATACTTGCAGTAGATAGGTGCGAAAGGTACAGACGAAACATGGCTTAGATAGAGCATGGCCTGTTGCGCATGATGTCTAGTCGAGACCTAGTGTCATCATATCGTCAGCTGATGCTTTGTGGCCTATAGTAGGTTCAGAAGAGTATACAAATTAATGGTCAGTGACGTACACACTCAGGTAATTTGGCAGAGCCTTCCACGGCAATGCTTGCAATGGACAGGTACCAAAGATAAAGGTGGAACATGGCCTGTCGCGCCCGAAGTTCATTCGAATACCAGTGACGTCACATCGTCAGTCAGTGCCGTATGACCTTTCGTCGGCCCAAAAGAGGCCGTAAAATCTCATGACCAGCGACACGCACGGTCGAATGCCAGTGACGTCACATCGCTAGCTGATGCTTTATGGCCTTCAGTTGGCCGCAAAAAATCCGCCAATACTTGCAGCAGACATGTACGAAAGGTATAAATGGAGCATGACCTGTTGGCTGATGTTCAGCCAAATACCAGTGACGTCATATCGCCAGCTGATGCCTTACGGCATTTCGTCGGTCCTAGAGGACACGTGGAAACCCACGACCATTGACGTCTTACAATCGGTCGTATAGCAGTGACGTCGTTAGCTGACACCTTGTGGTCTTCAGTTGGCCGAAAAGCACCGGTGAAACTCGTGACCAGTGACGTCACACACTCAGGTGGTTCGGCAGCTTTCATCCAGCACGCCAATGCTTGCAGTAGTCAGATACAAAGGTAAAAATAAAGCACGGCCTGTTGCGCTCAGTATTTATTCGAATACCAGTGGCGTCACGCTATCCGGTGATACTTCGTAGACCATGACACACCGTGGTCGTGGGGCCTAAGTGCACCCGTATGAAGTGATGATTAGGGACGTCACACATTGAGGTGATTCGGTCAAACCTTTATGCGGCACGCAAATGCTTGCAGCAGTCAGGTACGAAAAGTAAAGATGGAACGAGGCCGGTCGCGCCTGATGTTTAATCGAATAACAGTGACGACACATGGCCAGCTGATGCATTACGGCATTCGGTGGACCCAAAAGAGCCTTACAAACTCACGACCCGTGACGTCACATACCCAGCCGAATACCAGTGACATGTCACATTCAAAAGCCTTATGGCCTTCAGTCGGCCCGAAAGGACCCCCATCCCGATCGATGCAAAACCATTTTCAGTGACGTCACAATGTCAGCCGATGCCTCACAGCTTTTCCCCCGGACGACAATACTCGAAACCCTGCAGCTAGCGTAGCTCTTCCCTCCGTCGGCCATACAGGTACCAAAGTAAAAAATTACCGGTATGTGCATATCGAATCGAGTCACAGATCAATGAAAGTAATTTCATTAAATAGGTACACTTGGCCAGAGACGAGGCGTAGGTCAAAATCAGGGTGCTTTCAACCAGGGACGACGCAGCAATGGCATAGGGGCTGTCCCCGCCCCCCCCCCCTCCCATTGCCGGCAGACGGTTAGATGGCAGCAGTTCAAAATCAGGATTTCCTTAAACATTGAAGGCCCCTTTTGTGGATTGAAAGTATGCTGTTCTTGGTGGCAAAGCCCTTTCATGTGCCAGGAGGCCATGTTGTATGGTACCAGTGCCCTTTGTTGCAAAATTATAAGGTCCTGTTTGTTTTATTGTCAACATGTATCTACCTGGATATAATGCTTATAACAGTTTGGTAAAAGAACATATGCCTGCAATTTTCCTTTCCCTTCAACTTTCGAGACAACATTGCCCATGAGGCCCCCTGTGAGGCAGTCCCATTTTGCTTAGGAGGCCCCTTGGATATCCTTCCCCCCAAAACCAAAAATCCATGGTGCCATTCCCTCTGTCAGCATGAGCAGGCTGGACTGATTTTCCCTCACTTGTTTCTACTTTGTGTTTAGGTAATTCATTAAAAGTAGTGCATACTTTGTACCTATACATTTTGTCATAAATGGAAGCAGGTTTTGTCAGCTGATTGAATGTTACAGTTCTTATGTATATGATAATGGTGATCTTCACCTGATTCTTTGAATGCCTGTCTTCTGGTTTGAAAAGGAATTGGCCCATCCTGGCTGAAAGCAAGATTGGGTAGGTGTTTTCATCAAAATCTGTGGATTTTGGTGAAATGCTGGAAAGTATTTTACATCAGGTGGTATTAATTTAAGAAAAGATTTGACCAGTACATATATGCTTCTAACAAAATGTATTGAAAGCTGTAAAGTAACAGCTGGGAATGATTAAGTTTTTTTCAAAATCTAGCATTGACAGGGAGATATCTTGTGAGCGAGGTACGCAATTGTAACAAAACGAGTGGCCTAAAACAGGTATTTATCTATTTTAAAAACTTTGGGAAAACAGCAGCTGTGTTTGAAAAGCAAATTTGGATCTGGTGAGGCAAGGAAAGATGTTACTGGAGATCTTAGCTTCATCAGCATGCATTTTAGGACCCACTAAGGTTAGAATGCAAACAATAAACTTGATTGTTGTTGTCCACAACTGTTCACATACTCTTTGCATGTATGTAAACTTATTCAAAAGCAGTGTTTAGATCATATATATATATATATATATATATATATATATATATATATATATATATATATATATATGTAAGAAAGCTGTAGGTGTGGCTGACTGACAAGAATCACACTGAGAAGTTCGCCATCACAGAGGTCTTCCCGGACTGCGACCAGTTTCTGTGCAGCTTCCATATGCTAGCAAACATGCTGGCTTTTTCAGTTTGTTTTCATAACCTATCAAGGTTGCAAATTGGATTGACTCTCCTCATTGCCCTTGTTTGTCTAATATCATTACTTAATGGCTTGATCATCCTCCGCAGTGGTAAAAAAAGCTGAGTGTATGCTGAGTGATCCCTGCATTATGCATCAGTTGTTGAGCCAAACTAGGCTTTAAACATTTCATGTGGTATACAGCCTTGATAACTTTTTCATATAGCACTAATGGTCTGGCTCTTGCCTCTGCCCCTGATAGTCTAATGTAGTACTCCTGCAATCTGGCACCCTGGCCCCTGATGTTCTAGATCAGAAGGCCCAATGTTGTGTTATGGTGAGCCCTTTGCTGGCTTGGCAGGCTGTGTTACAAGCCAGAAAGCCCTGTACTGGATTAAGAGGCACTCTATTCAAGAGGCCCCTTTGATGCATCAGATAGCAGCAGTTCAAGGTCAGGCTTCCCAACCTGATATTACTGCCCTTGAGAGTCTGGCGAGTTACTCCTACCTCCTGGTACTCTGGCCCTTGGTGGCCAGACCTGGCACTCCTGCCCCCCATGGTCTGACCTGGTACTACTTCCTCCTGGTGGCCTTACCCAGCACCACAACTTGATGGTGTGAATTGGTACCAGTGCTCCTGGTAGCATAATACTGCTGTCCCATGGTGATCTGACATGGTACTTGTGCCACATGGTAGAAGGACTTGATACCTCTGCCCCTGATGGTCTTATCTGGTACCCCTGTGCTTAGTGGTCAGGCCTGGTATTCCTGCCACCTGATAGGGTACCCCCACTATTGATGGTCTGACCTGACACTGCTGCTGCCAGCTGGTCTGACCTGGTACCCATGCCCCCTGCTTGTTTGGCATGGTGCCTTGTGCCTGATGGTCTGACCTGGTGCTACTGATGATCAGACCATCAGTGTGTGGGGTCACCAGATCAGACTACTGGAGTTAGAATTACCAGGTCAGGCCATCAGGAGGTGGGTACCAGACCTACCCCTGATGATCTGACCTGGTACCCTGATGATTTGACCTGGTACCATGATGATTTGACCTGGTACCCCTGATGATTTGACCTCTTACCCCTGATGATCTGATCTGGTACCCCTGATGATCTGACCTGGCACCCCTGATGATCTGACCTGTGACTCCTGATGATCTGACCTGTGAATCCTGATGATCTGACCTGTGACTCCTCATGATCTGACCTGTGACTCCTCATGATCTGACCTGGGATCCCTGCTGGTCTGACCTAATATTCCTGCCTCCTTGTGGTTCTTGGTATGCCAGCTGGCAAACTAGCTGGTTGTGCTTTGTGCATAATGTCTGTGGACATTACTGGGCAGTGCACTTAGCTAACATACTTCGCTATGTTTCAGACGTATAGCATCTCAACAAAAGATAGAAGATGCCGGTGTTGAGGAAAGGTGACTGTTTTCATTCCTTTAATGAGCTAGATGCCCATATCCGTGAATTGGAGGCCGAGACGAATGTGAAGTTTTTCAAGTCGTGCTCTGTCACTCTTGGTAAATTTCTTCAGACAAATCCTGGGCACTTTATTTCAAAGTTGATCGCTGACCGTGCTGACAAGGAGGCGCTTTTGCAGCAGAAAAAGTACCGTCTCGTTAAATTTTCATGCACTCATGGTGGGCGCCAGTACGAAAGCAAAGCTGGTGATCGTCGTGTCCGAAACACGAGAACCAAAAAAGTCGGCTGTCCCGTAAGCATCCTAGTGTTTCTGGAAAAGTCATTGCGTTTGGAGATTAGGGACATCTCACTGGAGCATTCCCACTCGGTGTCGAAGGCAAGCTTTCTGCTGCAGCCAGAAAATCGTCGCCTGCCTGCGTCCTAAAGGCAGCGTCACCACAGTCGTGGGATCAGCAAAGAAATAAGGTAATCTTGCTTGTTGTGAATTGATACGACCTTTCATTGACAATTGTTAGTAAAACCACGTCTCGAACAGTAATGAGTTGGGAAATATGACCGGCTCATATGCGGTGCGTTTCCGGTCATGACTAACTTGTATCGATCAATAACACATGGTACGGCGTAATACTAGGTCATAATGTTTCTGATCAGTGCGTACCATGTCTTGATGTAAGTTTTTCTTAACGTGTTTCTTTTTTTTCTTCAGAGTACTAAACAGCAGCGGTGGATGGTGGGAGCGCTGGATTACACCGTCCACGTACCCGGCTTTAAACCCGCCATCATCATGCACCGCGTGGTCACGGTGTTCCATGAATTTGACATAGCTTCGTTCATCGGAAACGCCTTGACTTCCCGGATACCTATAGAGCTCTTAGGCTTCTTCTATTGTAGAGAACAGGCTCGATATCTATATTCGTTTGCATGTCATGATGTGAATAGCTAGTTTGCCAAGGTACATCTTCATGTACATATATGAGTATTGCAAGCCCATCCAGAGACTCTGAAAGGCTGAAAGCGTTTCCGACTATCTGTGTTGATTGTTTCCAAACTGGATAAGCTTTGTTAAATATCACCGCTCACCAAGCAATGGTTGCTTACGTCCAACCTGCTGCGTCCCTGGATGTCCTTGCACTATCTCCTCACTAGTCGAGATGAACGTTGAGCGAGCTTAGATCTGTCGTGTACCTGAACTAAGTAGCAGAAGTGAACTAAGTAGCCTCGTCAACTGTCTGATGCGTTCTTCGTCGACAGTTCCACATATGCGAGAACTGAGTGGGTAGTTATACACTTCCCCATGCGAGGAAGACGCATACAAAAGTATGTACAAGTTTGTTTTGTGCTAGTTTAACCAGTGACCGCTAGGGAGAATGTGTTTTTAAAAATACCAACATGAGAGTATTGCTTTGGCTACTCATTCAATGTGTCGGGCCGCTGTTATATAACTGCTTAGTGCGCTCAACAATTCTCAGCCATGGTTGTTATTGATGTTTTTTGACACTGGTTGTGCTCGCACGCTTTGAATAACACCAAATATCCGAGAGGGTGGTACGCATGCTGGGTTGAATAGATTGAGGAGTTCAATTTTTTCATACATTTCCGTCGCGCCGAGAAAAGCCAACATGCTAATGCCCTGTCTCGCGTGATGATCTCCGCAGCGCAGCCAGCGCCACAGTCTCAGCTACGCGATCTGATCCGCCTGGTCGAGGAGGGAATGCGAGGTGCTCAGGAGCAGGACGAGGCGTTCAGGGCACTGCGCATGGAAGCACGTCTCAACAGAGTGCAGGGTCCACACAGCCATCGGTAGCGACAGTGTGGTTTTGAACCGGACATTGATAATGGCAGCGGTCTGTTAAGCGTCGTCAAAGCAGGTATGAGGTTGGTCCCGAAAGGCCTCATTACACGTGTTTTTAGCCTCAAGCATGACGAGTTCGGACATTTCGGTGCTGGAAGAACCTGCCAGCTGCTGAAGCATGCTGGATATATTTGGTGGGAAATAGATCACGATGTCAGGAACTACTGTAGGAGCTGTTTGGTGCGTGCACATTCAAACAATACGCAACGTCGTTTCACCGCGCGGTTGGAAATGACGACGCAGGCCACAGCGCCTTGGCAGCACGTCGGTGTTGACCTGATAGGGCCGCTCGGACGGGGAACCACAGGACGGGGTGATCGGTACGTTCTAGGCGCACTGGAGCTTCTGACCAAGACTGTCGAGTTGGCCGCCATTCCAGACAAATCGGCTGAAGCCGTCGCCAGCTCGCTGATCGAGAGTGTCGTGTACCGTCACGGTCTCCCGGAATCCATACTGACAGATCGTGATCTGGAATTTAACAAGCATCATCTGGCGGTGTTGGCCCAATCGGTGGGCATACACAAAACAAGGGTTAGTGCATTGCATCCACAGTCGAATGGGGCCGTGGAAAGGGCAAACCAGACAATCGGTGCCCTGATCCGTCGCAATGTGCAGGAGTCCGGATTCGAATGGGACAAGTGTCTGGGTGTTGTCAGATTCCAGTACATGTCAGCTCCGCACAACGCCACTGGTGGGTCTCCCTTTTCCTCCAGTTTGGTCGCCACCCACGCACTCCTGGGATAGCTCGAACGGAGGAAAGTTCTTCAAGCCGTTTCGGCACAGAGCAGTCTTGGGCCAGAAACCTGGTGAAAACGTTGGTGAGAGCTCACGAGGAGGTAGTCAGACGGGAGCACAAGACAAAACAGGAAAGATTGGATACTAGTAGAAAGACGGCAAATATGGTCCCTTATCGTTGGGATCGGTTGTTTATGAAGCTTCCACAAAAGCCAGGAATGCCAGAAAAAGTTCAACCCCGTTCGGATGGCCCCTTTGTAGTGATCAGCTGCCGGCAAGGGAACACACACCGCATCAAAAGATAGGACAACTTCAGGCATCGTGTCATACGTCATTTCGATCAGTTGAAACCTGTGAGAAGAAGGCAGCCGCATCTGACGAGCCAGGATGACAGGGACCAGGGGACAAAGGCAGATGAGAATGTGACAAATGACGCGGACAGATGGCCAGCGTTGACGTGGAACCAAGAGATGTGGGACTCAGAAAATGACTGAGTCTGAAAATGCCGAGCCTGAAAATGCCGAGAGACATGTTGAAGAAACAGGTGATGGTTGATCGCTCCACTGAAGCGCGAGCAATCCCCCACCGCCGCCGCAGTGAGAAGCGAGGCCGTCCTCTTGAGCGATGCGGCACGGCGAATGGACCGTGAAGTCTGCACGGTGGGGGTGGGGGGGGGGGGGGGGGGGAGGTGGATACCGATGGACTCGTAAGCTGGAGAGCGGATAGTGCGGTGTATTGCAGTACTAGTGCGCGCGCCTGTGCGGCTGGCCGGCCGCCGCGGCCAGCGGTCACCGGGATACTGATACTGATACCTATCTACTGATACCTATCTACTGATACCTATCTACTGATACCGGCGAGAGCGCGCATATATCACAAGGCAAATGTGCAACAGAGAGCGTAGTCCCACAAAATCGTTGTCACCATGAAATTGACCCAGACTATTTTGCAAACGAAACTAGACATTCAAAGTGCAGATCGGACAGGGCTTCTCCATGTTTCTGTCCATTGTGTTAGTTCAATCAGCTTCTGATGATACAAATCGTTTGTTGTTACTTTTGAACAATAGTCTATGCCTGATTAACTTGTTAATCGTTATTGGTGCACTTTTCAACAACCTGGCTGCGACAAAAACGCTAAGGCCCCATATGCAAGTTCTGCTGTTCTGGTGTCTCGCCTCCGGCTCACCGGTACACACGGTACGTTCAAAGCCACTTCTGTATTTCACACTCGTCACAGGCACTCCACACGGTCCATCGCGCCGGCGGCTCTCCGAGTCTTCTCCTTTGTTACTCCCCTCTCCTGGCCCCCGCAGCCGCGTCCCTCGCACGAGGCGCCTGGGGCAGGAGGAGGGGGGGGGGGGGGGGGGGTTAACGCGAGCGGCTCGAAGCGGCGCTCACCACACTACGCAAACTTTCGCAGCAGCAGGTACCCTCTGACACCTTGCACGCACACATTCCCCGCAAGTACGCTTAAACGCTGTTTTCGCCAAGAATCACTGAAAAAGCGTAAATAAAGCGCCAGATTTAAGCCATTGTCAAACCTTCCCAGTGATATCACCTGTTTTTATATTCTCACACAGCCATTAAAACACTCTTGGGTCCTGAGAAATTACAAGACTAGCCGCGCCCGTCATCTCTCCGAATAGTCTCCAGATTTGTGCAACTTTTTCGTTAGACGTGTTACTTTCTGGCTCTACAATACAAAATAGAGCAGCTGAGTCAGCTGAGTCACGGCATGAATCACGTATCGTCGTCTACTGCGTTGTTGGATGGTGACTTGCCGATTCAGGTCGCTTCGTGTCGGTGGTGCTCTCGGGAACAATCGGGTTGGTGCGCTGCTGACGGCTGGTCGCCATGACTCAGGAAGGGTGGGTATATAATCTGGTCACCGCTGTGCGAGCCCTCACTCCTCTCATTCACGTTGCGACGGCTGGAGTGTCCGTGTGTGCTGCAGGAGATTTCAAGCTGAAAAAAGGTCTGCTTTCATTTTCCTGGGATAAGTAGGCCATCTTGTAAATAGATCCGTAGTCTGGTTGGCCTGAATTTGGATCGCCACATGATCAGCACAATGTAGTTGTCTCAAATTCAGGATGTCTACCTAGTGTCACAGCTTACACTGTTTACAAAAAAAGTTGTGGTTATACTTTGTGCAGGCTACATGCACACATTTTTAGAGACAAATTGAAAATACTATACATACACATGCATGTGTGCACATGCATATATGGTAGAATGGAGGGTTTGCCATTTATCATTACATGTGCATTTCTGGTAATTTCAATTTGTCTTTGTGTGATAAAGACCATAAAGGTTTGCACTGAATGTGTATTGTCATTATGTGATGTTAATTTTTGTCATTATAGTTGTCATTTTGTTATCTAAGACATAGATTTGGGATGACATTATGTAATGACAAGTCTCTTGTTTTTCTCAGGTTTCCCACAATGGATGGTAAGAACATCTCAGTAAAGGCCTATCTGGCACTGGAAGATGGCAACCAGGAGATCCGCCGGTTTGGCCTGGACAGCTCAGCTGCCACCAGCTTCTCCTATCTGCAAGGCAAGCTGCAAGTGGTGTTTCCGAGCCTACTGCGCCAGCAGTTCAACATCCGCTGGGAAGATGCTGATGGTGACGCCATCACAATCAGTTCTGACGAGGAGCTGCTGGTGGCGCTGGTCAGCTGCCTGCAGGTGGCAGGCCAGCAGACACTGCGCCTGCACGTGGTACCCACCGGCCGGAGCCGGCATGCTGCTGCTGCCGCCACCGCCGCTGCTGCTGCTGACACTGACGCAGCCGACGGCCCCATCCACCGCGGCGTGTGCTGCGACGGCTGCGAGCAGACCATCTGCGGCCACCGTTACAAGTGCATGAGCTGCGACGACTATGACTTGTGCGCTGGCTGCGAGGCGCGTGGCATGCACAAGGAGCACCTGATGCTGCGCATCCCCAGCCCAGAGCAGGTGTGGCAGCCGGTGTTCCGACACGGACGGCGCAGCGGCCGCCGCGCCGGCCACTGCACCGCCTGGGGCGGCGGCAGATGCGGCTGGCCGGCCGGCATGAGCTGCCCGGGCGGTCGCAGGGCCGGGCGCGCCCCCGAGGAGCGCGCTGCGGTGCCTCCGTCTGCGGCGGCGCCGCCCCCATCCGGAGAGGCGCCCGCGTCCGGCGCTGAACAGCAGCAGCAGCAGCAACAGAAGCAGCCCAGCAACTTCTTCGAGGCAATCCACTCGGCCATGTCGGCACTAGGGGGCTTCGGGCCTGAGGCGGACCCCGCCGGCGCCGCCGCGGCCGGCCGCTGGACGGAGAAGAGCCTGGAGGAGCTCGGCCAGACCATCGCGGCCGTGCTCGACCCGTTCGGCATCGACGTCGACGTCGGGGTGGAGTCGCGCCAGAAGCGGCGTGAAGCGGCGGCTGGCGGCGCCGATGCCGCCCCGCAACCGCCGCCGCCGCAGCAGCAGGCGCCGCGCGCCGAAACCGCGGCGAGCGATCCGGCTCCTGTCTCCCGGCCGGCGGCGGCCAGCGTCGGCGGAGCCGAGCAGATGGAGACGGAGCCGGCTGCGGCGGCCACCCGCACTGGCGAGACGCCTACCGCTCCGGTCGACATCACCCAGTTCATCGTTGACAGTGATCCGCACGACGACTGGACGGTGGTGAGCGGCAGCAGCACGCCGTCTGAGGCGAGTGGATCCCGCGTCCGCGTTTACCCGGACCTAGCGCAGGCCGCAGCCGACACGGCGCGGATCGCCGCTCCCACTGTGACTCCGGCCCCGGCCCCGGCCCCGGCCCCGGCCCCGGCCCCGGCCCCGGCCCCGGCCCCGGCCCCGGCCCCGGCCCCGGCCCCGGCTCCGGCTCCGGCTCCGGCTCCGGCTCCGGCTCCGGCTCCGGCTCCGGCTCCGGCTCCGGCTCCGGCCCCGGCCGCCGTCGTCTCGCACGCCCCATCCGCGCCGGTCGCGTCCGACTCAGCTGGCCCGCTGGACCCGCGCATCCAGCGCGCGCTTGACATCATGTCCGCCATGGGCTTCTCCAACGACGGCGGGTGGCTGACGCAGCTGCTGCAGGCCAAGCAGGGCGATATCGGCGCCGTGCTGGACGTGCTGCAACCTGTTCGCCCCCGCCCCGGCCAGTAGAGTCCCGTCGACCGCCACTCGAGGCCTCCGCCCCACGAGAGGTGTGCATCGCTTTAGATGTCGGTCAAGTTGTACCGCTGCCGTGTTACTGGCTGCCACAGAGTTTGTGGTATGTCAAGCTTGATGTCTATGTAACAGACTGCTGATGCGAGGCGTGGTCTCCAGGTTATAGCAGGTGGACAGGTTAGCACACTACGTGACCATTTTTTTTCTCAATGTATCGCCGCAGGAAGTTACGTCGTTTATTCCCTGACATAGACTCTTACGGATCGGGCTGCACGCCGGTGGTAGGCTGTTAATTGATATGCCAAGTTTATCCAAAGACTTGCAACGAACGAGGGAGATGACTACGCGATTCGATGTTCCCCGTTGTGTTAATCGCTGAGTGGATCACAATAAATAAAAGCCTTCAGCACATTATGTTGTCGAACAGAACCGCAAAAATCGGCGTAAAGAGGCCTGAGTAGAAAATGACGGGTGCCTGGCTGCAATTCGACGCCAGTCAATCCTCAACACGGAGAACTTCTGTGTCATGTTTGAGGAACGTGACCAACTTCACCTCACAGCCAAGAGTACGGAGCCGGACCTGAAGCTGAAGCAGGATGGTCGGCGTGACCTTTTGAAGGGGTAACGGTGTAGGTGTAGTTGGAGGTGTAGGTGGGGGGCGGGGGGTATCATGAGTGGAATGCTGTCTACGACACCGGAGCCGGACGACCGATGGTGTGGTCGGGAGGCACCTGACACGGGTACTGGGGTAATCCGGCAACCGGTTCAAGCCGCACGTTTGGGGATGAGGCGCTTCGCTGCCATGTCGAGCTCACACTGCCCTCCGAAGATCCGTTTCAAGAGTAACATGGTCAGATGGTCAGTGCCGAGCGGGCATCAGGCTTGTGTGTCACACAAGCAGAACTCGCGAAATGCCGACAGGTGCTATACTGTCGCTCTAGTATAGGTGGCGCTAGAGTGCATGCGGGAGGTGGGTACTCTGGACCGGGGCTTGGCAACGTGAGTTCGCTATCTGAAACGTTCGTAAGCAAATATTTGTGGGATGCTTGGGCCAGCCAGAACTGCACAAGAAAGGCTGGTCTAAAAATGTGCTACAGAGAGCAGTGCGCGAAAACAATCCATCCTTTACAAAACGCTGCGAATTAGCCGCCGACTTATACCTCAGGTCTTAGTTCATAACGCTGTGTCGTTCAAATTGTAGTGTGTAACTCGGCCGGCTGGTCCAGCCTAGCCCAGCTGTCACGCCGGGCTGGACTTGACTGGGAAAAACCAACATCTTTGCAAACACTGCTTGCGGGCTCATGCAACTTTCAACAACATGAATATTGTTGTATAGCATGCATTCCGCATAAACTGTGCGGCATTGAAATGCAAGTGATTTGGTCGTGCGTTTTTGCTGCAACATTGCAATACCACGCACACACTAGCGCGTGCGCGTGCACACACGTTCGCACGCGCGCACGCACGCACGCAAGCACGCCCGCACGCAAATTAAGTCTGGTGCTGCCAAGTAACGCAAGGTGGTCCATTTCCTCCCAGGATGATGAATAACGGCCACTATACAAATGGATGGTTAGGACAGGTCATCGAATTTCAGCCCTCTGGCTTGAGTTATCTGGGGATCTAGCAGGGGAAAAAAATACTCGAATCTCTACCCCGTCCCGAATGACAAAAGGGTTAAATTACTATGTGCTGATTAGGTGTGCTTAACTCAACCCTTGTTTTTTGCGAATAGACTGGATCAGTACAAGTTCATAAGACCATAATTCCTTTTTGCATTGATGCTGTCATTAATTCTCTCCTTCCCTGCAGCGTTTTGCCAATATTCGACACAGATCAAATACTGAACAAGACACGGCGTACGCAACGTACGAGACATGGTGCAAAATTTGCCAGTTCTCTTTCCTGAAATGTGGGTGAATAAACTGGGGTCTAGACGAATTATGCAGATAAATTTTAAGGCTTCGCTCCCACTACCCTTGGGTTATGATATCAGACAGAGCCATTATGAGATAATCAAAGAGTTTATTCAGTCTAGCCGTGGTAAGGATCGGCCACCTACGAGCATCGTCGTTATCAACATGGAAACTTTTCGGAAATGCACTGTTCTACCACAAGTACCAGAGCAAGAAGCATTACCCACACCACACGCAAGATGCTATACGCACACCAAAAGCTTATGCTGTAGGGATATCCGCACATTTCGTAGCATATAATACCAAACGCTCTTGTTAAGTCTTTTCCCATCATGAGTGTATCAAGATATCATAAAAAACGACCATGAGGAGACAGTACAAAGTTTATTCAGTCAAGCTGCAGAAAGGGGCCACCACCTACAACTATCGCCGTCATTAACACGCACTCGGTTTTTCCGGAATGGTTTCCGAGCGTCGCGGCGTAGCTGCGTCAAATTTTGCATAGCTATAGACCATGGAATAGCGGATTGTCTGGAATAAAAAATTATATATACCTTGTGCGGTCACTGACCTATGGCAGGCCAAAGTCAGGCCATGGTTTCAGCGAATACAATTTTTAGGGAATCGTTCAACCTGATCCAACGACGGAGTGTTAGACAAAAGCACACATCTCTGAGACACTTTCTTAGGCAACACAACAACTGAATGAACAAATGGCATTGACCTAAGGTCAGTTATGAAGGTCAGACCAAGATAAAAACCGACCTCTTTTATTACTCCAGGGCTTGCCGTACGGGGTAGTTGCTGGTGCTCATTTCGAATTGTATGATAACAGGAGCCGCATTATACACCTTCCATGGATTTCTTAAAGGTCAGAATAGGTCACTGACCTAGAATGACCTAAATAAACATTTATTTTTTAGGAGCATACTGCCTAGCGTAATCTTTGTCGCATATCCAAAAGCAAACCTCAAGTGGTCTTGTATGATTTTGGTCGCCACGACCTTCAAAAGTTCAAACGAGTTCACTAACCTTAGATGAGCATGTGACCTTTTGCTTAGAAAAGTTATCTAGGTTCCAGCGGGCCTTTGGAGACCAACCTGGAATTTGACCTTGTTTGACCTTATCAGACCCGAAGGCCATCACCCAGGAATCTCAAACTTTTGATTTAAGTGAGCCCACGTACAGGTCAACACACCCCGTGAGTTTGGTGTTTCTAGCTTCCCTGGTTTCTGAGATCTCAGGGGGCTCAAATTGACTCCCCACCCGAGCGAAGGGTATCTAACCGGCCATCTGGGCGCGTGTTAACATCGAAACTTTGCGTAAATATCCAGTTCTACCACGAATGCCATTTATTACCAAAGGCTACTCTGAGTGGTTCCATAGCTTCAACAGCAATAGCTGCAGTCAACACAATGTCTAGAAATTACAATCGCATTTTTATTCAAATAATTGTTCGTGAAGAAATTAGCTAAACTTATCGGCCCGCGGTCAAAAATGTTCTCCGAGACCAAAAAGCACTGATGCCAAATGTTATACCACACACAGAAGCCAATGCAAAAAGGATATCCCGGCAGCTGTTCACCATGGATTTCGACGCAATAACATCTTTCCAAGTTGGCAATGTCCATGAATAGGCATGATTACAAATTGTGTTCCAGCTTTTGGCATTTCGCCTTGACTCGGCAGCAAAAAGCACACATCGACCAAACAGCATTCGGTTAATTGCATGCATGAAAACATTGAGCCAAATACATATCGGTTATTTGTCTGAATATCTTCTCAGGCACGCATGCGATTCGGTGCCAAACCTGAAATGTGCGCAAATTAGGGACAAACAGAAACGAAGTCTATCACTGTCGTCAGGTTTATCAAAACAGCCAGTGAGTGACGCTGCGGAAACGCACTTGTATCGTCTTTGTGCATGTACTGTTCATCTTTTCACATTAACAAATTTAGTACAGTGAGCAATATCATATTACAATGGTTCCACTCCTGCAATACTAGCTTTTGTGCTCTTCAGCTTTACCCAAGCCTTGGCTTTACCTAAGCCTTGGCTTTACCCAATAATGCTAGCCAGGGATGCAGATTCCTATTCAGTTGCGGGGCTCTTCAGCTCTCCCCCAACTTGGGTTTTAGCGCCCCCAGCTTTGGGAGAATAGAGTCAAATTTGAAGATAACTTGTTTGCTGGCAAATTTTTGTGAAAGGCTTCAGAGTTTTTCATGGATCAGCCCCCCACTCATTTTGAGAAACTACGTCCCTGATTGAGCCATATAATAGGCTAAGCATTTTAAAGAGTCATGCAGCATGATGAGCCCAGCACTAGTGAGTCCAGTACTAGAGTAGAGTACAGCGGAGTACGGAACAACTGTTGGCATATGAAACTCAAAATAACTGTTGGTAAGACAACTTTTGAGATCCTTTCAGCACGATCCCTTTGACCATAACGAGAAGTCTCGCTTTCGTGAAGCCTGATTTGGTCACCGTATCAGCGATGGATTAAACGGATATTGTTCGTTGCAATGGCTGACAATCCGGTGTCGCGAGCAGTTGGCCTGTTAGGGAGTCGGCCGGTGTCGCGAGCAGTTGGCCTATTAGGGGGTCGGCCGGCGTCGCGAGCAGTCGGCCTGTTAGGGAGTCGGTCGGTGTCGCGAGCAGTTGGCCTGTTAGGGAGTCGGCCGGCGTCGCGAGCAGTCGGCCTGTTAGGGAGTCGGCCGGTGTCGCGAGCAGTCGGCCTGTTGGGGAATCGGTGACGGAGGTGTCTGACTATCGGATCGGATAGTAGCTTGCTTGACGCAGTATGACTGAAAATCGACGCATCTTAAAATAAGTGCAGGTTGTATGCTCCAGATGTAAATAATAGAGCCAAACGGACACTTTTGAACTTTGAAATGATGCACCATAGTACATGAATGTACCATAATATGCACACCCGTGCCTGCTGTGGCTTGACTTCTGCCTCCGCTGCAAAACACCGGCGCTCTGCCGGACGTAACGTCACCACAGGGCCAGTCCCCAACCGGTGACACCACAGGGCCAGCACCCGACCGGTGGCACCCCAGGGCCAGCACCCGACCGATAACACCCCAGGGCCAGCACCCGACCGGTGACACCCCAGGGCCAGCACCCGACCGGTGACACCCCAGGGCCAGCACCCGACCGGTGACACCCCAGGGCCAGCACCCGACCGGTGACACCACAGGGCCAGTCCCCGACCGGTGACACATGGCTGATGTGCCTCCCCCCCCCCCCCCCCACCCGCGCCTGACCGGCGCCTGGTCAGCTAGACCCTGCCGCTCCAGCGACTGCCGCGACTGAGTAAGGGACGGCATACGACCTGGTCGCATCCGCAGACAGCGTATGAATGACATCCGATAAGAAACGCATCGCTGTGACGGGAGTGCTCGTTGGTCGTAGCATGAAATCCAACCTAAGAATGACTTTCGGAGTAACACTTACAGCGCATTTTGATAAACCTGACGACAAGTGATGGACTTTCTACCTGTATATCCAGTTTTCATTCGTTTCAGGTATGGTACCCAACTAGGGCGCCTCCTTATAATGCTGTGGTTAAAGGGAATGTTCTGGAGAGTGTTCCGCATTTATACGGGGTTTTGATCTGAGACAGCCATATTGAAGATAATTCGGTGCAGTTTACAGCTCTCTCTTTAAGATTCAGACTTCTCTAGTTTCTGAGCTACGCGCCCGCGAAAACGTGAAGACTTTTCGGGATACCATTTCAAGGTCACTCAGGCATCCATAACAACATAAAACGCTTTTCAGATCCAGCCATTTTATTATCCATGCTGTGATCAAGGCCAACAAAAATATATTTATCGAGTCGTTCACATCTTCCGTTCGTGAGCACCGTCTCCGCATATAACGGCCGTCAACTGGCTCTTAATCAATGTTGTACAAGGTACGATGATGTAACCAAACAATGACATATTGAGGAGCATATTTACTAAACAAAGAACCAGTGTTGTCGAGAACATCTTTTTCACTTAAAAGTTTGCCAGTCGTTATGAGTGAGCTTATCTCATCATGTCTGATGCTTGCATCAATATCGTCAGATGCCGAAGATTCCCTTTGGCTCTCTTTGCCAGCTCCATCACAAGTCACACCAGGTTGTAAATGTTGGGAGACATGTTATGCCCATTTAATTGATAGGCCCACGCTTTCTTTTTTTCTTTGTCTTTCTATGTCTTTTTTCTATGTCTTCTTTCTATGTCAGCTTGGACGTCAACTTTGCAAAGTTTCGGAATTAATGTCTTCATTCATATTTAGATTAAGAGCAAACATGCAGGCAGTGGGTTATCGTATCACTGTTCCCTTTGAAAGCTATATGACCTTTTGCCTGTACCTAGCAAGAGCTACATTCTGACACGGTCAGGTCATGTCAGGTCACGATAGGTCACGCGATGTTGGCGCTGAGTCCTTCACCTTTTGGCTTGTCGTTGTCAATGTTCGATCTCAGGTGGGTTGTTTCGGCTCCGCAGTTTTATATCGTGCCCTGAATCTGGCCACATTCGCTTGCATGGATCTCAGCTGGAACGGCATTGATAGCGAATACGGTACAAGGTGGTTGAAATATTTTTAGTGTTGTGTCACATATCTGACAACAAAATAGCAGCGCGCGCGTTGACTGGCTAAAGAAATATGTGTCTGTTTGCGGATCAATGTACATGTTGGCAATCGCCGATGGCAGAGGTGGTCCCATAACCATTCCCTTGGCTTGCTAGCGGAGCTCTTCATTCATCTGGAAGGCGGGTGATGCGACACAGAACATGACATGACTGTTTATATGGACAGATGCATTTACATGTCATGAACTGGACTGTTTACGCACTGGACTGTTCCAGCAAAGGACGCAACCACCGAAGCTTGCTGGCTCGCACACCTCGACACGGATGCTGTCCCATACCTCCGCAGCTCAGAGCTACTGGAGGCTCTCGGCAGTCCCTCCAGCAACCACCGAGGCTTGCTGGTTCGCACACCTCGACACGAATGTTGTCCCATACCTCCACAGCTCAGAGCTACTGGAGGCTCTCGGCAGTCCCTCCAGCAACCACCGAGGCTTGCTGGCTCGCACACCTCGACACGGATGCTGTCCCATGCCGCCGCAGCTCAGAGCTACTGGAGGCTCTCGGCAGTCCCTCCAGCAACCACCGAGGCTTGCTGGCTCGCACACCTCGACACGGATGCTGTCCCATGCCGCCGTAGCTCAGAGCTACTGGAGGCTCTCGGCGGCCCCTCCAGCATTGCGAGCAGATACCGCATCAGGCAACCATGGGCACCGCTTTCCTGCTGCAGGCGCACATGCATACAGAATGGAACACTGCTGCCACGCGACGCGCGACTAATAACACATCAAATCTTTGTCATTTCACTTCAGCCAGAGCAGTAAAACGTGCTCATATATACAGAAAGCCTGAACTATGCGCATACCACGGTTATCAGCTTTTTGACTGCGGCGCCGCTGAACATGATTGCGGCTTCCTCAGTCCGTCCAACGGCACTACAGGCGGAGAACAACACCAGTCGAGTCTTCCTTCTATATCCCGTTAAAATTTGCAAGAATTTACAATGTCACCAGTGCGGGCATGATATCACTCAATAACAAAACATGCCAACTTTTTAGTTAGGCGCTTTTCAACAGCATGGCCATTCCAGGGCCACTCCAGGGCCATATCTACGTTTTGCATTCAGGTCAGAAGTTTGAATATCGGACCGTCGAAACTCCAGGCAACGAGCCCGCCGAGCGTCGCAGACAGGAGCTGGCATTATGCCAACGGCTTTTGTCATTTTTGTCTTCAAACTACTATGTCAGGTTAAAAGTTGGCTATAGCCAGAGTTAATTTGTTCGCTTCCTTCAGCTGAAGCCAAGAGTTTGCGTCACAGGCATTGATGAGCCGAACATCGTCTTCATGCTCGAAAATTTTGCCGTCCCTGATATGAGATAGAACGCCGTCAGTAAAAGATGCAAACAATACCAGCCTCCCCCCCCCCCCCGCAATGGCCCCGGGACCATGTCGTGAGTCATCCGACAGCACACCGTCACGCGCTGCTCACGTCCGCTGAGCCGGTCCCGCAGTCGGTGGGGATCGGCGCCATTCCACCCGGACTGCTTCAGGCTCAGGAAGTCGACTGAGCTCGCCACTATCAAAAGCTGTGGAGATGTCAACAGGATGCGGCGTAGACCGACCGCTGTCCCGCCGACCGCCAACATCGAAGGACAGGCAGGGCGACAAGGACACTTGGCTGCTAGGTGGCCGTCGTAGCACCATATCAGACAGAAGATGCGGCCACGGGTATCTGAGTTTCGCCGCACATAATGTCACTCGCTCCGTTCTGCGCTGCTTAAACCGAATCCCACCACCACACTTGGCCAATCTAGAGCCACGTTTGGAGGCGGAAAATGACTTTTAAACTGGAGCCTTACAAACGGGCCGCTGTGTAGCCGGGCCGAGTGATATAAGTACAGCAATGAACAACATAGATACACGCTAGGAGTGGTAATACAGTGTCAACAAGCTCACAGCAGGAGACATCAGAGCGTGATCAAAAATAAATGTCTAAGTAACGCTAAAGGACATTAATCTGCAGCACTGTCCAGGTCCCATGGAGAGCTCCACGTACGGGTCTGAGGAGCAGCTTGGGCGTCTGACTCATCACCGGCCTTCACTGGATCGTGACCACGACGGCGGGTACAGACGCTACGTCAACTTTTGGTTGGCGGAGTGCATAATGGATCCGGGGGGGGGGGGAAGGGACAACGACCACAACCCCCCTAAAGATGCGGAAAATTGGCCACGAAATCGGCATGATTTTGGCTTTAATGGTATATCCAAGAATATTTGACGGGGGCAAAGCTATTTGAGAACGCTCATCGCAGCGAAAGACAGCAAGATCAAAACATGTTGTGAAAGCCGGTATGAACTTTGAAGTTTGACTCACACAAGTCAACTAAGTCACAAGTCAACCCTTTTGTAATCTGCCCCCGGCGGGGAGTCACGTGCCGAACGTCCGCACCACTGGCGCCTCCACCCGGACACGGCGGCGGCGCCCCCGACAGCCCGCAAGTTCCGCGCACTTCTGCCTCCTGGGACGAGCGTCAGGGGGCGCCGGGAGATCGGCCTGTCCGCAGCGGGGCACCCGGAGACGGTCTCAGCTTCTGGAGGCAGGAGAAAGGTCCCCTGGATGGTAGGACTGGTAACGTCAGTCGACTGGGGCCGGCCCGCTAGAGCTGTGACGTCAGTCGAGGGGCCGGCCCGCTGGAGCTGTGACGTCAGTCGAGGGGCCGGCCCGCTGGAGCTGTGACGTCAGTCGAGGGGCCGGCCCGCTGGAGCTGTGACGTCAGTCGAGGGGCCGGCCCGCTAGAGACCGCCGCCTTCTACCGCCCGGCGGCCGCCTTCTTCACGTGCCGGGCAATAGCGTCGTGTCGCCAACGCTCTGCATAGGAGGCTCGGACGCGATGGCTTAGTACATGAGGCATACCGCTAGATAGCAGTCTCAGCGGTAGCGCTGCCCGACGCCGCGGCCGGGCATCCCGCGAGCGTCCGCGCTGGTGGGAGCGGCGTTATGCCGAGCGCGGTGGACGAGCCATGAGCCAGCGAAGCGAGCGAACACTTGGTCCGTATGAGGTGCTGACCCTGTGCGCCGCGGCACACGCCGCGGTCCCGCCCTGGTCCGGCTTGCCGGGGAGGTTCTGGTCAGGAGCTGACCGGCACCGACTACCGATCGTCGCAACCAGCCAAGACCTTGCAGCGGGAGTGCTGGAAGAGGCGTAACTGACACTGCAATTTGATCGACAGAAAGAGTGGCGCAACAGCAACTGACTTATCAACCTTCCTAGTTGTGTTTGCGTACATAACGCGAAGGCGTCTGGGTGCTTCCATGGCCACAGCCATCGCACACACCCCATAACTGATTGCCAAACCTCTTGCACCATTAGGGGCATCAATGTTTTCGGTGCACATAAACCACCTTTCGAAAATGCTCTCCCGCGTTACTCTCATTGAGGTCACACGATTTTGTGATTAGGTCACGGGACACATGCGCACCTGCAATCTTGTGTTATAGCAACAGGTTTGAAGGACATGCCTTCTTCGCAATTCATCAACATTCCCAAAAAAGCATTTGTCGTAAACACTCACGTACATACAAACTCACGTAAACATACACTGAACTATGATGCGACCGCCCTCAGGACCAAGAGGCCGCAGCGGCGGTCAGCTGCGCGTGGCTATCTTGACACTTATCAATCCATCCCGACAGTGCATCTTCCAGAGAAGCAACGAACATGTCGGTGAAACAACAAAACGCAATTTCAGATCATCATACATGTGTGACAGTCACTGCCACTGCTGGGCTTCACTGCTCAGAACATGATCATATCGCCATCACAAAACACTCGCCATTCTCCATGGACCGCTGATTATTCCGCTTGCTTCTGTAAGCTGTTACTCGTTCGGTTTGAAAGGATTGTTCGACATGCACTCGAAATGCTTCATAAGAGGAGCTTTCTTCTTTCTTCATCGCATGCGTATATATCTTTTAGCTGGCAACATCACGATATTTTCAGCACATGGGAAGTTCGGATCACCAAATAGCACAGCGCTCGCGCCGAGCCTGATTCGAGAGGATCTAACATATTGGTTTACAGTAGCTGATGTCTTGCGCCAAAAGGCACGCACGGGCTCGCAGTTTAAAACACAGTGCACTAATATATCATCGATGGACGTGAATTACACTGATGTCAGCCTTGGGGCGGTTCTGGACCACTTCCTGGCGTTGAACACGGTCCCTGACACAATCATGTGCTTCTTGGGCCACCCTAGTGGCGCTGTACATTTCGGAATGCTTGCTTTTCGATTTTCTTCAGTCTTCATGGCTGACTTTATCGGAAAGGTTGCCCGTTTGCTTGAATTGGGCACGGAACGGGCTGGATTGTTAGGCGTTTGTATCATTGGTGACCTGTGGCATCATCGGCAACTTCATAAGTCGTGACTTCCGATAGGTCGCCTCTGGCCGAACTGTGGGTCGAGGGCAGAGAGTGCCAACTCAGGAGTCTAGGCCAGACCTCTGAACTGCGTCGACCGCGTGCAATGGCACCAGGTCTGCTAGATCCAACCCAGCCCGAGGACCCGAGGTCGGACGCAGTTCATGTTTACCCGTCCATTAACGCGACGAGGGAGCAGGGGCGCAGACAACGAGGTCCAGTCCAACCAGTCCCCTCTCCTCGCCAGTCTAAGGGGACCGTCACGACGTGCCAAATGGGAGAGATGAGATTACAAGAGCGTCGGAGGAGGGCCTGGAAGGACCCCTCGGATCCATAATCAGAAAAGGTGTCGGCAAGATACTTCGTACGTGTCACCTGCAGCAGTTAGCAGCAGCGAGAGTTGGCAGCGCCTGTCGATTTTTCTCCGCATCTGGTCGTCCACAGCGGCGACACAATACGGTGGCTGTTACTGCTGAGCATTCATGTCATTATCTCGAGTTCTTGATGACCAGTTTCCGAGAGGCTAGCGCTTAAACGCGTGATGCATGTAAACACGGATGACACCCCATGGCGCTCTGGGCGCTGGTGCCGAGCTTTCAGGCAGTGGCCGGTGTTAAGGACTTCCAGTGCGCAGCTGTCTTGAGTTTTGTACCGGATACATCCACATTACACATGCGGGAGCGATGCTTAGCTATTCCAGTGCCATTTAGCTGCAATAGTGGCACTTATCTCGAATGACGGAGCTTGTTCCATATCGCTCTCCAGGACCTCGTATCAGTGGAAGATTTAAACTGCGCACTTTCTGCTTGCATTATCGCCGGCTAATTAAAACATTGGAACGGCCGGAAATGTTTTGATAAAACGTATCTTCTCAAATTGAGTCATTTGATGATAACATTCAGAATAACAAAACGTCACGGCAAGAACGAAGCTTTGGTTGAATTCGGCGTGAATTAGTGTACCCAGGGGTGGATCTAGAGGGAAGGGGGGGGGGCACGGCGTCGTGCCCCTTGGGCCCCGAAGGGACCCATCGGTTTCAAGGGGCCCAATAGCCAGTCGAACAGACGCAGTTATTTACACAGAAGGCAACAATATCGGACGTCTCTGGGCTTTCAGGCGACCGATAACAGTTTTAAGGGAAGTGGAGGACCCACGGGCAGGAGAAACTTGTTCACGGGCTGAGATGGTAGTGATTGAGAGGCCTTAATAATGCTTACGCTGTCCAGAGGCCCTACGCTGTTTCCGGTGACCCTATGTGTTCACTTGTAGGGTCGACCTAATCGTCAAGGAGCCGTCTACGTTGCCCCTGGTTTCTTTGCATTTGCATCAGAATAGCGGTGCCTCCTGAAGTCAGCAAGAATTGTGCGTCCTGGGCGCGATGTGTTTTCGCGCATGTGAACAAAGTTACTTGATGTGGCTTTGAGTCAGGTTTGTTCCATATTAGTTTGGCGTACCTCCTCCGGAACGCCTACCTGGTTTGCCGTTCGCTGCCTGAATAGGTGCTTGGCCGCCTCTAGGTATTCGGACAGGGACCGGCCGCCCTCCACCGTCTCTTGCTGCAGAGCTCGGAAGACGGCCGCGTATCCAGTGGGAGCGTCTCGTGGAGCGCGCAGTCCGCTGGAGCGTGCCCAGCTCCGCAGCTCGGCAGTCTCTGTTAGCTGCCGCGATCACCTGGACATGACAGGAGTTGGGCATATATGAACGTTCTGTGGACTAAAATGACTTTGGTTTATTTTCTGCGTGTAGAGCTATGTGTGATACCCATTTCATAAAACATTGGGAGTTGCTAATATTACATTGTTTTGGGACTGGAATTGTCATGCACGACCTAACAAACTTATTTTCATGGGCGGAGTAATGCAAAAAATACCGTACGCACATTCTGTCTTCGACGTGGAGCAGCCTCAAACAGATAAAGAGTGCAGCGTAAAGAGTGCTTGCACGCCTCTGAGGAATTCCTAAGGCGCTGGTCCTAGACGAGAAATATTTAGTCAGCATTATAGCATTACGAGGATACAATGCACTGGTTGCGCCGCACGCACGGTGTAATGAGACATACCTCGTTCATTTTCGTCACAAACAGCCAGAAGCTGGGGTGGGCGTCTGGGAAGCTGCTTTCCAGGGTGTTGAAAAATGACTCGGCGTCATTGTTGGTGCGCCGAACCAATCCGAAGACGGACAGGTTTGCTGGCTCCACCCGCCGCCACTGCCTCGTCAAGTACTGGACGAGCCGGGCCAGGGGCGCCGCCAGCTCCATACGCACCTGAAAACATAGCCTGTGAGTTTTCCGTTCCGCACATCGTTTTCCACACTTCGGCGGACCTGGTGAGCGGTCTATGCTAACCCAGTGCGGCTGTTGCTTGTTTGGACCATGACACTATGATATAGGTACAACAACGCGATTGGGAGCACCTAAAGAATGTACACGATTGCACTGAATGCACCCTGAACACGACTTGTAAGATATTGTATCTAAGGGCGTGTCGCGTCGCTGAACGCGCTCAGGTCTGACGGCTTACCAGGGCCGGCGCGGCGGGGGCAGGGGGGGGGGGGGAGGCAGGGAGCCTAAGGAGCTATTCACGATGCCTTGATCTCTTTGTATTTTCTTGCATGGCCCTACGCTGTCTAGGCACAACCTGCTAACATGCCTGGGCACTCTTGATCGATTAGACGGCCTCCACGGATTCTTCCTATTTGCCTGTAAGGGCTCTATGCGCTTTTCCCGGAGTGCCAGGGACTCGGTACACTCAGTCGCTCATGTGCCATTCAAATTGGTCTTAGATTATGTTGCTGGGGGGGGGGGGGGCTTGTGCTGTTGCTAAGGTCCATATAAGGTGAGGCACCGAGCCGCTCGATGCTCATGGACCGACTTTATTGATCTAGCGCTCTTTCCCTCCGATTTCGTCTGCGGAGGACCCTTCACTCCCGAGACATGTATTCACGTACACTGGCCTTGGGTAATTTCCCTTCGCTCAGAGGGTTCTGTGCTCTAACTGGGGTCCTATATTTCAACCTGCCGGTGCACTCCTGAGCGCCCAACTGCCCGCCATGTTAGTCTTGGTGCCTTAGCCTTAGAGTAGCAGGTAGATATGTGGCCATGAATTTGTATGCGCCATTGTGAAGCAATTAATCCGTTGAGGCAAGAACTCTGCATTAGCCATTAAACACCAGCTCATCACATCCACCGACTAGCTAGCTGGCTTTTCTCGTACCTCGGGCACCTGGCGCTCCAAGAGCAGGGTCCACGCCTCGTGGAGCCGGTCGGCTGGCACGAGGGGAAGAATGACAATCTTCCGAGCCCATCTTGAAAAGGCTGACGCCTCCATGGTGTACTCGGCGCGCAGCCCGAGGCGCCGTATCTGGAAACATGCCGTTTGATTTTGTCGGACGATATGCAACACAAATTAAGGAAATTTTGGGACGTGGCTAAGGCTGGGGCAGAGGAGAATGTAGCACATTAAGCCGAAAGGTTTACAATAGGCACTAGGCGATTTCGCCAGAATGTAGTCCAAATACGCAGGATTTTGGAGGAAATCTAACATACCTTAGGCACCACAAACCCATTAAGGTGTCGGCATGCGCGTGTTTCTACGGCGCCGTGCACGCCTGGGTGACCCTGAACCAATCACACGGAATTGTCTACACAAGTTCGCGGATGTCAAGCGCGGTGACAAGAAGGTTTAAGTGTTAGGGGGCATGGGTGTGAACTGCACTGAAGGATAGTCAACATGGCTATCTCAGTTCATAACCTCATAGACATGGGGAACACTAATTTTAAGTGGATATAACCATCAGAAATTGGCATGTTGCATACATGCCTCGGCCAGTTTTAGCCAGATATACAAGACGGAAGGGCGCACCCAATGACACGGCAGAACAACTCCGCACAATGTCGTCATCAGTCCTATCGAAAAGCGCGTCACAATGGACAAACTCACTGAACTTTGTCCAAACATGACTGTAAATAGCATGCTCTTTTCTGCTCATGACTAACCTGACGAATGATGGCCTGAGCATAGTGGAACCAGCAGCCACTCTGCGCGGCTGCTGGCCACGCCGCGGCGGCGGCTCCCTGCAGCGCTCGCTCCCAGCCCGAAAGGGAACGGCGCACTGGGGCGCCGAGGACCCGACGGATCTCACCGAAAACTGCATGGTAGAGCCGCCGGGTCCTGCACGACATTAAAACGAAGACGGCGGGAAGCATGGTACCGCTGACTCCCATGAAAACCACCAGTAACTGGTGAAACTGGTGAGGCACCACACGGAAGGTCCCATCGGCCTGCACGTTGACATGGTCGTTTGTGGCAGCGTGTGCCACCACGTTCGTCTTGAAGCCGGTGGCCACCTGAAATACAAATAATCACACCATGTAATGATACGATTTTCCAAAAGAGCGTTGGTATTTCACCTCGGCAAACACTGCAGATTATTGCATGGAAATTAATTCAGCCATCTTTTGGATTTGCAATGAGCCACAGACACCTGGCAGTGGTAGCCGAGCTGCTGTCACCCGCCGCGAGATAATGGCAAGCTAAACGAGGCTCTACTGAAAGGAAACGAGCGTTGCACAGCAAGCACGCAAAGAAAGGTAGGGCTGGTGGATTCAGTGCATGCGCCATTTGTTGGGCGTGGCTGCGCTGGGATAGTGGTGGTGAATTTGCCTGAATTCGACAGTTTCTCTGCTGTTTTACCCATTTCTGATATCAAAGTATCCACGTGCTGCCGGATATAGATTAATCACTAGCCTTCCTTGAATTTCAACCAATAAACATTGTGACACCACACAGCAGTAATGAAATCAAAAACAAACGTTTAACTGGCATCTTTAATGATGTCCTCATCTCCTAACGTACCGTTCTAGCCCAGTATACGGGCTGTACCGAAGGCGCAGTTCGTTAGAGCACCTGCCTTCCGTTCCCCCCAGTTGCTCACCCGTAGCGGGATGGACTCGAGTCGCTTTCGGCGCTCGCTACTTGCCCATTACTGGCATGGCCTGCGTCCGGTGACAGGCGGCCGCGCATAAGACTACGTGACATCAGAGGGCAAACATGATAGTAAATAGTTGGCTTTTAATCATAATCCTGACATGACCTGTGATCATCTTGCCTATTATCTTCCGTCCCGAAGGCTGAGACTTGATATACCAATGGGTATTTAATGCACTAAGCCACATTTTCGAAGCAGCAATGTATGCGTATCCCTGCTTGTGCGAACAAGGCAGGGGTGATTCTTTGCTTCTTGTTGTCTCCTTGTTGTTGAAATGTGCATTTTCCAGTTGTTACATATTTTAGTAAAGGAAAACGCTACGTGTACATAATCGTTTTGCATCGATTTATCACATCCATACTATTCTAACCTAGTTCCCCGCGTCGGCTCTGGAAGGTTGCGTGCCCCGAAATTGCACATTCAGGACGAGAAGTGATGTACCACAGCCGCACTTGATGGTAGTGAGTGCTGCATGTCATAAACGGATGCTGGCATCTGGCCTCCATTCGCATTTGCCTCGTCCCCATTGACGACAGAACTGAAGCAGTGGTGTGCTGACAGTCCCGGCCCGGCTGCGTCGATCGCGGCGACTGCTGCGACGGCGGTCTCCGGCACGGCGGGCTGATTGACCCGCCTCTGTCGTAGCATAATCTGCCGCATTCCTTGGTAACTGAGCGCGGCTCTCGCCTCGCCTTGCGCCAGGTGATTGGAAATTTGGCGGTTTGTCCTCCCCTCTACATCGTTTTGGACAGCAGTCCTAATTGCCGACGTCACGCTCAACATCTGAAAAGAGGAGGTGCATTCAGATCAAGTTTCTCCTGCATATTAGTAAAAGTTCTTTGTGCAAAACGCCGGAGCATGCCCTCTCGCATGTGGTCGAAAAGCCGCCGGTATGGCCCGAGCGCGAATTTGTAAAAGGGGTATATGTGCAGCGACCTGTGCTGCGCATCTGGGTAAAAGAAAACGGTAGACAGACTTGCGTTCTTCATTGAAATTATTTCAAAAGTGTAGCTATTGCAAAATGTGTCATATTACCGCTGCGAGCTGTTCGACAATCAAATATCGCTGGCGTACCTACCCACGAAAAAAAACACGTTGAGGGTGTCTCATAGATCCATTTCGTCACCCAGGCGTGAATCTACAGTATCCTGCGAATAGGGGTACCCACACATACATACAGCGCGAGTCCTCAGCACTGGATGGGTGTCCTCAATGGGGATAGGTGTCCTCATCACATACCTCGTTATCCAGGTGAAGTGGAGCATGAGTATGCGGCCGGTTTAGGCGGATGCGCCCACCGTTCAAAACGGCCGTCCCCAAGCATCTCTCTGCAGTGTTCTCACGCTGGTGGCACCTGGTGACATACACGAGATAGCTGTCACACGCCACATTGTGTGCTTCATAATGGATGGCAAGCAGAGCGTAAAAGACACAAAAACAAAATGGCATCTGTTATAATGCTTTCATACTGGAACACAAAATGGGATAATCTGTTCACTACTCGTGTGTCGTGGGCTGGAAAGATCAAGGAAAGTAAAAAAGCAAACAAATACGTTAAATAAGTGGTTACACGCGTCACAGTCGTTCATCTAGCATATACGCTACTAGCATCATGGTAAAAGATTGAGCATGGCCTCATGTTTCCTTGCATGGCCTCACATGACCTATTGCGACCTCATGCATTGGAATGATATTACTACTACATGTCCTGACTGGAACCAGAGGAGCGTCATTGCGCGATGCGCGATTTGCGTATTGTGTACCGTTTTATTCGGTGTGGTCGCTTATGATCTGACCGCTAAGGGGTCTCGTCCTTTGATTACATCAAACACTTTTACGGCCGGATCTGACCATGCCAAAAATTTGATACAATGATAGGACCAACTTAGCCTTACTGCACAAAGAATGCTACTCAAAATGACCAAAAGGAATTGTTAACAGCATGTATCTCAGCGTTCTCCCCGCACCTGCTTCAGGCCTGGCCCCTCCCCTCCCATTGCATTGGGATATTCTAAAATATATCAGGACATCATTTACCCAAGAGTTCCGGATGACTCAATGTCAGCTACCGCACGACAAATCTGAGTGTTCCCCTAGGGACACCTTTCACAAACAACACTTCATAAAATTAGCCGGCTTATGCATTGTGAACGACAGCTCGCGCCAACTGAACGCGCTGACCATGCGCTGTCGGACTGCTGCAGAATAGTGTGCACTAGAAATGTGTGCGCACAGGCTCTTGTGCTTTAGTCTCACTGTTGTTTTCGTCCCGCATCGCCATGGTCCAGGCAGCCGAATGGCCACTGGCATGTCTAAATATTTTCCGCGCTTGAATGTGACATACGGCATATGTGCGGTAGACAGTCCAAATTAATCGTTCAAAGACGTTAAGCCGGCTGCACACAGAAACGGACATTAACGCTACCGCGTTTGCTTCCTGTTGTCTCAGAGAATCCTTTTCGCCGTGTTTAGCTACAACCGCGGCATGCCCATTGATGCGCCTGAATATCTTCCGCGCGGAGGACGGGCAGAAACTCGTGATTTCAAGGCCAATGCGCAGTCGACGATATGTCGGCAAATCTTGGCGGCAATTTGCATGACCTGTGCAATGGCGGATGTTTGTGGTAATTGCAACCAAACCATGGCGAAATGAAAAAATTGGGTGAACACTGATCACCGTAAACCGGGCTATGCGCCTGTATCATTTTTACAGCCCGGGCTCGTACCGTTTAGGCTTCAGTGTCATGTATGTAATATTAGCTTGGAAAAAACCGCAATGGGTCGTTTCCCGGCCGTCTGCCAGCGTGTTATTACCAATTGGCCTCTTTCACCTGACCAACGTCACTGATCTTAGAACATCATAATTTCAAATTTGTTGAAAGAATGCCAAATTGATAGATGAAGAGGTATTCAGAACTTCGCGTTGCTGCGAGCGTTCTTTTTGGCCTGTGCTCCAAGAACAGTAAGGGAAGTCAACTTCCCATCACGACCGGGCGTGGGTTGTCGCATGAGTAAATTGGATCGGCACACTCTTAGATGCAGAATTTAAGTGTAATAGAGTAAATGTTTCGTTGCTTCGCGGTGAAAATGTTAACAGCGCAGCAACGCATCATCGCATCAGCGCATGCGCAACCCCAGCCACGCCCGGGCGAATAAAACACTGCTATAAGGTGAATGATTCGGGTACTCACTGGAGATATGTGCTGAGTCCAATCTTGGTTTTCGAAACGTAGATATGGCCGTCAGCACATGCGTAGACGCGGCTGCCCCGTCGCCTACCTTCCCGCACCTCATACTCCATGATAGTCTTGAGGGCAAGGCGTACCACAACCAGGACCGTGTGATGGCGCGATCACAACTGGCGCGATAGTGCCGCGAGCGCACTGGCGCAGGGTCACCCTTTTATGACACGCCGGCGAAAAATGGCTTTCCCTTTGAAGACACCCAGGCGACGTCCCCATGCGTCTGGGAGTCGCGTCCGATTCGGCCGACCACAAAGGGGTACTCGCACATCCGTGCCGGCGGCGTGGTTTTCGAGCCAGCATTGTGCAATGCGACACTCCCCAAGACACTGTACCGACTGCGTAGCTCGAATCGCAGCAAACACGCCGCTAGGTTCGCAGCGTGTTCTTTCGCAGTTTTGCCCGATACGATTCCGACCAGCATATGCCGCATGTCTTGAACGTTGTTGGCGTGTCTTGGTGTCCTCCGCGTCGCTGCGTTGCTTCTCATAAACATATTTTCAAGTTTATTCCCTGACTTCTAGTACCGGCATGTGAAAACTGACTTGAATGACGACACTGATCTAGCATAACCTGGCTAACGTTTCGCTTCGCAAAAACATGCCGCGTATGGTAGATGTTGACACGGACTTCATATTATCATTTACAAAATTATTTCGAGCGCTTTTTATCATTTCGTCGTTCCAACCGTCGTAATGGTAAGTAACCTGAAATGCTCACGAGTGATCCTTTCCTTGGAAAATGATGATGATGCCTATCTGAGCTTTTTGGGCGAATCGACTGTAGGTGGTCATGCAGCACCCACAACTATCATATTCTACAGGGCTGTAAACTAAACAGGAGTATCAAAAAAATCTTGTTTGGTCTTGGCCAGGCATTATGTCATCGTGAAAATATCACCTAAAAATCTTCTTGGTCGCAGGAGCGAGGGAAGTTGTCAAGAATGTGGGAGGGGGTCAGAGGCATTTGAGTCGTTTCTTTCCATGTACCGCCGCAAGCCTAGTGCTGAATTATCTCAGTTGCTGGGAAGTGGAATATATCCCCCAAGGTCCTCCCCCCCCCCCTCCCAATAACGCCATCGTTACCTCGCCTATGCTTGGTCATATCGTCCCCACCCCGGCTTCCCGGTTGTTATGCTGGCGGCTGGCGGCCGGGGGTTGTTTGGCCCGTCCCGTTGCGGAGGGGTGGCTGCTCCCCCCCCCCCCCCCCACCCAGACAAGTTGGCGCGTGGGGAGGACGCCTCCTGGAAGTGTTTTGGTGAGCGTGCTGGGCGTATCGGTGAGTGTGCATTGTGCAATATCATTTCCGTTTCGTTCATTGTGCTGTCGTGTGGCAGGACTCTTTTATATTGACTTGTTGTCTTTGATAACACCGGCCCACTGGCAGGGCCGCGCCATGTTGCTTGGAGAGCGAAAAGCCCTCCAATATTGTGCATCCTTGCCGACTTAGTGATGTGGAAACCCCTCCTATAGTAACATGAGCCTCAATTAAAAAGTCGGTTCTAGTCATTGTGTACAGCGTCATATAAGGCTTATTTATGTATGGGTAAGAAATCTCTCTCCCCTCATTGAAGAAGGCTTTAGACGAGGTCCTGGGCCGCGTGATTTTTTTCTTGTGCAACAATACATTTGCGATATCTCTCGCCTGTTTCTTTTGATGTACTTGCTTGCAATACGCGAACGATGCGTTGTTGGTGTTTTCGGCTTGCGGCCCTTTTTGCGTATTTTCTCCGGCAGGATGAAGCTCGCTGTTGCGGATATTGATGGCAGCGGGATGGACATCAACTTCAGCCCTTCGTTAGCTGGGGAGGTGCTCCGCTGTTGAACTGATGAGCTGCTGCTGAGAACGCAGCTACTCTGCTCTGGATGGCTGTTTGAGGAGTGCTGCTGGCCGCCCGGAAGCATTAAGTCTGCCAGCAAGCTGGCACAGCAATCAGAGGCTTCTGTCAGTCATCTGGTGCTGCTCCAGAATCATCATTTTTAGGAAAGTAGGCATTGTGCCATATGGGCCCGTAAAGCTCAGTTCGTGCTTCACGAACAATTCTGCCAAAATCTATGTCGATGATTTCCTTGCCACGATTATTGGTAACTCCATACGATGGGCATGGCAAAGATAAAATCTGCTTTATTTCTCTGAGCACTTTCGCAGGCAACAGTAGCAAACCAAGTTTTCGAATTGTGTCATAAAAAAGGAAATTGGCACTCTTTTTCACACACAGCATTCTCACAGCAGTCTTTTTCAAACTGGGCTGGCAGTGTTTGCCAGGATCTGCTGTTTTTTTTTCTTTATTGCATGCATTTTTATTAAGTGCACCTTTTCGTCCTTGGCTGCTTTCGTTGCCATCAGCCACAATCCATTCATTCCGGGGGCACACAGCGAGTGCCTTAAACGACCCAAACTCACCCTTTAATGATTGAAGTGGATCGGAAACCAACCGCTTTAGAATAAGAAATTACTATCGAGATAATATCGTATTCTCACATCGACCGATGACAGCCACTATGCTCCAGTCTGTCTGATCATGACAATGATAAGCTTGCTAGCATCGTCCTGGTGAATTAAACTACAACGCTTCATTTCTTTTTATGGATTATGCCGTCATCTCATAAATGGCACCGTGGATGGTTTGGTGTCGTTATTGTGACCGTATGAAGACTAAGTCAAGTCTGCTTTCAGGCAAGCACTCCATGCAAGAGGCCTTACGTAAACGTTTCCCATACAAGTACCCCGAGCAAGTGCGTGTGTAGTGCATTTCTGCAGTGCTATTCGGCATAGCTGCGTTCGTTATTATCAACCTCGGCAAATGACTTAACATAAAATCAGTTCTTTTGAGTAGTAAACTCTGTTTATATGAAAAATCATCGTCGCTCACGTTGTGGAGCAGTAATCTGAGGAACCAAAGATCGTTATTTTCAGGGGCCATCCTGCGCAGCACACCGCGCTACGGTGTCTCCCGCAACAAAACGAAATAGGTAGCAGGAAAATGGTTTCCGCTGGAGAGACCGCGACGACGGCACGGAACACTGCGCTGACGACTGCAACAACGGCAACGCATGGCATTCGTTGAATAGTTCGGTGATTATCGCATTGCGCATGACAACAGAAGAGTATGTTTTGTGCAATGGGCGACTCTGGACATGTGTCCGACAATCCGCACTTGCGTTGCAGCAAGTTGGTGGCAAGCGACAAGCAGGTGATGCGCAGTCAATAGGTCACAGCATCGACCGCAAGGCGGTCTGTCGCCAGCCAATGCTATGGCGGTGTGTAACATATGTGTGTCATATGCGTTGTTGGCACAGGGCAAGTTCCTCCCTCGTAATGTTGCGGAAACGCAACTGCAACTTCCGATACCGGGTTTCACTGAGTTCAGCTTGTTGGCGCTGTCCCAGTGGTGCGCCGCCATCGCTCCTGCATAAAAGACGACACCACGGCGTACGTGTCCTGAGTTGGTTGTGGTATTACAGGAGTGTGTGTCCCAATCGTAGTGCGATTTGCCGCGGCATCAGCAAGATCATTTCCTTAGATCCCCGCGTGACTTGGGACGCAACACAGTAGCGGACCGTTTTTCCTGTTCCAACCAGAGGGGTAAGACGTGTCTGAATGTCCTGGACCCGTAGATTCGACGTGGAGAAGCCGCAAACAGCCAGGAGGCTGCTCATGGCGTCGGAAAGAGCCAAATGAAGATCGCTACCGCCAAGTTTTTAAAACAAAGTTTTGATGATGGCTGTCAGCTCGGAAGTGAAAACTGACGCGTGTGTAGCCCGCGCAAATGGCCGTGTTTTATAGCCACATACAACAGCGCTCCCTATACCTGCATGCGTCGTAACACAATCCGTGTAAGTCGTCAAATATCCGTCAAAGAAGACCATGCACTTTAAGGCCGTGTTTCCAAGTTCTATCGCGGTTACGTTGTTTTCGTGTTTGATAAGGAACGTCCACTTTTGGCGGCGCTTACTTCCAAGGGGCAATTCCTTTCTTTAGATCTGATTACACCTCGTAAGTTGAAGCCGCCACATTGTCGTGACTGTTGGAGTGGCCTTCGTAAGCCGCACGAAAATACTGCTTTGTAGATGGAATAATCTGGGAACTGCGCTAGCTTGCACGTGTGGCTCAGTCCCAGCACCTGCCTTCGCAATGCTAGTGGGGTGCTCCTGAGCCTCTACCAGGAGACTATCATGTGAATGATCATGACTTTATATGATATTCGCCTGCGGTTTCCGCAAAACAGACAAACCTATTCCACGGAACTGGCGATTGATCGTGGGACGTGACCGGTTATTTCTACGCCTTGCATCAAATGTCGCCTTTGAATGATGGCAGGACGCACTGCCGTTGTATTAAACAACATTGTATTGTATCGAACACTGACAAACGGTCGGTAGCGGCCAAATCAGTTCTCCTGACTCGCGAACACAAGACGCTTCAATCTATGCCACGTGATCTATTTCACATGGCTGTGAACGTGAAAGGCTTGGACGCATGGACGTCCAAACCCTCTGACCTGTATTCATGAGAATGCGTGAATACAGTAGAAGGTTCACGTGAATGCTTCGCAATGCTAATGGGGGCTCGTGCGCTTCTACCAGACGACATGGACGACGTTCGAAAAGCCCCTGTGGTCATGCGTAGTGCGACGTAGTGCACCGTGTTCAAAGTGCGCTTGCAGGTCTGTTGTACCGTCATAAATAAAGCAGTCGTAGCCAAGTTTTTAAAGAATGAGGGAACGACGGAGGTGAGAGCGTACTCCTATAAACACCGTATGACGTACGTCCCATGGACGCTAAGGTGTTAAGGGATTTTAAACATTCGTCGCGGAGGCTTTTGTGTGCATTCAGTATGTTACCTGTCGGTCAAATCGTATACCTACAGATTTTCTTGGAGGGGGTACGGTGGTTACAGGGCTGTTGGTTACATGGGGATACCCAGGGTCATTTCAGGTACTTGTTTCAAGTTTGACATTGCGTGACATCAGTGAAACCGAACGTCACGATCTAGAGATGTAAAATATATTCAGGAACGAGTTCACATGGGGCCTTGCCCACCATATTGGTGTTGCTATGTTCATTAATTTTTAGTATTTCACGGGGTTGATTGACTACCAGAGGGCATCTTATTCAAGCTGCCACCAGAACGTATTTGAAAAAGATGATATGTAAGCCACTTCGTTGTCTCGAAACATATCACGACAAAGTGGAGAATGTGACCGTTTATTGGACATGAGTACAGCACACCCACCTACCAACAACAAAAAAGCGCTCCACAACTTCGGCCCTGTTTGCAGTTTATCTGCTTGTCATCGGAACATCACTGCTCTTCACTTGAAGCACTAAAAGGGAAAAATAGAAAACGACATGATTAAACCAAAACCTTGATCTAAATCCAGGCTTACAATTGTTAGAAGTAACGAAATCCAAAACATTGAGCGGGGGGGAGCTTAGAGGAAGCACGACCTCTCCGTCTGTCCTTGATAACTTCCGAACCGTGTTCGCAACCAAAATCAAAGTTGAATGGTGTCGATAGTGGGCCATTGAACGATTTTGACGGCAGTAAAATTTTGGGTCAGATAAAGTATTGTGAATAAAAAATCTCACAAGGTCACATCAGGTCACGGTTGGTAAA
>NW_023596420.1:9815789-9820744 GCF_011947565.3 Pollicipes pollicipes
GGCTCGTGCAGGTCTTCGTGCCTAGTCAGCTTGCAAACTTGTGCAGCCGAGTCACAGTTGTGCCCGGTCAGGTTACAGTAGCGCCTGTCCAAACTGCAGGTAATGCTGCAGCACCACGGAGGTGATGGAGTCCGATATGTCAACGGACTTCGTTTAGAATAGAATCCTTGCGGGAGCTGGCTTAAACGACGACATGTTTCTCTCTCGCAGCGTGCCGCAGTTTCGACGTGCCGTTGGTCTCCTGATGGTTTTGTATGCCGGTTTCGGACCCGGTCCTCGTCGGGGAGCCGCATACCCGGCCGTCAGGCTCTCGTGCGGACCTGCTCGCTCCGCCAGCCCGCGGGCTCGGTCCGCTGACCCAGTCCGCTGCCCCAGTCCGCTGGTCCGGCGCTCGAGGTCAGGCGGCCCGCTGGAGCCGGACTTCCGCCGGCCGGCGTGGCGCGCGCGCAGCTGGCGCCGACGCAGGATGTGACCGTCTGTCGACGGTGCGGCGGATGCGACGCGCGCCGGTCGGCCACGGCGCCGCCGCACCGCCACCAGCTGGCCACCAGGCGCCGGAGCTGTGGGCGCGGCGGTGTCTGCGGTTTGTGGGTTTTGTTTTGAGGCTTTCGACGAGTGCGCTGTCACGGCAGGCAGCACCGTCAGCATCAGCAGCAATATGAGCTGCAGCTGATGCGCCGTAAGCGCCGAACGGCAGCGACCCGGTCGTGTCCGTGGGTTGCGCTGTCTCGATTGCGGCTTAATGACAGGCGAATTGCCCTACGGAGCGGTTTGGCCTCGGGCGGCCGGCCCCTCGGCCGATATGTCGGCGAGAGAGGTCACAGACCAGGCGTCGTAAGATGGTAGGAGAGAGTAGGTCAGCCCCCCTCCCCCCCCCCCCACACACACACTCCAAACTGGCCAAGCTGCAACGACGCTTGGTCCCGCTCTTCCTGACAGCGTTCTCGAGGAGGGTTGTCGGCTCTGTTGCCTCAAATCGGTTACCGAGTTGGCCGTACATTGGTAACGGGATGAAAATGACGTACTTCACTCATTTAGCTATGCAACGTCTGAAGTCTGTCTGACATTCAGATGCACTGACAGCTATACGGAGCGCGAGAGATGCATAAGCTCCTCCATCTTGTATGAACTCAACATTGCACGGCCACACGACTCGGCAAGCTGCGAGCTTTTGAAAGGATGTTAGGCGATGGGGGCTCTTCGGACATAGGATACGAATGCAGCCTGCCGCCCGGCTCCAGGCACGCAGCATCTGGTAGTGGTCTCGAATACACCGTCTGGAACTGCATGAACTGTAAATCAAGACGGAGCTGTAAGCGGACAGATGGGTGTCGGGTAGTATGGCGGGTTTCGATAAGAGTCTTTAGTCCAGAGCCGAGGCTGTTGGGGACCATTTCGGTTACGGCTCTGAGTCGTGGCTCAGAACGTGTTCTTTGTCAAATAGTTTTGCATGCAGCCTGTTTAGCGATGTTCGCGGTTCCGGGAGGGTCTGGAAGAGCCACGCGCCGAGGGTAGGGCGGCTGTGTGAAGCCTCCAGCCGTCCCTCGCGTTTTATTTCACGGTTGACGCTGTTCTAGTGTTGGCGCTTCATTGTATCTATTATAGCATTCTACGACCATATGAAAATCCTGATCGAAATTGATGCATTGTGTGATTTGGTCTGATGATCAAGGCAAGATGAGCAGTTTGGGGTAAATAAATATCCTAAGAATCGTGCTGCGTTAAAGTGATGTTAGATCACCGAAACTATTGCTTTCTTGGTATGCGGTTATTGACTTCATGATCATGAACATAGATACTGAATTTTCGCGAGTGACAGCATGCATTCGAGCCAACTTTAAGTGTACGTAGGCACCGATTAGTAGCATGTATTTACGTCGATTCCGTCAAGCATAATCCCAACACTGCACCTGCGACAACCTCGAAACACGCTCAAAACACCAACGCGGTACGGGAAGCAGTTTGCACCTTCATCTTCTTGGCAGTGTGTTGCGTTGTGTAAGGCTGCGTATCATCAGCACCTGCATGGAGCACATCCCTCGCTCCCAGGCAGAAGAAGCATGTTTCGCCCTTGTCCGTGGGGCTGCTACAACAGAAGCCGAGCCGTCGCTCACGGCAGCAACGCCGGCGGGGCCGCCCCGGTGGGGGCCGGCTGCCGCGCGCTGCCCCTCCGGCCGCTAGTAGTACTCGGAGTCCGCGTAGGGGTAGTCGTCATAGTCGTACTGTGAATCGTCGTACGTGTAGTCGAGGACGGACGTGGCGTCGGTGGGCGCTTCAGTCAGCGGCGGCTCCGGCGCCGGTTCGGTGTCGGCCTCCGTCTCCGGCTCGGCGTATGCCTCGGTGATCGGCGCCGCGCCCGGCTGGCGGCCACCGTCGCCGCCGGCCGCCGCGGCCACGGCGTCCTCGGCTGCGAGCGTTGGCATGCAGCGCTGCCGGCACTCCTCGATCGTGTGGAACGCATTGGCGTTGCCGCCGCAGCCGCCGTAGCCGAACTGCTCGCATCGCTGGGTCTCGGTGTTGAAGAAGTAGTGCAGAAGGTAGGCCCTGCATTTACCTGCATCTGGCTGCAGCTGGCACGGGTCCACCCGGGTGCTGCAGTCGGGTGCGGCCCTCGGCGTTTTTTCGGCGCCTGCGTGGGGCTGGGCGGGGCCTCGTCCGGCAGGCGGGGGGAAGCGCCCGCAGGCATGCAGCGCTGCTCGCACTCCTCACGCGAGTCGAAGTTGTTGGCGTTGCCGTCGCAGCCGCCGTAGATGAACAGCTCGCATTGCTGGGTCTCCGTGTTGAAGAAGTAGCTCCTGAGGTAGGCATGGCATTCACCTTTGTCTTTCGGCAGCTGGCACGGGTCCACCTCGGGTGCTGCTGTCGGCTGGTACAGCGGTCTGCGTTCGTCCGGCACCTGCGTGGAAATGGGCGGGGCCTCGTCCGGTAGGCTGGGGGAAGCGCCCGCAGGCATGCAGTGCTGCTCGCACTCCTTACGCGTGCGGAAGTTGTTGGTGTTGCCGTCGCAGCCGCCGTAGCCGAACAGCTCACATTGCTGGGTCTCCGTGTTGAAGAAGTAGCGCCTGAAGTAGGCTCGGCATTCACCTTCGTCTTTCGGCAGCTGGCAGTCCACCTCGGGTGCGGCAGTCGGCCCAAATCCTCGTCCGCGAACTTGAGGCGCCCGCGTCGTCGGGCGCAGGTGTGGCCGCACGTGCGTTTGGTCATGCACGTGCGGCGCCCGCGTCCGGCTGGCCCCGGCGCCCGCCGGCGACCTGTGGGGAGCGTCCGTGGTCGGGGCGTAGACTGGCGGCCGCGCCCCCTGCCGACTGCGCAGCACCTCCGTCCCATCGTAGGTGCGGTCTTGGCGACCGCCGTAGATGGGCGGCGGCTCCTGGCACGCGCTCTCGCACTCCGCCGCTGTGCCGAAACTGTTGGCGTTGCCGCCGCAGCCGCTGAAGTAGAAAGGAGCGCACTGGAGGCGTGCCGCCACGTACGAGTAGCGGATCACGTAGTTGTTGGGCCGGTCTGTACAGGCGCCTTCGACCCGGTCGGGCAGCCGGCAGACGGCCCGGCCGGTCGGAGGCGGATGCGTCTTGGGCGGCCGGCCGCCGGCGAGCACCGTGCCGCACCGCGCCTTGCACGCCGCCTCGCTCTCGAACCGGTTGTCGTTGCCCAGGCAGCCGCTGTATGTGAACTCGCGGCAGGCTCCGCCCTCGGGGTCGCTGTACCAGCGCGGCTTCGCGCGCTTGCAGGCGCCGCGCACCGCCGGCAGGTGGCAGAGCGCGTCGCCGCCGGGCGACACGCACTGCGCTGCGCACGCCGCCTCGCTCGCGAACCGATTGCCGTTGCCGCCGCAGCCGCCGTACCAGAAGCGCAGACAGCCGCCATATTCGATGTCGTAGTACCAGTGCACGGCGAAGCGGTCGCAGGCGCCGCGCTCGGGCGCGAGTGCGCAGCTGGTCTGGGGCACGGCCGCGCGGCCGCCCGCCGCCAGGGCGCACAGCAGCGCTGCCACGGCTAGAGCACGCGCCATGGCGGCCGACGGGTGACGACTGACGCCTCGGCGGCCGCGCCGCCGTTCGGCAGAGCGGCGCATGCAACGCCTATCGGGCCGCCGCGAGCCGGGCCGGCAGCTGGGTCGGCGGTACGGGTCCGGCCCGCGCCGCTCGCCGCCGAGCGGGCCGGCAGCTGGGTCGGCGGTGGTCCGGTCCGCCGCGGGATGCCGGCGCCGGCGCCAGCGGGCGCGCCCGAGGCCGAGGCTGCAGGTGGCGTCTGGCGGCGAGCGGCCGGAGATCTGTTGCTAACGGTGGCGACACGCTGCCGGAACCAGTGAGCCTGGGGAAACGCGACGCCGGGGAGGCCCGGCCAAAGATGGCAACGTGAGGCGTGCTTTGATGCTGTGGTTTTGTTGAGCGTGAAATATGCTATCTCGCCAGCAGTCGCGAGTCGTTTTTCGTGTTTTGTATCGAATGGTGTCTTCTTTCTCAAAACAAACAGTTTTTTCTGTTATCAACTGCTGGCCGCTGCGTGATGATATAGCAAACTTCACAGCAACACCTTGCGCCTTTGTAGATTTTAGAGCGCCAGCTGTGGCCCGGACTCTACCCTTGTGACTTGTCGCTTGTTCGCACTAGTGGGGAATGCGACGCTGTCGCATGGTGTAGCGCCTGTCGCTGGTCATTGTGTCGACCGCGCCATTGTGTGCGGTGCATGCCTAGTCGCATGCCGCCTGGCGTCTCAACGGCAGTGTCGCCCTGGGAACCTCCGCGATGGCGGCAACGGAGAAGTTCGGCATGCTTGCATGTCCACAAGGAATGTGTATATCGTTGGGGGGCCTGGCTGTAACAAGAGTCAATGCAGAAGACGCCATACGTTCGCCTCCGCCGGGGACGAGCCTGTGGCGTCGGCGTTTGCGGTGGCTCGTCCCAGCCGTGGACGAGCCTGTGGCGTCGGCGTCTGCGGTGGCTCGTCCCAGC
>NW_023596420.1:9821736-9927705 GCF_011947565.3 Pollicipes pollicipes
CTCTGCTGCCGCTCGTAAATGCGGAACTGGATAAGCAAGGCGAGCGGGGCATTCTACGACCGGTGAAGACCTCGGGTTGGGCAGCGCCCGTGGTCAGCGTTCCGAAAGGCGACAAATGCTCGGCAAGAATGTGTGGGAGCTACGACCTGACGGTTAGCAAAGCTTGCCGAGTGGAGCAATGTCCACTGCCGAGCAATCGATGAGCTCCTCACAAAGCTGGCGGGAGATCAGAAGTTTACCAGACTGGACCTCAAAGAAGCATATCTGCTGGTGCCTCTAGATGAGGCAAGCCAGCGCTGCACCGTGATAAACACCCATCGGGGCCTCATGGCCGCCACTCGGCTCATGCACGGCATCTCGTCAGCTCCGGCGGCGTTCCAGCGCATGATGGAGCAGCTGCTGGCCGGCCGGTCACACGTTGCCGTCTTCCTGGATGACGTGTGCATCACGGGTCGGAACGATGAAGAACACTCACAATGCCGAAGCGGTGCTGAAGCGTTCTTTAGATGCTGGTCTACGGCTGAACCCGAGCGAGTGTGAGTGGATGACTAAAGAAGTAGAGTACTTGGGCTACAGGGTCGACTGCAACGGCATCCACCCCACAGCCGCAAAAGTGCGGGCAATGGTGGAGGCGCCGCAGCCTGCTGACGTCAAGCAGCTGAAGGCATATATCGGACTGCTCATGTGCTATTCCAAGTTCATGGACAGCCTGGCCACCGTGGCGGCGACGCTCTATCGGCTCCTGAAGGCAGGCCAGCGGTGGAGCTGGGGACAGGCGGAGAGCGCGGCATTCGCGCGCACCAAACAGCTGTTGGTGCAAGCGCCGTGCCTCGCACACTACGACGTGAACCTGCTGCTCGTACTGTCTGTGGACGCTAGCCCGTACGGGCTCGGAGCTGTACTGTCAGTGATCGACAGTTCGGCAGTGGAACGCCCGGTGGGGTATGCATCGCGGAGCCTGGCGGCCGCGGAGGTCAACTACAGCCAGTTGGATAAAGAAGGGCTGGCAGAGGTCTCTGGAGTGAAAAAGTTTCACCAGTTCGTGTGTGGCCGGCACTTCATCATGCAAACGGATCATAAGCCTCTCCTGGGCCTCCTAGCAGTGACAAGCCGCTACCGCTCAAGGTGTCGCCCAGAGTAGCCAGGTGGCGCCTCGCACTGCAGGCGTACCAGTATAAGCCGGTGTACGCCCCCTCAGCTCGGCAGGCAAACAGCGATGGACTGAGCCGCCTGCTACTGACTGTCTGCCCGGCCAGCGTTCCGGATCCCGGAGACATCGGCTGTCTTCTGGAGTCAATGGACCAGCTGATTCGTGTGGATCAGATCCGCCGGTGCACGAGCCGTGACCCAGTCTTGTCACGTGCTTATCAAGCAGCCATGGACGGCTGCTGGACGGCGCCGGCAGCTGATGGAATGGAGCCATTCTGCCAGTGCCGTCTCGAGCTCAGCGTTCAAAATGGTATCCTTCTTTGGGGAAACCGCATCGTGGTGCCCTCTGCTCTGCGGAAGGCGATGCTCTCGCTCCTGCACCAGGGACGCCCTGGCGTCGTGGCAACGAAGTCAAATGCACGCGCGCACATCTGGTGGCCCGGCATGGACGCAGCCATCAAGTCGACCGTGAAGAGCTGTCCTGCCTGTCAGCTGAACCGGCCCCAGGCCCCCCCCCCCCCCCCCCCCCGACGGCGGAGAGCCCATGGCCTTACCCGGAGGCACGGTGGGACCGTCTACATATGTCCTATGCGGGGCTGGTCGATGGGGCGATGATTCTGGTCATCGCGGACGCCTACTCAAAGTGGATATCGGCGTATCCCACGCCGGCGTCTACAGCAGAGGCGACGATCGAACGGTTACGGATAGCCTTCTCAGAGCATGGTGAGTCACGTGTGGTGGTGGGCGATAACGTGGCAGTGTTCACCGGTGATAAGCTCCGTCGGTTTTTCACCGCAAATGGTGTCCAACATGTGTGCTCCCCTCCCCTGCACCCGAAGTCCAATGGTCAGGGCGAGAGTGCAGTCGAAGTGATCAAAACCGGTCTGAAGAAGCAGAGTGCTGGGTCGCTGCAGACGCACCTGAGTCGGGTCCTGTTTCAGTATCGGACCACTCCGCACTCGACCACTGGCGCGTCGTCCGCGGAGCTGCTGCACGGCCACCCGCTGACCACTCACCTGGCCCGGCTGCGGCCAGACTCCGCCCTGCTCGAACGTGTCCGCACCAAACAAGAGCGTCAGACACTGGCGAACAACCGGCACTTGACCGCGGTGCGGCAGTTCGAGACTGGCGACCCGGTGTATGTGTCTGCGGTCGACCAGCGGCCCTGGCAGCCAGGCGGTGGTGGTGGCGGTATCGGGCCGTCAGTGTGACGTCCGGCTGCCGGACGGCCGCTGCTTCCGGCGACACGTTGATCACCTGCGGGCTCGGTCGCCGGACAGCCCGTTGGTCGATAGTGGGATGACAGTTCCCGTTCCGGAGTGTCCTGTGTCGCCGGCGGCGGCCACAGTGGAGCGGGCGAGCCCCGACTCTCCTGACAGAGACGTGCGACCTTGCTCTCCCTTTGCGGCCCTGCGCCGGTCGGGTCGCGAACGTGTGGTACCTGCTCGTTATCAGTAATGTTTATATCGCATGTCGGATGGTCAGACGCGCTGTCAGTTGCGTGTTATTCTCGGACTTGTTAATCTTACGGAGGAGGAGTTGATATGTGAATGGGATGGGTAGCAGTGGCAACCAAGAGGTGTCGCCACTCACGCGGCGGAGTGCTTGATTGCAGCCGGGGTCGGGTACTCAGCACGGATCTGTGGGTTGTCCGGGAGTCTGGAATACAGAGCCGCATGCGGCTGGTGCGCCGAGCGAATTGTTTCATTGATCATTCACGGATAGATCACACGATGAAGTAAAACCCTAACAATAGAACGATTAGAATACACATCAATGCTGTGTGTATGGCAACTTGGCTGCGCATGTAACATATGGGCAGCCCATCTGGGCCCCAGATTAAGCCTAGATACCAGCCCACCGGGAGCCCAAGCTGGCAAGAGCCCAGCTTGCCCACATATGGCCCACGTGGGTCCCACCAATGCCAGCACTCCCTCCTGGTGAGTCATTTCTTCTTGACGTGATAAGTTCCGACGGAACCCGTGTCTTGACGTGATAAGTTCTGACGTAACAGTACAAGACACAAACAGCTCTGGTGCATGCAAAAATATGAAATGATGTGGCCGCCCCATATGGGACCCAGCTGGAGACCAGTTAAAAGCCCACCTGTAGCCCGTGCCCACATTAACCCAGTTGCCCCACATTTAACCCATGTGGGTCCCATTTGGGAATGCTGGCTGGGGCCTGCTTGGTTGTCTGACTCTGCCTGCCTGACTACCTGGCTCTGCCTGCCTGACTGCCTGCCCGACTCTGACTGCCAAATTCTGCCTGACTCTAAGTGACTGACTGCCTAGCTCTGGTTGTGTGACTGCCTGACTGCCTGCCTGACGCTCCCTGCCTGGCTGCCTGCCTGCTTGTGACTGCCGGTCCCTGCCTGTCGGGCTACTTGACTGCCTGGTCATGCCTGCCTTGAAGCCGCCTGCCTGCCTGATTATGCATGACTCACTGCTTGACTCCATCTGACTGACTGCATGATTATTCCTGCCTGCATGACTCTGCCACATCAGGACATAATCCTTATCATACTTCCTTAACAGAAAAGTTAGTATTGTTCATCCTGAGGTTTACCAAATTCCAGCCCGGAACCAGCGGATATATATTGTGACAACTGCCAAACTGTGGTCTATTCAGGACGTAGTACACCGTCGAAGTAGATACCATTCTACAACACATACAAAGGACTCATTAGCTGGCAACTAGCCACGCGCCACATGCAGCCCTGGGAGCTAGCATAAGGGCATACAGCATGCAGCAACGAGAGCGTCCACGACCACATGCACCAAGCAGCCACCATGCAAGTCACTACCGCATGCGACACCAACAGTACATGCACAATCACCAAGCCATGCACATGCAACACGTCACATTCCTTCCATCCCAAACTGCAGCACAATCTCTGTCAATTGCAAGAGCCGAGCATAGCGCTCGGCAGCTCACAGCATGATGCATATGGGCCCCTGCCACCGGAGAGTGCGACCAAAAACAGACTGACCGAGCCTGGCTGGACAGTGAAGCCAAGACTTCAAAACTCCTTCAGATTATCATAAATCAAGCCTAACTGGGGCCCGTCGACGCTGTTCGCTTCTTCTCCGATATGGGAACGCTTCTCCCCCAGTCGTCCCTTCCGTCCAGTTGGCGGGGGATTCCATCCGAGTTTCGCCTAACCCTGTACCAACATTTCTTCTACATCCTGAACCGATAATTCAAGCCTTTGCTGCTGCTTCTTGGTTCCCAGTCTCTGCTGCTGCTGCTTCCTCGTTTCCAGGCCCAGCATCCCTCACATCTTCGTCCGCGATTTTCATATCTGTGTCCTCGCCCTCATCCTCGTCCCTCAGGAATCCTGAACTTTCAGTCAATGAACCGCCATCCATCACTTCCTCATCTCCCTTCCTTGCGTCTTCTTCCTCTTCAACTGCTTCATCCATGTTGAACGCATCCCTACCGACATATTTCTTCGCTTCCTTTGGCCCTTCTTCTCCCCTCCGTTGATGACATGGCTTAAGTCGATCGTGGTGAACTACCATCCGATATTTCGGTACCTCTTTTAGCCTGACCCGGTACGTCACACCTTCTTGCAAGACCGTAACCACCTGGTATGGCCCATACCACGACACCTGCAACTTTGGCGAGCGGCCCACCCGTCTCGTCGGTTTGTACAGCCATACCATATCCCCGACTTGAAAGGCATACCGACGAGCGCCCTGCGCTTGCCTTTCTCGTCGTTTCCGGGCCTCACGTGCGATGTTGTTTTGCACTCGGCGCTGAGCTTGACGGAGGGATTCCACCATCTCTTGCACGTACTCCGTCTTGTCACGAGTCGATTGTCCATCACCATGCGCAATCTGAACGGGCAGTCTGGCTTGCCGTCCATAGACCAGGAAGAATGGCGACTCTCTTGCTGGTTTCGTTGACGCTTGTGCGATAAGCGAACATAATGAACGGTAGGTGCCTATCCCGGTCTCACTGATCTTCACGGACATACATCGACAGCATGGCGCACAGGGTGTGGTTGAATCTTTCCGTTTGTCCGATGCCTTGTGCATGGCACGGAGTTGTTCGAGTCTTCTTTATGTTCAGCTTCCTGCAAATCTCCTGGATTACCGTCGCTTCAAAATTTCTACTCTGATCCGAGTGGATCACCTCGGGACATCCGTGGTGACATACAAGCTCTTCCACAAAGATCTTGGCCACGGTGACAGCTGCCTGCTCAGGAAGTGCGAAAGCTTCTGTCCACTTCGAAAACCCGCACGTCACAACCAGCACGTAGCGGTTCCCTCCGTTTGTTCTGGGAAAAGGACCCGTTATATCCATTGCAACCCACTGCCACGGACGGTCCAGCACAGGTATCTCCCCAAAAGGGAAGGGAGACTCTTTTTCTTCGCGCAAAATTTGCATGTTTGGACCCATACCCTGACATCCTGAAACAATGAGCTCCAATAAAGTCTAGCTCTGATTTTTTCTAGCGTCTTCGTCGCCCCAAGATAACCTGCAGAAGAATCGTCGTGACACCTCGCGAGCACATCTTCCATATGTGCCTTCGGCACAACCACCTGCCGGTGCTCAGCGCCGTTCCGGACGAGTACACGGATCAGCAGTCCCTGGGCATCTATCCGCAATCTGTCTTGTTGAGACATGTAGTGCTTCACCACTGGTGATGCAGACGCAGGACATGGACGCCTCCTTCTAATCAGTTCAGTGACCTCTGCCAGGTCCTGGTCTTTTTGTTGAGCCAATCTTCAAGCCCCCTTCCAGCCCATGGATGTCACGTTAAATTCGAACAGTCCCCTGTGCGTTGCAAAAGCAGTCTTGTGTTTATCCTCCTCCTTGAGCTCCTGTTGCCAATACCCACTTATCAGATCAATGACATGGAACCACTCGGGCCCGGACAGGACGTCCAAACAGTCATCGATTCAGGGCAGTGGAAAAGCGTCACTCATGGTATCCGCGCTCAGTCTACGATAGTCGATGCAAAATAGAATCGTCCCATCTTTCTTCTGCACCGGAACTACTCTTGCTGCGTATGGTGACACACTTAGCCTGATGATGTCACGCTCAAGCATGTCGTCGACCATTTAGTCCATTTGCTTTCGCATGCGATGATCCACTCGCGCCGGCTGCATGGACCTCAGCGGCGCATCATCCGTCCGAACTTTATGCCGTACTACGCCTGACCTTCCAAGTGTTCCATCGGTGGGACAGCGATGCAGGTACGCAGTCAGCAGCTTCGCGGTCTTCTCTTTTTCCTCTTCCAATTCCAAAGCATACTTTTCAATCAGTTTCCTGACGATGCTGTCACTTGCCTTCCCTCGCTGTTGGATCGTTCGGGCTACGTTACGAACAACGTGGGGTGGCGAGGACTCATGCACCGCCGCCACCTGTTCAACATGTCCGACAGCTGCTCCTTTTTATGATTTGATGCTTCCCTCACCTGGATTCACAAACCTCAGGCTCACCTGACGATTGTCTCCAACGGTGTCCAGCACGTGAGCGCCTACAACCTGGTGCTCATCTTGAAACGTCCCATCAGGAGTGTACATTACGCATGTTCCAGCTGGCTGGTCCAGAGCCGCGTTCCCCTTCGTGGCGACCTCATGTCGACCTGGCACGACAATATCGCATGACAGTGTTACCATGCCACAACGAAGAGCTGTCACAGCTCCAGCCTGCATCTCATCACTAATGGGGGCAAGCCTTTCCGAACCTACAGACACCTTTCCAGAAATCCAGTCAATTGAAACGGTGGCCCCCAGCCTTCTCATGACATCAGTGCCCAGCGAACACTGCGTGGTCATTGCTGGCACAACAAACACAGGATGTTGTGAAAGAACAGAGGCGCCTACACGAATATCCGCCAACACCAACATCTGGAACAACAAGGGTTTAGCATCGATTGTAACAGGATGCTGGCGCACCGCGCAGGGTGCTAAATCGCAAACGCCCGGTACTGCCGAGCTTACTAATGTACACTCAGCTCCTGTATCCAACGACCATGTCACAGGCTACTCCTGCACTGTCCCTCCAACATACTCAGTCTTTAAATTGTTGTCGGAAACAGTGGTTGCACCCAAAACAGCTTTCCCGTCTCGCGCACCACTGCACAATCCCTGGACCACATCGTCACTGGGCCTCGCACCTGGAACCGCAGAGTGGCCCTCTTCTCCGGCTCTCACTGAAAGCCCATTTGAGCTCGGCAGTTACGCAAAATGGCCAGGCTGTCCACATCGGAAACACAGACCACCGCGCCCCCGCTGTAGGCCACCACAGTCTTTGGCCGAGTGAGCACGACTACCACAACGATAACAAGCACCACTAGGAACAGCTGTTCCTCCATGACCTCCATGTCCAGTGCGCCCGCCCGCGCGGTAAGCACCTATACCTCGCACTCCGCGATGAGCACCCCCAAAGGTCAATCTGCCAACGCTCGCCTGAAGTTCTGCCATGGAGGCTGCCACCGTCTTGACCTGGTCGCGGAGCTCCGCCACCTCCTCCGCTACGGCAGACTCCACCTCCAGCCTCCTCGCCGGCGAAGGAGTCGGAGCCGAAGGTGCACCACGAACCTGCTCAATCCTCCTTGTCCGCCGTTCCAAGTCGACCAGAGATTCGTCTTCTGGGGCTTGAAGCATCAGCTGCGTCCTGAGATCATAGTCCAGGCCATTGATGAATTAAGCCTTGAGTCCCTTCTCGAGGGTCAGATGCCCATTCTGGGCAAGCCCGTTCCGCCAGTTGCTGTAATTCATGCAGATATTCAGCTGTTGACTGTCCCAGCTGGCGTCGGTATGAGCTCAACTGCAGTGCATAGTCACTTAGCAAGCCAGGTGAGTCCAACTCGGACATCAGCGATTTTCGCAACTCTGTATATGTGCTTTTGCGGTCATCTGGCAAGTGCATGAAGAAATCATATGCCTTGTCAGACAGTGACACCGACAACTGAATCAGTTTGGTGATCTCATCAGTCCAGCCACTAACCAGTGCGCACTGCTCAAACTTGTGAAGAAAGCGCCTGATGTTGTCAATCCCATCAAAATATATTGGTCTAACCACTTTGCCACTAGATGCCATGCCAGGTGACTTTATCTCTTCCTGAATTGTTGGCTTAACGTCCTCTTCAGATGTCGTCTTCGGCATCAGGTCTGGCCACCGCTGCCACCATTGTGACAACTTCCGAGCTGTGGTTTATTCAGGAAGTAGTACACCGTCGATCTAGACACCCAGTCAGCAACACGTGCAAAGGACTCATTAGCTGGCAACCAGCCATACACCACATGCAGCCCTGGGAGCTAGCATAAGAGCATGCAGCATGCAGCAACGAGAGCGTCCACGACGACATGCACCAAGCAACTACCATGCAAGCCACTACCGCATGCGACACCAACAGTACATGCACAATCACCAAGGATATGGACGTGCAACAAGTCCCCATGTATAAAAATATGTATATATATATATATATATATATATATATATATATATATATATATATATATATATATATATATATATATATATATATGAGCCAGAGCTCAATCAGATACTTCATTTTGCAGCCTGCATGAGTCGTGAGTTAGGTAATTCAATGTAAGCATAGTCTGTACTGAGTCAAATGAAAATGGAACAGCTGAGTCACAAGGTGAATCAGATTCTACAATCTAATTACTCGGTTTACGTGGGCAGCCGAGGGTAACTCGGATCAAGATCGGAACGGATCATGCGACGTTAAACCTCTCGCCGAGGTGCGTTTACATGGGCGAAACCGGCTTTACGTCGGATTAACGGTCGATATACCCCGTTTACATGGGCAGCCGAGGGTAACTCGAATCAAGATCGGAACGGATCATGCCACGTTAAATCTCTCGCCGAGGTGCGTTTACACGGGCGAAATCGGCTGTACGCCGGATTAACGGTCGATAGTTCAATCCCGCTTAGTTCGAATCAACGAACGGATTATGGGGCGAAAACTGCGCTTTTGAGGCGAACTTAACAAAAATAAATAAATGCCAGTACTCTGCGTATGGATGGCGAATGTCGAAAGCCATGGTGGGCGCGAGACGGTTTTGAGGGCGAGGAAGATGGACTCCGTTGGAAAAACAATCTGTGCGGGACTCATAGGCTTTATAGCCACAGCACAAACCATAGCACTTAAAACACAAAAGTTGCGTAGTCAGCACTGCCAAGTCTGTGCCATAGGTAGTGTTACCTTGAAATTTTACTAATGGACCTGATACATGTGGACATTGTGCCTTGCAAGGAGCACGATCACAGAAATTTGCTCAAAACAGAAAAAAGCATTTACAGATATTCCAGCATATAATTCTGCTAGAAACAGTTCCTTTGATCACAGGTATTCAATCAGTCTGGTGAGTGAGTTGAGTGTGAGTCAGTCTGGAGCTGACTCAAGACATTTGAGTCAAACCAAAGTCCGATGCTAGCCACATCTCGGGACTAGTATCCCATTCTCCACCCTGCCATGCCGCCAATCTCTCTGAAGGCCCCATAGTCCAGAATATATGAATATCACATCCAGCCGTGATATTAATAAAAAACTTCTGTAAACAACGTACGAGTTTTTCCAATCACATTTCCGAACTGCTTCCCCCATGCTCCCCACTAACTAGGTGCCAACCAACAGACCTTGGGGCGTTCTAGGACAGCTCACATTCAAATGGGAATGGCATCCCAAATTGATGAAGGTTTTCTACTCCCATCAGCAAAAAGAAATGAACCTATGGCGATACACAGGGATGGCAAGGTGCTGATCCTGGGTGGGCACTGACATTACCCATGCATGCCAGTATATGAACTGATTTATGGTTTGAACAGAATGCTTTTCAGAAGCAGTTGTATTGAAATAGCAGGTCTTCCTGTTTTCAAGAAAATCGTATGATTGATACACATTTTATTGGTGCCTGTAAAGTGAATGTGTACATGGAGGGTACCCAAATGGGCTACAATGCTGACCATTTGTGCTTACATGGATGTGTCACTAATGCAAAATACTGGTAGGCTTAGAGGGTTCCCATTTGTTTTATTTGCATTTTGAGCATATCCAAGATGAATTGCAAATGTGCCTGATGTGTTAATTGCAGGTTTGAGTAGTGCCAGTGACCAGTTCATTCAAAGCCATTGAACTGGTGATCTTGCTTGTATTCAAGTGACCCATTATGGGCTTATCTGGTAAGACTGTCATATACCACATCTGCTTCATGCCTGCTGTAAGGAGATGGAACAGTTTATCTCCCTTGATTTACTTTGGTTAGGCATTTTATTTTGCAAGGTTTCATCAGATATCATAATGCCATCTTATACTGTGTAGAAACTATTATTTGCTGGCTACACACAGAGCCACTATCAGCCCTGACAGAGAGGTGACAGTGAAGTCAGGTCCTCATGAAGTGGATACTATAGACTGAGTGTACATCTATGGAAAACATATAGGTTGTGAATACAGTTCAACTGTGAGTGTTCTGTACGTTGTTGTTCACATTGGTCCTGATGCTGAATATTGAAATTGCCCACCAACTGACATGTAAGACATAAGATGCCATAAACAGTAAATTATGAAGGTCTTGTGGAAATCCCATCAGCATACCTTAAGAATACAATAATTACTATACAAACACCAGACATGGGCAAACTGGGGTCTATCAAACTGTTAACTGGTGCATGTCAGGGTCATCCAGGTGGATCAATGTGTCAAGGCCATCAGGGGGATGAAGGGGATTTGTTTTTTTATAAGGTGGAAATTTTCTGTGCTGTTTGTGGATTGCATAAGTTGCTTAGTGGATTAGTGAGGAACATGATTCACACAAGTGAGACAGAAGTATTAAGTTTATTCCTCAGAGAAAAACCAAGAAAATGGAAATAAAGATGGGTTGATATTTTGGCAACATGCCTTTATCAAAACAATAGCAGAAGTTCATTTCTGCCATTGTTTGGATGAAGGCGCTGAAATTTACTTCTGCAATTACTTAATAAATGCATATTGCTGAATTATCAACCCACCTGTGTCTCCATTCTCCTGGTTTTTGTTGGAGGAATGAGGCTATTACTTCTGTCTGACCTGTTTCTAGAATGGTCAAAATGGCAAACAAATATGGCATCTTAATATGGTGGTAGGAATATGATTTGGAAGTACAGTGAAGCAGCAATGGATGAGCCATGCCTCTTCACTGATTTTCCTCTCCTGGTCCGACTGAAGACTACTGTTGGGCTTGTGCTGAGAGGACACATTCAGGCTCAGGTAAGAAGGGCATCATCATGGCAATTGGTGGTATGTGAGGGATGACTCACCATCAAGCCTAGAGGTGCCCCATGCCTAACAATCATTTGTCTCTGTCACAGCTGGTAGTCTTCCATTTTTTATCCAATGACTGCTGTCTCTGTCAGGGCTAATGGTGGCTCTGTGCGTGGTCTGGTAACTACCTATATCCATCAGGGCCAGTGGTGGCTCCCTGTGTGATCTAATGGCCATCTGTCTCCATCAGGGCCAATAGGTGGCTCCTGTGTGATCTAATGGTCATCTGTCTCCATCAGGGCCAGCATTGGCCAGTGTCTGATGTGATGACCATCTGTCTCCACCAGCACCATTGGTGGCTCCTGTGTGATCTGATGACCATCTGTCTCCATCAGGGCCAATGGTGGCTCCTGTGTGATCTAATGGTCATCTGTCTCCATCAGGGCCAGCATTGGCCAGTGTCTGATGTGATGACCATCTGTCTCCACCAGCACCATTGGTGGCTCCTGTGTGATCTGATGACCATCTGTCTCCATCAGGACCAGTGGTGGCTCCTGTGTGATCTAATGGTCATCTGTCTCCAGCAGGGCCAGCAGTGGCCAGCGTCTGATGTGATGACCATCTGTCTCCATCAGGGCCACTGGTTTTCCATGTGTGATGTGATGATTGTTCAGGGCTGGTGGTGGTCTGTGTGTGATGTGATGATTGCTTGTCTCCATCAGGGCTGATGGTGTTGGTGTGTGATCTGTGATGTGATTACTGCCTGACCTTCATGTGATCCGTCAGGGTCGATGGTGGCCTGTGACCGTGCTGGCGCCGCATTATCCGGACCTGAAGCAGCTGCAGGTCTGTCTGGGAGAGGACCTCCAGGCTCACGCCCCACCGGTGGGTGCAGTTGGAGGCTGTCATCAGGGCATTTAAGAGGGGCTGAAAACTGGGGTAGCTTAGAGTTGAGGACATTGCCGAAATTCCTCTGGTATCACTACATCTGTTGAGATTTGTGCTTGTCACTGGCCCCTACTCCCTGTCAAATGCGTACTCACATGTGCTGAAGATGTAATATTTTTGTAATAACCTGGTACCAGCTGCACCAGCCTGATGCATGTTACCGACTTAGAGCCTCTAAGTCCATACAAAGAAGGGGTGTATCTAGCATGACTGTAGTTCTTCTGTCCACCCGGCGCAGACGCTTCGTTACTAGTACTGGTGAAATCATATCATTGCCAACCCACGTCCCACTCGAATAGCGTGGCAAGCGCCAGTTCTGCCGAAATACCGGCCGCACGGTCCCAGGGCATGAAAACGCTGCATCTGTTGTAGGTGCTTAAAACATTTTATTTCATGATGTTTCATGGGTTTTATCGGCATAATTATGGGCTGGATGATCGTATAGACAGCCAATGCTCTCACACTTCTCAAAAACAAGATATAATAATGTCATTGTTTCCTGACCACATAAAAGACCCAGCTGATGAGTAGAAGGCCTCAGCTTTAGTTCGACGCCTTGCTGCCCAATCAGTTGCACATTTGCATGACATTATTTCCAAACTACTAGACACATAGCTCACGTCACTCCTTCGCGATATGTACAAAAGCCTGTCAGATGATCTGTCCGTGCTGCCATCTGTCTACACATGTTTGTTGTATCTATGAATATTCAAAGGCTCCTGAACCAAATGTGAATGACATCTTCAACTTCATGCAAGCACTACTTACCTACCCACATTCACGCATGCAGACCTATGCTCACTTCTCCGGTTCCACTTCTCAGGATGTGGGCAGCTGCAGTACTCTACATGAAGCCATCGCGACATATCGGAGCAGCCTGGTATGTCGGCAGGTCGGCCCCGCTGCAGTGGTGGTGTCTCTTGTCTGATCCGACTGGAAATCTCCGTCTCCCGTCACACACAGAGGCCGTGTTGCTTGTCCACTTCAGGCTCTGAAACACATATCGGTCGCACATAGTTATTTGAGCTTTGTTGAAAATGCGGGAAATACTGATCCACCGCTTAGAAGTTGAACCCTCAGATTTATTATCTGTCCCAAAATCGGTTATTATCGGTTCGGGACGGTAGTATGCTGTCTTCTTTGAGCTCGGCTCGAACAAAGGATGGCCCGTCCTTGGACTCGGCTGCTGCACAGTCCCCGCCACTGTGCGGCAATGCTTGCCACTGCCGCCTGGCGGCGCCACTGTTTGTGGCGACTGCTGGGCGTAGAGTAATCGCCAGACTGAATATCGCTCTTCTCTTGAGTTATGTTCGTGAAGAACAATGTCCTTCCTCCTCCTCCTCCTCCCCCCCCCCTTCCTCCCCCGTTCCCGCTCCTGGCCTTAGCACTTTGCTGCACTTCTCCGTGCTGCCCCACAGGAGTGCTTGCCGCCGCCGCCCCCTGGCGGCGCCACCGCCGATGGCGACGACGCGGCCGTGATCGCTCTGAGAAGTCACGTGGCCGTGCTGCGTCAGCTGCGGCAGATCGGGCTGCATCACGTGACCTGGGCCAGCACTGACCTCAGCCAGGTGACGCTGTCCACTCTGGACCGGTGGGTACCCTCTGACAGCGCTTCGCTGGTGTGGTGGGTCATATCCCGTGAATAGCACAGCAGCCAAAACGCTGTCAAGCCCCAGTAATGGGTCAGTCGGCCACCCGGCGCCGTTCCTGCTTCGCAAAGGCAAATGCACGGGTGTCGCGTTTTCCCGGATGACGCCTGTGCCGTTTTGGCTTTGTTCGGCACGGCGCGTAGCGACCATCCTGGGCCGGTTAACACCCTCACAAGATCGGAGTTTGCTTTCTTTTTTCCGGACTTCGATACCGTGGTAAGTTTTTTTGACAAAAGCTTTGGACTGGGTGGCGTTTTTTTTCTCAAATCGATGGAAACCGTCTGTTTTCCTCGGACACAGCACACTTTCAATTTGCAGACCCCCATTGCCTTTTGATTGTTTTTATTTGAGTTCATCAGTGAGTGATCTGCAGTCTTGCTGTGAGGCTGTTTGTGAACATTTTACAATCTGTGTGGGGTCATCGCCAGTGAGAAACCCGCAGTTAAATTCAACCATTCGTGGTTCTCGAATATCGATAAGATAGAAGTAATAGCCTTATTCCTCGGAGAAAAAAACAGGAGAATGGAGATGTAGTTGGGTTATGAATGGTTGAGTTTGACTGCAGGCTTCTCACTGGTGATGACCCCACACAGATTGTAGATCGTTCACTGGTAACAACATCACAGCAAGATTGTAGATCACTCACTAGTGATGAACTCCAATGAAAACAATATCTCCATTCTCCTGTGTGTGTTTTCTTTTTTTGTCTGAGGAATCAGGCGATTACTACTGTGGTACTTACGCGAATAGTGCTCCTCGCTAATGCACTTAACAACGTACGTAGTTCTGGAATATCATTGCGATGGGTTTACGTCCGGAATTTGGCGAATAAAAATTCGAACAGCTGTGCATTTGCGGCATGGATGTGACTGAGTGCATTTTCTTTGAAAACAGTATGCACGCCTCCAAAACGCTTCAGTATGGATCGGTCCGCTGTCATTAGACACTGGTGTCTGGTGTTGTCTGTATTCGATCTGCATTAAGGGACACACTTTCATGTTCAGCTAATGGGCTCAACTCATATCGCAGCCAATGGTCTCATCTGCACACTTTGTCTCACCAATATAGCGTCACTAGATTAAAGTTATCATCTCAGCGCCTCTGACCTCTGTGGGCTGGAAGGTATCTTGCGCACCACCTCGGGCTGATGAGGCACCACTGGTAAATCCGAAGTTATGATCCAGTGGGCACCGGTAGGCCAGCTGACCATTTCGTTAGTGATTACATCCAATTGTACTGTATCTTTGAAACGTTTTCTTTTTATGATGAAACGTCAAGGTATGCAACGAGCCTTGCATTGGTGCTTAGCGGACCCGTGCAGTTAGCATTCCCGTGCAATGCGTAATGTGCTGCGTGATTGCAATCGCGGCGTACCGAAGTCACACTTTAGAGCAGCTTATCGTTATTTTAGCCAATCTTTGCCGTGTGACAAGCTCCTCGGCGTCGTCTGCCCCAAGATGGCACGAGATGTAAAAGCACGAGATTTTCACGCCCTGTCTGGTGAACTGGTCAGGTAAGGCGATTCCTACACACTGGCGGTAAGGCGCCTTTCTAAGAAAAGTAATGAATCGGTCCTCTAATCCGGATCGACCGCAGCCGGCGATGCGTCCTGTTCTGCCACCCGTCCGCGTGCTGAGAGAGCGGAGGAGGGGTGGGGGCGGCAGGAAGGGGGCGGATGAAGCCATGCAGATACCGACACGTGGCCTGCGCCCTTGCTTCCGGAGGACGGGCCCGGCGCCGGCCGGCCGGCACAGCTCTCCTGGCAACGCGGCGGGCCACCACAGCGCGCGACCGCGGCGCTCTTGGTGCCGTGGACCGCTGCAATGCTGGCCGTGGACCGTCGACGTGACGCGCTTCATCCCTTCGAAATACGCCCGCTTCTCGCCGCGCATCTCCGTAGGCAGTCCCTGGGGATGTGCCGGTGGCTGGGAGAGCCCACTATCCGCTGAAGTTCCCGCCCTGTCGAACCATCCATGCATTGTAGGCCTTTTCCTCTCGCTTGACCTATCGGCACACCCGGCAGTGTTTCGCCCACACCCGACACATCTCACAAAAGCGGCGAACTTGTGGCCATCTGGGCCGGCCAGCGAAGGCCAGGATGTGCTCCGTGGCGCCCACTGTCGATCAGAGGCCGCTGGAGGTGACCTTCGGCTGGCTCGCCACGCGCCTGTGTGGGGCATCACATCCGCTCCCATGCGCCGGACCGTGTCCGCCGTGCGTGTCTCGGTGGGGGGGGGGGGGGGGGCTGCTCCGCACTGTACCGGAGGCGGGACACCGTGCGACCCGTGACTGCAGGTGACGTGGCGCTGATAGCGGCGGCGTTGGCGTCAAAGGGACGGCGCCCTATCGCTAGTCGTGACGACGACTCGTTGACGCGCATCGCGGAGAGATTACGGTCTTAGTGTGCATATTTGTGTAACTTGTATTTGTATTTGCTTACTCGAAAACATCACGGAGATGGCTTCTCGGGTCGTCGGCTCGGTAGAACGATTGCTATGTTAGGTTGGTTACAACACTCACTCGTCACAACGCGTCACAAAAATACTATAAAAACGATATTAAGAAATATACCATAAAAACGACGTTACGAAACAGGCGTTAAAATATGATGTAAAGTACGATGCGACGGAATACGGTACGCTTAAATACAATGCAATAAAATATGATGCCCTAAAATACAGAGATTGAGCGATGAATTCCATAAGTGTTTTGACTGACAACAGAACGTGCCCAAGCAGCGTGCACACGAAGTTGAATGAGAATAAATTGTAAGTACATGTAAACTATTGGCATGCAGAGGTCACACACGTACATATGGCGTGCGGTCATGGAGGTGACCAGAATAGGCTTAAAACGAAGGCACATGACCAGACAATAGCCTTTTGAATGCGAGTTTTTAATGCCTCAGAGATGAAGACGTACTGGTGGTTGGAGGCACGCGGTTCCGAAGTGCCGCGGCATGATAAGGAAGGGCTCGCTAGTTGGCTTCCAGTGGGCACCTGGGCAGGTGGAGAGACGTTGAGTTGGAGGAGCTTGTCTCCCTTAGTGAAAGAGAGGAACGTGGATTGAAAGGAGATTATTGGACAGTCGTTGAGCGAGCGATTAGGGGCCATTGAAACTGTAGGGGCTTGCAAACTCTTTAGATCTCTTCGTCTCTATCTCTCCCTCTCTTCTCTCTCTCCTATTATATTATCGTACTGAAGCTCGCTCTACTCTAGTAATCGTCTCATCCTCAGAATCTCTCTCTCTCTATCTAAACTCCAGAGAGCAAATCTCTCTCCAGTTCAGCGTCTTTCTCCTCTCTCTCTCTCTCTCTCCTCGCTCTCTCTCTCCGCTCTCGCTCTCCTCCTCTTCTCTCTCTCTCTCTCTCTATCTCTCCTCTCTCTCCTCTCTCTCTCTCTTCTCTCTCTCTCTCTCTCTTCTCTCTCTTCTCTCTCTTCTCTCTCTCTCCTCTCTATCTCTCTCTCTCTCTCCTCTCTCTCTCTCTCTCTCTCTCTCTCTACTCTCTCTCTCTCTCTCCTTCTCTCTCTCTCTTCTCTCTCTTCTCCTCTTCTCTCTCTTCATCTCTCTCTCTCTCTCTCCTCTCCTCTCTCTCTTCTCTCTCTCTCTCTCTCTTCTCTCTCTCTCTCTCTCTCTCTCTCTTCTCTCTCTCTCTTCTACTCTCTCTCTCTCTCTCTCTCTCTCTCTCCTCTCTCTCTCTCTCTACTCTCTCTTCTCTTCTCTATCTCTCTCCTCTTCTCTCTCTCTCTCTCTCTCTCTCTCCCAAGTTTTGAATCCTTTGAACCTATCACTTGATCACACCGCTCCATTCGCATACACAGCAAGATGTGTGAAGAACAACGTAGGTTTTGGCGATGTATGTGACGAAGGTAGAACACCGGGCAGGGCTGGGTACTTGGCCTGCTTCCTACCGGAGCAGAGCCGGGAAGGTCACAGTTTGCATATCGGGCATATGAGACCCTTTACATGTTACCGGTTGATGTACATGAGAGCCGAGAGTCGCATGCCAATTGCCAAGATCGGCTTGAGTGGCAGTTGATCCCCTCACGTCATGGTAACCCAGGTGACCCAAGCGTGCCCGGCGCGTAAGTTTCTGCCGACCTGTGGTTGGTGTGCGCGTTGTCGTATGGATGAATGCTCATCGGTTATCTTCCACTCCATTTCTCCTTCGGTTTTACAGCTCTAGACGTGAGCGGACGATTAAAATATACAATACGTGGCTATCAAATATGTACCACACGTGGACGGGCTGTTAATCGACAATGTTGACGATGATCATGTCCAGCAGGCAGCAGATGTGTTGATGCGTGCGTGCCAAGCACGACGAATGTCTTCTGTGCCGCCACGTTGCAGGCTCGCGTGTCGCCAGTGAACCCTGAGCTGTGCATCAGTGTTGTCGGCCTGCTGGCGTGCGGTCACCGTTGTTTGTGTCGTGCGCCGCAGAGCGGCGCGACGTCACCAGCTGAGCCTCACCATAGGCGCCGACTACCCCGGTGTGTGTCCCCGGCTGGCGACCGACCTGCCCGCAGACCTCGCCGTCACCTGGCATCGGGTGGGTCACAGCCGAGATCGCGTATGGGTTAGAGGTCACGGATAGGTCAGAGGTCACGGACCAGTCAGAGGTCACGGACCAGTCAGAGGTCATGGACCGTTCAGAGGTCACGGACTGGTCAGAGGTCACTGACAGGTCAAAGGAACCGTAGTGTTGTGTTGGACGGAACGCTGTCATGCTTGGTATCACGCTTGTTAGGTACCAGCCGATCATCCCATGGCTCACAGGCCGATTGATCTTGATGATAAGCGACATTGGACCGGCGGGCTTTGGCATCGGGGATCAGGCCAGACATAACCGTCCATGACGATGGTCTGCCTGCATGACATTGTGCTGCAGCACGTTGGGACGCCATGCACTGACCAAACATTGAATCTGAGCATTGGTAAGGCGTATTTCCCTCCCACGTGATGGTCGGTCGTGTGAGCGTCGTCTCATGTCCAAGGAGACAGCTGGTCCCCTCCGCTCGGCCGGCCCCGCCGTAGAGGCACTACCTGAGGACGCCGTGTGCCCCACCCGCCAGGGCATGGGCCTGCTGGACCTGTTTCAGCGGTTTGAGGAAGCCGTCGAGCGGTATCAGGCCTTCTGGAACGCGCTGGACGCGGTGGACGCCGAGCTGTGGGTGGTGGATCCGGAGCGACCGGCGCGGAGGGACCAGCGGCGGCGCCTCGTCATCAGTACGTCAGCCTGGTGGCCACCATCGGCGCCGGCGGCGTGCCCGACAGGCCGGTCGGCGCTGCGAACGCGTCACTGCCATGTCGATGTGGGCGCTGGGTTATCAGAGACCGCTGTTTGTCCTGCCGTTGCACGAGGATTCTGTGTTTTTTGCTTGTTTTTGGAGGAAGTTTTTATTGTTTTGTTTGGCGGGAATCATTCTTAGCTCTCCGCGGAAATCTCGAGTTTAATATGGCAATGCGCGTCAAAATCTGTGGTGTCTAAATGAACTGTGTGAAACATTGTTGCTTTCGAACCATTGAGCTGAGATAGTTCCCGCCGCTGTACCTGGTGGTAGCGCGAGAGACTGTGCTTCGGGTGTCACACCTAGATGTCACCACCGTCGCAGGCGGCCAGCTGTCGCTGGAGGTGACCGTGGAGCCCCTGTACCCCACGGCTGTGCCGGGCTGCCGGTTTCTGGGCGCGGAGGCGGCCGCTGCCGAGCTGAGGGAGCGACTCGCCAGCAAGATAGACGTGAGTTCAGCCGCCATGCTTGCGCGGGCGACTCGTGCACTGATCTGTGGTGGCTTATGCAGGGCTCGTGCAGCTCTTCGTGCCTAGTCAGCTTGCAAACTTGTGCAGCCGAGTCACAGTTGTGCCCGGTCAGGTTACAGTAGCGCCTGTCCAAACTGCAGGTAATGCTGCAGCACCACGGAGGTGATGGAGTCCGATACGTCAACGGACTTCGTTTAGAATAGAATCCTTGCGGGAGCTGGCTTAAACGACGACATGTTTCTCTCTCGCAGCGTGCCGCAGTTTCGACGTGCCGTTGGTCTCCTGATGGTTTTGTATGCCGGTTTCGGACCCGGTCCTCGTCGGGGAGCCGCATACCCGGCCGTCAGGCTCTCGTGCGGACCTGCTCGCTCCGCCAGCCCGCGGGCTCGGTCCGCTGACCCAGTCCGCTGCCCCAGTCCGCTGGTCCGGCGCTCGAGGTCAGGCGGCCCGCTGGAGCCGGACTTCCGCCGGCCGGCGTGGCGCGCGCGCAGCTGGCGCCGACGCAGGATGTGACCGTCTGTCGACGGTGCGGCGGATGCGACGCGCGCCGGTCGGCCACGGCGCCGCCGCACCGCCACCAGCTGGCCACCAGGCGCCGGAGCTGTGGGCGCGGCGGTGTCTGCGGTTTGTGGGTTTTGTTTTGAGGCTTTCGACGAGTGCGCTGTCACGGCAGGCAGCACCGTCAGCATCAGCAGCAATATGAGCTGCAGCTGATGCGCCGTAAGCGCCGAACGGCAGCGACCCGGTCGTGTCCGTGGGTTGCGCTGTCTCGATTGCGGCTTAATGACAGGCGAATGCCCTACGGAGCGGTTTGGCCTCGGGCGGCCGGCCCCTCGGCCGATATGTCGGCCGAGAGAGGTCACAGACCAGGCGTAAGATGGAGAGTAGTCAGCCCCCCTCCCCCCCCCCCCCAACACACACTCCAAACTGGCCAAGCTGCAACGACGCTTGGTCCCGCTCTTCCTGACAGCGTTCTCGAGGAGGGTGTCGGCTCTGTTGCCTCAAATCGGTACCGAGTTGGCGTACATTGGTAACGGGATGAAAATGACGTACTTCACTCATTTAGCTATGCAACGTCTGAAGTCTGTCTGACATCCAGATGCACCGACAGCTATACGGAGCGCGAGAGATGCATAAGCTCCTCCATCTTGTATGAACTCAACATTGCACGGCCACACGACTCGGCAAGCTGCGAGCGTTTGAAAGGATGTTCGGCGATGAGGGCTCTTCGGACATAGGATACGAATGCAGCCTGCCGCCCGGCTCCAGGTACGCAGCATCTGGTAGTGGTCTCGAATACACCGTCTGGAACTGCATGAACTGTGAATCAAGACGGAGCTGTAAGCGGACAGATGGGTGTCGGGTAGTATGGCGGGTTTCGATAAGAGTCTTTAGTCCAGAGCCGAGGCTGTTGGGGACCATTTCGGTTACGGCTCTGAGTCGTGGCTCGGAACGTGTTCTTTGTCAAATAGTTTTGCATGCAGCCTGTTCAGCGATGTTCGCGGTTCCGGGAGGGTCTGGAAGAGCCACGCGCCAAGGGTAGGGCGGCTGTGTGAAGCCTCCAGCCGTCCCTCGCGTTTTATTTCACGGTTGACGCTGTTCTAGTGTTGGCCTTTATTGTAGCTATTATAGCATTCTGCGACCATATGAAAATCCTGATCGAAATTGATGCATTGTGTGATTTGGCCTGATGATCAATGCAAGATGAGCAGTTTGGGGTAAATAAATGTCCTAAGAATCGTGCTGCGTTAAAGTGATGTTAGATCACCGGAACTACTGCTTTCTTGGTATGCGGTTATTGACTTCATGATCATGAACATAGGTACTGAATTTTCGCGAGTGACAGCACGCATTCGAGCCAACTTTAAGTGTACGTAGGCACCGATTATTATCATGTATTTACGTCGATTCCGTCAAGCATAATCCCAACACTGCACCTGCGACAACCTCGAAACACGCTCAAAACACCAACGCGGTACGGGAAGCAGTTTGCACCTTCATCTTCTTGGCAGTGTGTTGCGTTGTGTAAGGCTGCGTATCATCAGCACCTGCATGGAGCACATCCCTCGCTCCCAGGCAGAAGAAGCATGTTTCGCCCTTGTCCGTGGGGCTGCTACAACAGAAGCCGAGCCGTCGCTCACGGCAGCAACGCCGGCGGGGCCGCCCCGGTGAGGGGGCCGGCTGCCGCGCGCTGCCCCTCCGGCCGCTAGTAGTACTCGGAGTCCGCGTAGGGGTAGTCGTCATAGTCGTACTGTGAATCGTCGTACGTGTAGTCGAGGACGGACGTGGCGTCGGTGGGCGCTTCAGTCAGCGGCGGCTCCGGCGCCGGTTCGGTGTCGGCCTCCGTCTCCGGCTCGGCGTATGCCTCGGTGATCGGCGCCGCGCCCGGCTGGCGGCCACCGTCGCCGCCGGCCGCCGCGGCCACGGCGTCCTCGGCTGCGAGCGTTGGCATGCAGCGCTGCCGGCACTCCTCGATCGTGTGGAACGCATTGGCGTTGCCGCCGCAGCCGCCGTAGCCGAACTGCTCGCATCGCTGGGTCTCGGTGTTGAAGAAGTAGTGCAGAAGGTAGGCCCTGCATTTACCTGCATCTGGCTGCAGCTGGCACGGGTCCACCCCGGGTGCTGCAGTCGGGTGCGGCCCTCGGCGTTTTTTCGGCGCCTGCGTGGGGCTGGGCGGGGCCTCGTCCGGCAGGCTGGGGGAAGCGCCCGCAGGCATGCAGCGCTGCTCGCACTCCTCACGCGAGTCGAAGTTGTTGGCGTTGCCGTCGCAGCCGCCGTAGATGAACAGCTCGCATTGCTGGGTCTCCGTGTTGAAGAAGTAGCTCCTGAGGTAGGCATGGCATTCACCTTTGTCTTTCGGCAGCTGGCACGGGTCCACCTCGGGTGCTGCTGTCGGCTGGTACAGCGGTCTGCGTTCGTCCGGCACCTGCGTGGAAATGGGCGGGGCCTCGTCCGGTAGGCTGGGGGAAGCGCCCGCAGGCATGCAGTGCTGCTCGCACTCCTTACGCGTGCGGAAGTTGTTGGTGTTGCCGTCGCAGCCGCCGTAGCCGAACAGCTCACATTGCTGGGTCTCCGTGTTGAAGAAGTAGCGCCTGAAGTAGGCTCGGCATTCACCTTCGTCTTTCGGCAGCTGGCAGTCCACCTCGGGTGCGGCAGTCGGCCCAAATCCTCGTCCGCGAACTTGAGGCGCCCGCGTCGTCGGGCGCAGGTGTGGCCGCACGTGCGTTTGGTCATGCACGTGCGGCGCCCGCGTCCGGCTGGCCCCGGCGCCCGCCGGCGACCTGTGGGGAGCGTCCGTGGTCGGGGCGTAGACTGGCGGCCGCGCCCCCTGCCGACTGCGCAGCACCTCCGTCCCATCGTAGGTGCGGTCTTGGCGACCGCCGTAGATGGGCGGCGGCTCCTGGCACGCGCTCTCGCACTCCGCCGCTGTGCCGAAACTGTTGGCGTTGCCGCCGCAGCCGCTGAAGTAGAAAGGAGCGCACTGGAGGCGTGCCGCCACGTACGAGTAGCGGATCACGTAGTTGTTGGGCCGGTCTGTACAGGCGCCTTCGACCCGGTCGGGCAGCCGGCAGACGGCCCGGCCGGTCGGAGGCGGATGCGTCTTGGGCGGCCGGCCGCCGGCGAGCACCGTGCCGCACCGCGCCTTGCACGCCGCCTCGCTCTCGAACCGGTTGTCGTTGCCCAGGCAGCCGCTGTATGTGAACTCGCGGCAGGCTCCGCCCTCGGGGTCGCTGTACCAGCGCGGCTTCGCGCGCTTGCAGGCGCCGCGCACCGCCGGCAGGTGGCAGAGCGCGTCGCCGCCGGGCGACACGCACTGCGCTGCGCACGCCGCCTCGCTCGCGAACCGATTGCCGTTGCCGCCGCAGCCGCCGTACCAGAAGCGCAGACAGCCGCCATATTCGATGTCGTAGTACCAGTGCACGGCGAAGCGGTCGCAGGCGCCGCGCTCGGGCGCGAGTGCGCAGCTGGTCTGGGGCACGGCCGCGCGGCCGCCCGCCGCCAGGGCGCACAGCAGCGCTGCCACGGCTAGAGCACGCGCCATGGCGGCCGACGGGTGACGACTGACGCCTCGGCGGCCGCGCCGCCGTTCGGCAGAGCGGCGCATGCAACGCCTATCGGCGCCGCCGCGAGCCGGGCCGGCAGCTGGGTCGGCGGTACGGGTCCGGCCCGCGCCGCTCGCCGCCGAGCCGGGCCGGCAGCTGGGTCGGCGGTGGTCCGGTCCGCCGCGGGATGCCGGCGCCGGCGCCAGCGGGCGCGCCCGAGGCCGAGGCTGCAGGTGGCGTCTGGCGGCGAGGGGCCGGAGATCTGTTGCTAACGGTGGCGACACGCTGCCGGAACCAGTGAGCCTGGGGAAACGCGACGCCGGGGAGGCCCGGCCAAAGATGGCAACGTGAGGCGTGCTTTGATGCTGTGGTTTTGTTGAGCGTGAAATATGCTATCTCGCCAGCAGTCGCGAGTCGTTTTTCGTGTTTTGTATCGAATGGTGTCTTCTTTCTCAAAACAAACAGTTTTTTCTGTTATCAACTGCTGGCCGCTGCGTGATGATATAGCAAACTTCACAGCAACACCTTGCGCCTTTGTAGATTTTAGAGCGCCAGCTGTGGCCCGGACTCTACCCTTGTGACTTGTCGCTTGTTCGCACTAGTGGGGAATGCGACGCTGTCGCATGGTGTAGCGCCTGTCGCTGGTCATTGTGTCGACCGCGCCATTGTGTGCGGTGCATGCCTAGTCGCATGCCGCCTGGCGTCTCAACGGCAGTGTCGCCCTGGGAACCTCCGCGATGGCGGCAACGGAGAAGTTCGGCATGCTTGCATGTCCACAAGGAATGTGTATATCGTTGGGGGGCCTGGCTGTAACAAGAGTCAATGCAGAAGACGCCATACGTTCGCCTCCGCCGGGGACGAGCCTGTGGCGTCGGCGTTTGCGGTGGCTCGTCCCAGCCGTGGACGAGCCTGTGGCGTCGGCGTCTGCGGTGGCTCGTCCCAGCTGTGGACGAGCCTGTGGCGTCGGCGTCTGCGGTGGTTCGTCCCAGCCGGGGACGAGCCTGTGGCGTCGGCGTCTGCGGTGGCTCGTCCCAGCCGTGGACGAGCCTGTGGCGTCGGCGTCTGCGGTGGCTCGTCCCAGCCGGGGACGAGCCTGTGGCGTCGGCGTCTGCGGTGGCTCGTCCCAGCCGTGGACGAGCCTGTGGCGTCGGCGTCTGCGGTGGCTCGTCCCAGCCGGGGACGAGCCTGTGGCGTCGGCGTCTGCGGTGGCTCGTCCCAGCCGGGGACGAGCCTGTGGCGTTGGCGTCTGCGTCTGCGGTGGTTCATCTCAGCCGTGGACGAACCTGCCTTGTCTTTGTCAGTCGGCGACGTCTTGGCTCCCGTGGCGGACGAGCCTGACGTCACCGTGGCGGCTCGTTCCAGTCGTGGGACGAGTACGAGGGCGTGGTGGACAACCTGGAGCGCCTGCTGGGCGTGGAGTTTGTGCGGCGCGGTGCGGCTGGTGCCGCCGGCGCCATCTCCGTAGAGTGTGGCATCTGCTACTGCTACCGAATGGCCGAGGAGACGCCGTCGCGCTGCTGTGATGACAGCCGCTGCGGTCAGCCCTTCCACAACTCCTGTTTGTACGAGGTGAGCGCCGGCGCCGTCCGGCGAGTTGCACTATGTGTCCTATTTGTAGCGACCGAGCTTTGAGACACGCCGCTATATGTGTCCTATTTGTAGCGACCGAGCTTTGAGACACGCCGCTATATGTGTCCTATTTGTAGCGACCGAGCTTTGAGACACCAAAGCGCGCCTCGGGCACGCAGTTTACTGCGTGCCCGAGGCGCGCTTTGTTGCTGCTCCGGGTTGTGCGAGCATGTGAAAGATGTAGTTCTCATGCAAGGCTCGCATGTTTGCAGCGGGAAAGATACCTGGCTTTCGCCAGGATTGTCTGTTGGCGAAAATTGGTGAAGGCCACGGCACCTTAAGGGTTGTGTTGGCAGAGGGGCAGTTGTCAAGTGTCTGGCGTAGTGTTCCTTCCACTCGTGCGGCGGCAAGCTCGGCGATCCACCGGCGTGAACAGACTGTCTGGACGTCACATGAGCTCACGCTGACCTCTCGGGCGGAGAGTACCAAGAGCAAGGCAGCGGGGCTCGCTCCAGGACGTGCTGCGGTCGTGGTCCATCTCTGGCAGGGTCGGGCTGGCTGCGGGCGCGCCGAACGAGCTTGGTCGCACCGTGCTTTACAGTGTCGCGCCTGGATACAGGGATTGCCGGGCTGACCGGCCCGTGGAGGACGAGGCTCGTGTGTACGGTGCTGATCCCCGGGACGTGCCACTCCTCCCTTGACCGACCCTCGCCCGCGTCGACAGTGGCTGCGGGCTCTTCCCAGCACGCGACAAACGCTGCGCACCGTGTTCGGCGACTGTCCCTACTGCTCCACGGTAGGTGGGGCGGCCATGCCGCGACAGGGTCGGTCTGCTGGTGGTGGGACGCAGCAAACGGCACGTGACGCAGTGGGTTTCACCTATGACGCGTTTTTGCAATGTGGACCAAACGCGTGAAATTCGATCGTAAATGCTGAAGAGAGCCGGTGGATGCTGGCGATTGCGGAGGGGGAGACGAAAAATGCGGACGCTGCGGAGTTTTGTTTTTGTTTTGTTTTGTGTTTTGTTGACCGTCGTGGACTGGCTTTAGGCAATCATGTCGATTGTTTATTTACCCGAAGTGTCTAGTTCATCACTGGCCGGCTGCACCTGCGGCGGGCGCTCTGCAATAGTCTGGTGGGTGATGCCCCTTCTATAAGAATGGATAGGGGGAGCTGCTGGCTCTCCGTTGTCCTCGCCGGTCGGTCGCACAGAGCCTCGCTTTGTTTGGCTTCGTTGGCGTCAACGGTGTGCGTGGGCTCGGAAACTAGGAGGCTTGGCTGGCCCGAGCGCCGGACATTTCAGACTCTGTGCAGTGTGGGGCGAACGAGCCAACAACATGCGGGGTGATGATGCGAATGGTGCGGGAAACCAAATGAACCGAAGTTCACAACCACGGTTGCTTCGATTTTTGTTGGCTGTTAGTCCAACCGAGCTAGGGAATTTCAGTTAAAGAAATCGACTAGTTTGTACTCGTGCTGTTGTGCGTTTATGATAAATATTTTGAAAGTTGCCAAAACTGGTGCATATTAGTCCCAAAACACTACTGTGCGGCCGTGCGGTTTCCGTAACCTAGCCTGCCATCCTGAGCTACGCCTCGTGTACCAGATCGCTGCCGGAAAAGGTGGCATTTGGCGTTTTCCGGTCGGTTGCTGGTGCGCCTATGGGTCCAACAGCTTTGGGTTAGCAGGCGCGCGTCCAGCAGCTTTGAGTCAGCAGGTATGGGGTCCAACAGCCTTGGGTCAGCAGATACGGGTCCAACAGCTTTGGGTCAGCGGGTATGGGTCCAATAGCTTTGGGTCAGCAGGTACGGGTCCAACAGCTTTGGGCCAGCAGGTATGGGTCCAACAGCTTTGGGTCAGCAGGTACGGGCCCAACAGCTCTGGGTTGGCGGGTCCAACAGCTTTGGGTGGAACAGCAACAGCTAGCTGCCAAGGACATCTACAACGTCGACTAGCCCCCTGCTCCAGCCCAGCTCCCTCACCCCGTAGCCCGAGGGTGAGGGAGCTGGGGCCGGTCCCGTTGGCATCCATTCACCATTCGTGCACCCTTCAGTTTGGTTATTTTGGTTATTTTGATCAGACCCCTTTAGACCAGTAATGGTCATTTCAGGGCCAAGGGATAAAGGAATGTGCATAACGGTGGGGCAGGACTATATGTGTACCTGGGGGGGGGGGGGGGGCGCCGAGCTTTAGCCCGCGAAGGGAGACCTCTGCGGGGCATGCGCCGAGCACCTGGTCGGCGTCCCCACCAGCGAGCTTCTCGGCCCACCTGTGGCTGGTGCATGCAGCCTGCCACGGAAAATGAGGCTTGGCGAGGATACACCACAAAGCAGGAAAGGGAATCAGAGGGTCGCATCGTGGGCACGAGTTTGGCTGCTCGGATTACGGCCGTTCCGACCAGATATGATCATTTTAGAGGTATGGGATGAAGAGAAATGGTTAACGGTGGGGCAGACTTAAGTGCGCTAGGGGCCAACCGCCGAGCTTTGCCCCGCGCATGTGCGCTGAGCACCCGGTGAGGGTCCCCTCCCCACGGGGCTCTCGGCCCACTCGTGGCTGACGCATGCAGCCGGGCCCGGACAAGCGGGGTGTCGCGAGGACACAGGATGAAGCGAGGTGTAGGAGGAACGGATGCTGATGGATGAGTTAAATGCACCGCAGTGTATGTGCTGCCGCCAGCCGGTCAGCACCACGGCTGGACTTGGCCGCTGACGTCACGGTCCAGTTGCGAGAGGGTCGCGACCCCGATGTCCGCTGCTGTGGTGACGCGCCCCGTCTGAACCCCCGATGTCCGCTGCTGTGGTGACACGCCCCGGCTGGGCCCTCCGATGTCGGCTGCTGTGGTGACGCGCCCCGGCTGAACCCCCGATGTCGGCTGCTGTGGTGACACCCCCCGGCTGAACCCCCGATGTCCGCGCCCGCAGGGGCACCGGCTTCGGTCGGTGTAAGGGACTAGCGCCCCCTCGGGTCCCAGCTCCGGTAACGGGTGGACAGCGCAAGCTGTTCCTCTCAGGGCGTAGCGACCCTGCCGGTACGTGAGCCCCTTCTCCTTGTCCCGCTCGCTCCCTTCCCATTACCCATTTTCCCGCATCCGGCCCACTCATCACTCCTGATCCTCGTTTTATCGGGGTCGCCGTGCCCTCTCGCCCTCGTCCCCGGGTTGATCGGATCCTGGTGGCTGAGGGGCGCGTCGTGCGGGTCAGTCACGGCGCGTCCCAACACTCCACTTCGGCCAGGATATCCGGGGGCGCGGGGGGCCCGTGGGGCCCCACACGGGTCTAGCGGCTTGTCGCTCGCGTCGCGGTTGGGTGCTCCTTGCGGGTTCCGCTTGGGGCGCCTGGCCGCGCGCAGCGGCTTAAGGGGTCAAGGGGCGGCGGCGCTGAACCACGGTCAGGACGGGGAGGGGTCTCCCCGGTTACACCTGGCCGTGTGGGAGGCGTCGTCCGCCCCGTATAGCACCGAGGTAGCCCTGGCGGCACCACCACCAACTGGTGAGTGGGCCGTCCCCCAGTTGGGCTCCGAGGTGGGTGGGGAGCCCCGGTGCCGAAATAAAGAACAACCTTGCATGGCATCTACAAACCCAAAAAAACTCCCACCCCCCGAGAGGGGGACGGACTGCGATGAATTTAGGGTGCAGCGAGGAGTCGGTTCCTCCTGCCCCACGCGTTCTTGTCTTTCGGAGTGATGTGAAGAACCTGGCATCGCTTTCACCGTTTCAGCGCCGAAACGGATGCGACAGGTTGGGAAAAGTCACCCGCTGTGACAAGCTGAGGGACGGCGCGATCGAAGTGGTGTTCGCAAACGGCACCGATGCGACTCGAGATTTGACTGTAACTGAATTTGTATATGCCGCGAGAACCGAGGGTGCAAAGCGGGACGTGAGCGTGCCAGTCACGGTCACACCGCACCACACCAAAAATTTATCAAAAGGTATCATAAACTGCTATGACCTTCGTGACGTCAGCTAGGAGGAAATCATCGAAGAGTTGGGAATTTTCGGGGTCACGGCAGCACGTAGGATCACGACCAGGAGGGGTGATGACCAAATCCCTACAAACAACATTATACTGACATTCAACCGGTCTGATTTACCGTCTGATATCCGCATTGGCTACGCAGTTGTCAAAGTCAGGGTCTTCGTTCCGAATCCGATGCGATGTTTTCAATGCCAGCGCTTTGGTCATACAAAACCACACTGCCGCAATCGAGCTGTCTTTGGGAAGTGTGCATCTTCCGAGCATTCGGGAGACCAGTGTACCTCTGTGCAGCCCTGGTGCGTGAACTGTGGCACGGGGCAGGTACCGCACACAACTTTCGATCGAAGTTGTCCAGCCTTCATGAAGGAAAAGGAAATTATATCACTCAAAACTTCAAAGAACATTTCTTTCCGCGAGGCGCGTGAACAGTATGAGGTTAATCACCCCCAAGGTATCTTATGCCGAAAAATCCAAAACCTCTGTACCACAGTCCACCAGCATCAGTCACATGTCAGCGGTCCAACTCATCACGCTCCTGCGATCCTTCGGTTTGTCTGTGGTGCCGGCGGGGCGGGCGACCCCCGCCCAGTCGGATCCTCCTGGTCCTTCAGTTGCGTCCTGCTCTACCAACGCTGTGCCGCCGGACCTTCATGTGTCGTCGGGGTCGCAGGCGGGAGAGGAGGAGGGATGGACGGTGGTCAAGCGCGGCCATGGTCCGCGGGCTCGGCCTTCCTCGCCGTCTGTCACTCCGCTGCCCTCGTCGCGTCCGGCGACGCTGGCGAGTGTGTGTGGACGAGCAGCGGAAACGATGGAACGGCATGAGGCGGACAGGCGCGCCCGCGACGCCAAGCGGGCCCGCCTAGAGGAGTTGGAGAGGGCTAAGACGGCCAATCGCTTGTCCGTTGCAAGCAAGGAGCCCACCCCTCGCAGTGGCACATCATCGCCGGGAAGGCCAGTGGAGGCCCCCGCTGACCCCCAGACGCCCGGTAGAGGCCCGCCGATGGGCCCTCCCCCGCCGCCACCCCGGACCGGGTACGCTGGCGTCAAGCGTGCCCCGGCCGGTCCCCCGTCTCCACCTGACGGCGGGAGCCCCAGAACTCGTCCCAGAGTGGGGCACCTCCCTGCAGATTCCAACCGTGGCTCTCAGTCAGAAAAGTCTGCTTCTGCGACTGGCGCAGCCCAGTTCTTTTAGGACGTGTCCGGTTTTAGTATGTGACCTCCAACCGGCTTTTTAACTCGCCCCCTTTACAGGCCTATTTACAGTGGAACTGTAGAGGAATAAGGGCGAATGCCCTCGACCTCCAGGCTGTCGTCAGCAAGCACTGTCCTGCAGCCGTAGCGCTGCAGGAGACCAAGCTTGCTTCTAGTCACCACTGCACGCTGAAGGGATACGCCCTGTTTCGCAATGATGTGTTAACCGACGGTATCGCACATGGCGGTGTCCTTCTTGCAGTCCACCACAGCGTGCCAGCCAGGAGGTTTAACCTGCGGTCTACGCTACAGGCTGTAGCCGCACGCCTACATTTCAATCACCGTCACATCACGGTGTGTTCTTTATATCTTCCACCTGGCGTCGGTTTTCCATTGGAAGACATGAGACGTTTAGTGCATGAGTTGCCTTCACCATGTCTTCTTTTAGGCGACTTCAACGCTCATCACACCGCGTGGGGCTGTGATAGCACGAACACCCGCGGAAGGATGTGCGAACATTTTATCCGTGACTCGTCACTGTGTATTTTAAACACAGGGACTCGTACTCATTTTACACTGCCGTCTGGTCAGACTTCCGCGCTTGACCTGAGTCTTTCTAGTCCCGAGCTGGTGGAGAGCCTCGAGTGGTCTGTGGCAGATGATCCAATGGGCAGCGATCACTTCCCAGTGTGGCTTCGATTCCAGATAAGAGGAACGTTGGGTGTAAGACCACGACGTTGGAATTTAAAAAAGGCTGACTGGAGTGAGTTTGAGGCTCGACTGGAGACATTATGTCGGACCGGAGGTGTGAGGGTGGCACCCTCTATTGAGGATTTTACTCACAGACTTCTAGATTGCGCTAGCAATTACATCCCGCGCACTTCTGGATTTCCTCGTCGCACTCCTGTGCCGTGGTGGACGGAGAAGTGTCGTGACGCAATTCGCGCACGCAAACGTGCTTTCCGAGCTTTTGACGCCAGAAGTAGCTTGGAGAATTAAGTAGCCTTTAAGAAAGCCAGAGCTTTCGCCCGCCGCACGATAAAAGAAGCGAAACGTGGATCCTGGCGTATGTACATAAGCACGCTCAACCGATTCACACCAACTACGCAGGTTTGGGCTCGGATCAAACGAATCTCCGGGCAGTTTTCATCCGTGCCACTTCCTGTGTTACATGTTAACGGCCAGGTGGTGACTCATCCGTTGGATGTGGCTGACGGGATCGCCCGAGCACTCTCCCACCGTAGCGAAGGTGCAAACATGAGCCCACAGTTTTTACGGCAAAGAGCACAATCCGAAAAAACCGTAGTGAACTTTTCTACAAGGCAACCACAGGCGTACAATGAGCCCTTCACTTTGGTGGAGTTGGAGTCGGCAATCGGAAAACTTCGTAGTGTATCGGAAGGTCCTGATGACATCCACAATGAGATGCTCCGACATCTGCCACCGTGTGCACGTCGTGTACTATTGGCGGCCTTCAATAGGGTGTGGTCAAGAGGTGAGTTCCCTCCGGCCTGGCGGGAAGCTGTTGTGGTGCCTATCCTAAAACAGGGAAAGAGTGGGCTGGACCCTCTTCATTACCGACCCATTTCACTGACGTCATCACTGTCCAAGCTCATGGAAAAGATGGTAAACGTGCGACTCACTTGGTTTTTAGAGAACAACGATATTTTTAGTAACTCGCAGTGCGGATTTAGGAAAAACCGTAGTACGGTGGACCATCTCTTAACACTGGACACCACGGTTCGCAAGTCTTTTCAAGAAAAAGCGCATATGGGGACAGTATTCTTCGACATTGAAGCCGCCTATGACACCACATGGCGCCATGGTATTGTTCAAAAGCTTTTTAAATATGGTATACGTGGCCATATGGATGCTTTTCTCCAAAGGTTTTTAGCCAAACGATACTTCCGTGTTCGGGTCGGCAACGTCGTCTCCGATAGGTACGAACAAATAAACGGCGTGCCCCAGGGCGGCGTGTTAAGTGTAGCACTGTTCGCAGTTATGATAAGTGATATTTGTTATGTGCTCCCACAGTCGGTCGGACGTGCCCTTTTTGTTGACAATTTTACTATTTGGACCAGTGCAGCGAGAGCACCAGCGATGGAGCGGCGTCTCCAGCTGGCTGTGGACCGCGTTGAAAGATGGAGTGGCATGAACGGGTTTCGTTTTTCAGGCGACAAGACCGTTGCGATGCATTTTTGTCGTCGCCAGCGATGTGATGATCTGAGCATTCGTCTATATGGTCGCTCTATTCCAAATAAGGCCGTGGCCAGGTATCTTGGGATACACTTTGACCGCCGCCTTACATATAACGCACATCTTAAAATGTTACGCGATCGATGCTTTAAATCTCTCAACATACTTAAGTGTGTGTCTCGCACATCTTATGGGGCAGACAGAAGCACGCTTATGCTTTTATATCGTTCCCTCGTCCGCTCCAAACTGGATTATGCATGCTTTGTTTATGATGGCGCGTCTGAATCCAGCAAGCGTGTTCTTGATACCGTCCACCATACTGCCATTCGCATTGCTACTGGGGCGTTTCGCACATCACCTTCCGTCAGCCTTTTAACGGAGGCACACGAACCACCACTTTCGAAGAGGAGGAAAATGCTTGGCATGCGTTATGCCTTGAAGCTGCGGCAGTTCCCACTTCACCCGACATATTCTGCAATATTTTCGCGGTTTGCGGTAAGTTCTCTTCGTCATGGGCCGCAGCAGCACGCTTTAACTTTTGGTTCCCGAATGAGAGCGTTATTGCTTGAGAGCGGAATTCCTGTTCGGGGCGTAAGGCAAGTAAGCCGCCTGGCTTCTCCTCCTTGGCAAATGACCACACCCTTCATTGACACCTCGCTTGCGGAAATTAGGAAAAAAGACGCCACACCACACCTATTGAGATCCAGGGCAGTTGAGCTTTTGGCGTGTTACGAAGGATATACCCTGACATACACAGACGGATCCAAAACCTCGGATGGCGTGGGTTGTGCTTTCGTTAGCGGGTCCGTCACTCGATCGTTCTCGTTACCGGCCCACTCGTCAGTTTTTACGGCGGAATTAGTTGCAATCACCAAGGCGATATGTTTCATAGAAGTGGGTGAAGAATCTTCACACGCCATTTTTACAGATTCACTGAGCAGTCTCTCTGCACTGAAGTCTTTTTATCCATCATGTCCCCTTTTACAGGACATTTTATCACGCCTGACACAATTGAATCGGGTTGGAAAGAGAGTTGCGCTGTGCTGGATCCCTAGTCACGTCGGTATCGTGGGCAACGAACTGGCTGATGCCGCTGCTAAGCGAGCAGCGGTAGCACCATATACCCGGCTTTTGCCTATCCCTGCCAGAGATTTTTACCCGGCAGTCAAGACCTTCCTGAGAAGCAGATTGCAGCGTTGTTGGGACCAGGTGGGGGGCAATAAGCTCAGGGCAATAAAGACGGAGTTGGGCTTGTGGTCGTCATGCTCTCGCAGTGTGCGGTGGGAAGAGGTGGTTTTATGCTGGCTGCGCATTGGGCATACTTATGCCACCCATGGTCATCTGTTGCATGGAGCCGACAGACCCCTATGCCAGCGGTGTGGTGCCGTCCTGACTGTCCATCATGTCATTATATCATGTCCATGCCTCTTCGAAGAACGACGACGTCACTTTGGTTCACAGGCTTCGACCCTGACGATTAACGATGTGCTTGGTGACAGTTCCTCCTTTCTTGATCCCAAACAGCTCTTTTCGTTTTTAAAAGATATTGATTTTCAAGTCATTTTCACCCCGTACTAATTAAGTAACAGCATAGTTATGGGCGCAAAATGACCACTGCAGTCGACGCGCCCGAAAACTCCAATGAACAACAACAACCCCCGATGTCCGCTGCTGTGGTGACACGCCCCGGCTGAACCCAGAGCCTGGTAACCGCTCACCGAGTCACGAGCCCTTCCTGTGCCGTTCCAGCCGATCTCATGCGAGATACCGTCCGGCTGAGGCCGCCGACAGCGCCATCCGACCGCTGGCGAGTACATTTCAGTTGTGACCGCCCGCCGCCAGATGGCCATTCGACATGGGGCCGCGCCCTGCACCACAGCGGAAGGCTCGCGCCATTTCACAGGCCTGATGAGAAATGTGCGGTGCGCGCACTATGTTACGCCGTCATCGTGCTCCTTGTGAATAAGAGAGGAAATCAGCCGGTTCTACACTGTCGACTTATCAAGTAGTACAGATACTGGGCCTCGTTCCAGTTTCCGTCAGAGGCGGCGGTATTTGGATCTCCAGCGGTGGCGTGCCTTGTGCCCTGTGATATGAGCAATACAGTGAAATACGACTAGTTGAGTTATGTTGGGACGCCAAGGCAATCGATGAGGCCAGCTGTTTTAATGGGAGCTGGGCTGATGAGAAGGAAGAAGTCGCTGCGCGGCACCACGACACAGACACGTGGTGAGCGCGCCGACACCGTCCCTCGGAGACGCCTGGCGCCTGTTGAAGCGAGGGAGCGGTCCGATGAACAGCGGACCATCCCATACCCCCTCTCCGGCGACGGGCGGAGCTCCGCGCTACCAGCCGGTGACCAATACGGAATCCCTCTCCTCCTGTCCCCCAGAGCAGGCGCCACCAGGAACTTGCGTCACGTCCCGCCCTGCGTCCTATGTTTCGTCACGAGAGGTACGGGAAGGTCATGTCAGCCTCCCGGCAATTTGCAGTGTTTAAGGTTCTATTTACGACGTAGCATAAAAGAAACGTAAGAACTCCACATTTTAATACACATCACAGCCGTAGGCCGCTTCGGCAGCATATATGCTATGAACAGGGGGAAGGGCCACTGGATGCGTCGTCAGACCTCCGACCGAAATGTACAGCTCCAGCCAGCGTCTCCGGTGCCGATGAACGCCGCAGGCGGCGATTATCGGTCCTCGGAGGTGGCATGCCTATTGCGCCTCGGCATCATCAACACAGCGAAGCTACGAAACGCCAAGTTTTATTAGGACACAAGCACAAACAATAAGACCAGCCAACCTGGCGGGCGGAAGATGAGACTTTGAGGACAATGGCATCCGTTGCGTAATACCGCGCTACACGTGCGTGGCACGACACGCCGTCGCCTCCACCTCCCCTCTTCGCGACACCTGGTGTCGCTTGGTCGGGACGCGGCGATAGACCGGTGGACCGCCTGCGTCCCTCTCCGATCACGAACGAAACTCTCGCGCCGCCGTTACAGCGAGAAGTCCATGAAGTCCTCGACGGGCTCGACCTTGCTAGTCGGCGAGACGGGCGCTGGCAGCTTGGCTGACAGATCGAACGTGTTCTCCTCGTCCTCGTAGCGCGGCGGCATCTGGTTGTGCACGGCCAGGTCGATGGTCGGCTTCTGCTTGACTACTTCGCCCCACTCAATCTTGAAGCGCGTGACGCGGGGGCTGGAAGCCAGGATGTTGCGCTGCATCTTGTCGAACTGTGGCTGCTCCGGTGGACTCTCCTGCCGACGCGGAGGGATGGCGTCAGACGCAGGGCGACGGCACGCCGGGCGTCAGACGCAGGGCGACGGCACGCCGGGTGTCGGACGCAGGGCGACAGCACGCCGGGTGTCGGATACAGAGCGACGGCACGCCGGGTGTCGGACGCAGGGCGACGGCACGCCAGGTGTCGGATACAGAGCGACGGCACGCCAGGTGTCGGACACAGCGACGGCGCGTCGGGTGTCGGACACAGGGCGACGGCATGCCAGGTGTCGGATACAGAGCGAGGGCACGCCGGGTTTCGGATACAGGGCGACGGCACGCCGGGTGTCGGACACAGGGCGACGGCACGCCGGGTGTCGGACACAGGGCGACGGCACGCCGGGTGTCGCACACGGAGCGACGACACACCGGGTGTTAAGACACGGAGCGACGACACACCGGGTGTTAAGACACAGCGACGACACACCGGGTGTCAGACACGGTGCGACGGCACACCGAATGTGAGACACGGTGCGACGGCACACCGGGTGCACGGGACACGGGTGACGCACGGCACAGCCAAGCAGACCAGGTTAGATACGCCATCATCACACGACAATGGCCGCAGCGATGATGATGATGATTTGGGCTTTGGGCGCACCGACTACGCTGGTCATGTGGCAATGGCCGCAGCCATTTGACCGCCCGCCGGCAGGCACGCCACTAACGCCTACAAGGGGTCCCGCCACGAGGGCACCCGACAACACGACAAACGCTGTGGGTCGGCTCCCGGGGCTGTCGGAACTCCCTACGAGTCCGTTATGGTCCTAAAGCACCAGCCAAGCCACTTTACTTCGCGGTCTACGCGAGTGGACGTGCAGGGAGTGTCCATTGGAAGCGGCCTCGCGTGAGTGGCCGTGCAGGGAGTGCCCATGGGAAGCGGCCTAGCGTGAGTGGGCGTGCAGGGAGTGTCCATGGGAAGCGGCCTAGCGTGAGTGGACGTGCAGGGAGTGTCCATGGGAAGCGGCCTAGCGTGAGTGGGCGTGCAGGGAGTGTCCATCGGAAGCGGCCTCGCGTGAGTGGACGTGCAGGGAGTGTCCATGGGAAGCGGCCTCGCGTGAGTGGACGTGCAGGGAGTGTCCATTGGAAGCGGCCTAACGTAAATGGACGTGCGAGGAGTGTCCATCGGGAGCGGCCTATAACGCCCAACACATTGACCTATTTTGAAGACATATACATGCGACACGACACAGTTATCGAACACCTGGCTGCATATAACAATGTCCCGGTGGAATGCGCGATCCGCAAACATGGCGAAGCAAATCGTTGAAAGCACCGAGTGCGTTAACTTTAAGAAATGTCGAAAGCTGCTGGAAGTTGCCACTAGCGATTCTGACAAAACTGTGCAAATAAGGTTCCCATGACGGAGGTGTAGTCTTGAATGTCATGGCATTGGACGTCTTCAGTCGGATACCATGCCTTTCTTTTGCTTTCAAGATCACCACAAGATTACTTCCGGCCTGACCCACGCCCCTGTCTGTTCAAATTTCAAATAAGACGGTATTTTTTTTAAAGTTGGAATCCAACTGGTATCTCCAGTAGCGAGAGTGTACACACTGGCTGAAAATTCGCGGGCCATGTTTATCGCCACATTGGCTGTAAGTCGCTCTCTTTTACCTCTGATTCGGGTCACAAAACTAACATAACACGGCATCAGGCTGTGTAAAGAAACAACTCCACAGGTGTACAGCATAACGGAACACTCGGAGGTTTTCGCGCAAAACATCTCATTAATGTCCGCCGCCCTGTTCCCCTCCCCCCTCCCCCTTTCGGTGACGTAACCCTGCTGGGTCCACTGCATCGGCCCCCCGGTCGCCCCACCCTAGCCAGCCGACCGTCGCGCGCACCTTCAGCTCAGGGTCCGCGTAGTCGTTGTTGACGTAGTAGCCGACGCGGACGAACTCCTGGCGCCGGTAGCTGCAGGTCAGCAGAACCACGGTCACGCCCAGCGCGTCCTGCAGCGGAATCTTGGAGGTGTCCGGGGCCGGCGCGTCGAACACGAACATGTGCCGCCCCTCCGGTACCGGGCCCACGAACACCGTGTCCAGCACCTGACGGAGGACAGGGTCTGTAGCATGTGCCACCCCTCCAGCACCGGGCCCACGAACACCGTGTCCAGCACCTGACGGAGGACAGGGCCTGCAACACGTGCCACCCCTCCAGCACCGGGCCCACGAACACCGTGTCCAGCACCTGACGGAGGACAGGGCCTGCAACACGTGCCACCCCTCCAGCACCGGGCCCACGAACACCGTGTCCAGCACCTGACGGAGGACAGGGCCTGTAACATGTGCCGCCCCTCCGGTACCGGGCCCACGAACACCGTGTCCAGCACCTGACGGAGGACAGGGTCTGTAGCATGTGCCACCCCTCCAGCACCGGGCCCACGAACACCGTGTCCAGCACCTGACGGAGGACAAGGTTTGTAACATGTGCCGCCCCTCCGGTACCGGGCCCACGAACACCGTGTCTCTAAAACTGAGTTTGTCCGGGCGGCTCCGTTGGTTGGAGCGCCTATATTCGGATTCAGCCACCTGTGGCTGGCCGGTTAACGTCGCTTAAAGCACTCGTTATCTGCTCCGGACTGCGGCGGCCTGCGGTCCGTGGCAGCGGCTGCCATTTCAGTCAGGTGGCATCAAAGGGCAGGATGGATCGTGCCGAGCATTGCGACACGTTAAACTTTTGCCACGGAATTCTGCCGGCTATCTGGAACTTAACGATCGAATTGCGGGATCAAGCCTAATGCAACAAGCGCTGCAATGTCAGGGCTCTGGTTCCAGAAATTCATCCATTCGGCAAGATTTGGACGAATTTCTAGTCAGAACCACTAAGCCTTTGAGGAACAAACAATATAGAAGACTATGGCGGTTCAGCATTCCCACCGGTTTTCGCCTCTTTTTACCAGTAAAATCCAGAAAGTGGCCAGAAACTGGTTTGCCGTCCGAAATAATAGCTCCCGTGACCACAATGACTTGGTAGCTGAAAATGGGATATTAATTATGTGCCAAGGAAAAGTGGCATATGGAAAAGAAAAATAGCATCTTATTCAACTAAAGCCTTTTACAAAGCATCTCATCACACGTATCAGCATGTCTTGCTGCCGTCCTACGATGCAGGTTCGCCCCAGTGTCGCCCCTTACGTCCGCTCACCTGGTCATGCTCCTCGCTCTCCGCCGAGCCCACATAAATGATCTTCCACTCGAGATCCTCGGGCAGCGCCTCGATCGCCTCGAAGGTGATCTCGAACTTGAACGGCGAGAAGAACTGCGCCGGGTTGTCCAGCAGGCTGACGTTCGTAATGTGCACCTTCGCCATAGCGGCCGACCCCCACCGAAAGACTACCACCAGAGTAGAGATCACCGTCCCCCAACACCGTTCCCTCTCTACCGTGGCCCGCGAGAGGCGCTGCTCTCCCTGAGCGCACCTCCGCGCCGCTGCGTCGCGCGCGCGCCGCCGCCGCGGGGGTTAGTGCGCGCTGTCGGTGCGGCTGGGTTAGTGGGCGGTGCCGCGCGGCGCTGCTCGCTTTCCGGCGGCTCGACGCAGCGACGGCCGACTACTGGGCGCTGTGCAGCGTCCAGATGATCGTCTGGGAGGCGCCCGTCACGGCCACCACCTTCCAGCCCTTGAGCTCGAGCTTGTCGAGCACCACCCGCGGACAGTCGGCGCACTGGTACACCTGACTGGCGGCACACAACGATCAGCGTCGATCAGCGACAGCGGGGCCGCATCCGAGCAGGGACTGGCTGACGGCTCTGAGCTGGCGGAAACAGATACCCTGAGGGGACGAATTTATCTAAAAAAAACTTTCAATACATTTCCAGGAGTAACTGACGACCATGAAGGGTGATGTTTGTGGCGATGTTCGTGCGACAAGGGAAACATTTCTGCCAAAACCACTGACAGCAGAAGGAGCTAAAGTGACGTAATCAAGGACACAACGATGCCAGTCTCACCCTTGGTCACTTATGACCACACGCATGATACTTACAAATCGTTGCCAACCTCGTTTTTCTTCTCGGCTCCGAGAAAAGCCATCAACTCCGGGTCCGCGTTTTCATCTCCGACAATGGTGGGACCAGACTCCTGAAAGCAGAGCAGCGCGCCCTGGTAACGCCTTTGGAGCAAATCACCTCAGTGGCATGCAATGATATGCAAGAATATGAGGTGGGGCAAACAATGGCTACAACCTCTGAAAAGCAGCCCATTCGGCAGACTATGGCTTGATCTTGTCAGATGCATATAGAGTGCTGTTAAAGTCACGGAAGAAGCTAGACCAATAAGGTACAGGAACCATAATGATAGAAGTCTGTCAAGTGACTGCAACCCTAAAACAGTTGCATGAAACTGGAATATACACTGTCTATTAGTGAATCATGTGTGCAAAATGTGTCACTGAAATAAACCACTCCAGTTTGCACGAACAGGTAATTGTGTTGCAGTTGTATCACCCACTTCATTCTACTGATGTTTCATTATCATGTGAGTGTGAAAGTGCTTGCACTGTTCAGCACTGGCCAATATTTAGTGCATTTTTCACCACCTGGTGAAGCATCCATGGTCTTTAAATGGGGACATGTATTGGTTAATCACGGACCATACCAAGATTACACCTAATAATGGGGTGCTCACCAGTCTGATCAGAGTAGAAATCATAAGATAAGGCATGGTTAATGTGCAGCACACAGTATCAGCCCCTGCAATGGGAAAGATGTCACACAGCGGGACATAGTGAGTAACCACAAACTGGCCAGTTATGGGAGTGAAGGCAGCGGCAGCAGCAGCTGAACTATGCTGTGTCCCGTCAGGCTTCATCTGCAGTCAAACCATGCAACTTCGGGCCCATACATCCAGTAATGATATACTCCCATATGTTTTGGTTGGCCCCAGTATGACAGTCACTCATTCCAATGCTTGCATAATCTGTCCACATAGCTCAGTTGGTGACCGTGACTGCCTTCTGATCTACCCATCTGTGCCAGGGTGGGTTTGAGTCACTTTAGGTATGAGCTATCTGTCCTTGACAGATGTGGCCTGCAGCTGGTGGTAGCAACCACTCTCAGGGTTAGGTGGCACCAGGGGGCAGGATGGACATGCCAAGCATTGTGGCAGGTTTTTGCCAACAACTTGTGTTGTTGACCTCAAATTGCATGGCTAAATGGCAGGAGTCAGAGCTCACACAACATTAACTGCTTAAAATGGATTCTGATACCAGAGATACATCCATTCAGAAGGTCTGCACCCAGCTTTTAAAAATATGTGTAATAATGTCACTGTGAGTGGAGAATACCAGTATCAAGTTCCCGGCACTTGTGATTGGTATCATCTACATTACTTGTTGGTTTTGGTGTTTCAAAACTTAGCCTAAATTTTCATAACATTGCACAGTACAGTGACCATAAGCAAGGCACCTATGCTTAAAACCACTGTTAGGTCATACAGTAAGCAACACCAGTAACACAAAAGGTTACAGACAGTGTCATGTTTAAGCTGGGTGTTTGGGAAACCAAAGGCATGGCATTTGATTCACTGAGGTGCCCACCCTTCCTGCCAAGGTGGGAGGCAGCTATAGCCATATAGCCCAAGCAACAGGTTGCATCAGAAAGCCCAATACAATGACACAGATAAGGCAGTTTGCACCAACAGACAATCACTAGCATTAGCAGACAAAGAACTTTTAATCTCTCATGTTCTCATACCCACATGGGACTACAAGCCTTAGCTTGTTCCAAGGGGCATGCCATATGCTGAGCTTGGCGTTCTGTGCTGATGCAGCGGTAGCAAAATGTGAATGTTTTGTGAACTGGAAAAAATATTATTCTTGTATTTGTTTGTACACCACCAACTTGTGGACAACTGCATCCAAAATTTGTTTGATTAAGGTGTGAACTATTATCTCACATGTTGTAAGACAGCACATGAGAAATTATTTGCATACAAAGTTTAAATAAAGGACATCAAGAGAATACCAATACCAGTAATGAGATACTAGGATGACCAGATCAATATCTTTGAAGCAATAAATATCAAATATGAGCATATGCCTGCCTTCCATCCCTCCTCTCTCCCCCTCCCCTTTCATGAGCACCCCATACATAACAAACCAGCTTCCAATAGTGTACCAGTTAATGCCTAACCGCAACTGTGGAATACCACACTGAAATTATAGGTAGCATAATCATCTACCCTTGCTTCCTCTTGGCTTTTAAAATAATGACCTGGTGATCCCTATCACATTTCCTACTTCAAAATTCACTATCATTCAATTTGTATTTGCATTTCATTCCACACTAACATCTCCAAGTATGCACTACCACTGCCACACATATTCCACATTTTGCCCAAAAGGGTGGAGGTGCATCTAACATGCACTGAACAGAATTGCCCATGCACAAACATTTTATACAATTGTTACATCTCCTTGACGACTGTGCCAGGAGCCAGCTTCCATGGCAAGAATGCCCAAATTTGTCTAAATCAGATTTAAGGACATCATATGTACTAAGTAAACTGAAGCACCGTAGGCCAGCGCTGAAAGGACCGCGACAACGCGGGGACCTAGTGCGCTGCGCAAGTAGATAAGAATGAAGGAAGAAGTCAAAAATATGTGCACATGTTAAGGACCAAGCACACCAGACATACACACGACAAACCGCTCCGAAATCACCAATGCAGCCAGGCCGGACGTTGAACCGCAAGCAACCCTCACACCCACACAGCAGTTTTGGCGCCTTTTGCGCACTGCGCCACAAGGAAGCACACGCACATACACGTACAAAGTGTTTTCGGCGCGAAATGCTAAGCTCAGCTAATCTGCTGCTAATATTTTGCAGCAAGCTGACACAATATGGCCTTTGATAGTGGCAATAGCCATGCCATTAGGATGCATAGACAGCTGTGAAATATGGTTTTGCATTACGCGAGGCACATTCATGAGTAAATTCCACGCTGATTCTGGGGGGAGCCATAAAAAGTTCCGGATCGCAGTGTCCAGTGTTCATATCGTCCAAGATCGCAGCATCCAGTGTTCATAACGTCCAGAAAATGTCCAATTCCGTGCCCATTCGGGTGTTCATAAGGTCCAGGGACGCAAAGTCCAGAGTCGCAAAGTTCAGAGTCATAAAGTCAAGTGTTCAAAACGTCCAGTATCCATGGCAACCAGGGCTAGATTGGATTCCAGCCGCTAGATAACACTACAGAAGCATCTTTGAGTCCTGCCGCTATTTCCCTATTTTGTCAACAGATTGCACAGCCAATCTAGCACTGTACTGATGATCGCATGATGCGTACAGTCAAGCATGGTTACCATAAATTACCTAGACGCCTGGCGGCCGTGTCCGGCCTGGGTATGGCCGCGCCCCGGGGCTCACCGGCAGACTGGGCGCAGATGCGCCGGGCGACGGCGCGGCCGGAGACATAGCCGGCGGCGCAGGCTCGGCAGGGACCGCTGTGCCCGAGGAGTAAGCGGGCTCTCCCGCCCCGCCGCTGCTGCCTGAGTCCCAAATGTCAGGGTACACTCGGTTACTCAGGGGCTCTTCATATTGGTATCGGGTTATTTCCACCTGCTTGGAGGACCCCGTGCTGTTGCTGGGGCCCCATATAAGGTAACGCTCCGAAGCACTCGATGCTCAGGGGCCCTCTTCATTGACCTATGGCTCTTTTCCTTTTTGAGCTTATTTGCTGAGGACCCTTCACTCGTCAGAGCTCTCTCTGTTAACCTGCCCGGGCACTCTTGATCACACAGGGGCATTAGTTCATGTACACTGATCTTCGGCTAATGCCCATTGTTCAGGAGATTATGTACTTCGGCCGGACCCTACATGTTAGCCTGCCAGGGTGCTCCCGATCGTTCAAATGTCTTACCATATTGGTGTTAGATTCTTCTCGCTTGTTATGAGGACCCTTGACTGTTCATTGGAGCTTTTTTGTTGGCCTGCCACGGCAGTTTCGATTGCTCAGGTGCCGTCTTTATTGGTCTCGGGTTTTCCATATTATAGGAGGGCCTACGGCATTGACGGGGACCTAAATCTTGATAATTGTTATTGGGGCTTTACCTCTTACCGACTGACGACTGAATTTGCGGCTATGTCGATCACGCCGATGAATTCGTTATTGTCATTGTCGAACATAATTTTACACGCCGCCGACGTTGTGCATCTTATTCCATTGTTTCTTGAATTTGTGACGATTATTATACCTGTACGTAACGTTTTGATATATGTTTTAAAGGATAGGATATTCTGTATTCTCTTGCAACAAACAAAGGCAAAAACTCTGTATTAGTCCTCAGCTATCAGCTGATCTCATCAACTACCCGGCTATCCGTGTATAAGCTGGGAGTCAGGGTCGTGCTTGATTTTGATGGCATTTAGCACCCAATTTAAGTGCATGCTGCCATGTTTTCTTCGAAATGCTTCGCCTTAAAATGACACAATCCGCCATGATCCGACGAAGATGAACAGCCTCCATGTATTTGCATACAAAGCACGCCTAGTTTTCTGGGACTGCGCGCAGTAAACTAGGTTCCCGTATACGAACTGGATATAGTAAGAATATTCAAACTTAATGGCCGGAATACGAATATTTTTAGTTGATGCGGCCCTGAAGTCTAAGGAGCTCACAAAGTAAGAGGACTTCTCCAGTTGTCTAGCATTTTCGAAGTGTACATGTGTGGAGTTAGTTACCGTGAAGTTTTTACTACTTCATTTACATACTTCTTCGTGAAGTTAGTTACCGTGAAGTTTTTACTAAGTTACCACTTAGTTACCGTGAAGTTTTCTGCTTCCGATCACTACGACATGGTGTCATGTTAGTTCTGGACGGTGCTTTTGACCTAATCGGACATAGCGTTTAATAATGGTGTATGCATATATATATATATATATATATATATATATATGTATATATATATATATATATATATATATATACATATAGATGCTTTTATGACGACAGACACACGAAGCTCGCAGAACTTGCACGGTATATGACTGGTGACTGACTCTTCTATATATCTGGCCCTTCATTTCATTTCGGCACCCTAAACACTTTAAATCAGAGCACAAAACACGAGCATGCAAACCTATAATAAATATTTCACTGGACAGCACTCACTGCCGTTTTGACTTGGCAACAACAAACAATTACTTAGCCCTGCAGAATAAATTATTAGCACCACAAACTGTGAATAACATAATAAACACAGCAAATCACAACACTGCATGCCAACCATCCCATACTCGCGCCATTCATCAGTGTCTTGTTCCTTGTCTAAGTGATTTACTTGTGATGCTGCTCCAAAGAGATAATTCAGTAGTTTGATTCATTTCTTTGTGTAGAAGTCGTTTGTCGTCATGAATGAGAAATGCACCTAGAATGTTGAGTTTCATTGTTTTGTGTGTGGATGATAAAATTGCATTTTTTATGTAAGCGCTCGGCGCGCGAGGAGAGTATTGTGGCCGGGCTGTACATGATTCCTTGGTGACCCCTCCGTGAGACGCTCTGTGAGACGTCGGAAAAATGTTGTAGTTACACCACTGCAAGCATACGGAACCTTGCAGCAACACCTGACAGCGGTCAACAGGCGGGTGGAAATGACCACGTACCGAAATCGGTACTTTCCAACGCTTTATGAAGTCAATGGGCATGCGTGTAATGGCAAGACACAAGGACGTAATCTCTCTTGCTCGTAATTCTGCAGCTGCTGAACCCGTTCAGAGAATCAACTGGTCAGCCAACTAAATTGCATTGATGAAACCTTCTGGTCAGCAGCTGAAGGCATTACGTTCCACCCTGGGATCCCCAGCGGCTTTCAGTCTAGTGATAGCCCACAGGACCGCGCAGACCCTTTGGAAGGATGCATCACAACCGGTCCCCTCCTCGATACGGCTGGCCCTCTAACTGAGACATCCCGCAACGGATCGGCGCAGGGGCCTTGGCTGATGCAAACAGACTCTTTACTGGCACAGGAAGTCCAATAATTGGCACCGAGACACTAATTCGCCTTATCGGTCCCTGGTTGAAATGGTGCAGAGGATCCCTCGTCCGGTTCTGGTGTCCCTGGCTGGCACAGACCTCTCCACTCTCTCATTGTACATGGGAATCCCCTTTTGTCATTTTTCATGAATTCTTTCGTTGTCAGGAGGGTCCAGACCAGCACAATAGGCTCTTTGACATGAGCCCATCATCGTCCCTTTGCAGCAAATGTGCTCCTGGTTGGGGCTCATTGTCGACACATGGTCTCTTGCTTGGGACTGTGGTCACTGACCAGCAATGAGGGTCCTTCATTGTTTCAGGTGTCCCGACAAATGTAGGACGCCTTCTAATTGGCATTTAGAGATCTTGGCCTTGTCTCTGCTCGGGGAATAACCGCTACGCTCCAGAATAGCACTGAACTGACCGTTCGATATGGATGTTCTCAGTCAGTTGCTTCAAAAAGAAACACAGTCGCACGGGTCTCCGATCAGTACTGGAGCTACTCTTACATTTGAGCGTCCGGTCTTTAGGCTGTGATTCCTCCATACAACCTCTGGCCTGCCCTTCGGACCCTTTAATGGGGCTCTTGATCTTCGGCCCCAAGGGACCAAAAAGCACCTTCGGAACCCATGGGACACTTGGAGCCTAAGGAGGAGGTTGAGGGAGGCGTGCTTAATTCGGTTCCCCGCGAAATTGAAGCTTTAGGGGCCATTTTAAGTGCCCCTGGAATCTTCCACCGCCTTAAAATGGATGTTTGGGCCGATTATGGTGTTCCAATTTAAATTGGGGGCTCATGAAATAAATGTTATGATGCGCCGCAATCAAAGTTCTTGCTGCCCTTTCACCAAAGGAGCCGAACCGGGATTTTAACAGTGTAGGGCAGGGCATTTGTGGTGCCCCTGTATTTCGGTGCCCCTTGAAAAGGAAGTTTTGGGCCGCCTTCAATCGCTCTTTCAATCACCCACTTGCATTTGGTGTCTCAAAGAAGTAAATGCAATGGTGGTCCGAAAGAAGGGTGTCGCTTCGCCGAATGGGCCGATGCAGGATTTCGGTAATGGAGAAGTACGGGCACTGTGATGACGCGTCGTAAGGCCCCAATGACAACGGAGGCTGTTGGTGCCTGTTTCCTTGAACAGGGTGCCCATTCCCTGAACGGTCCGATTCAGAATGTTTCCAAAGTGAAGGGCACATCGATTGTAATGCTGCTGAATTTTGGCGCCCTTTTAATTACGGTTTGGGGATTTGTAAATGGCCCGCTTTGATTTAGCACCATTGGCAATCAAGATGATATCGCCCCGTAAGGATGATTTTTGCGCCTCCTTGCCCATAGGTCCGATCCAGGACTTAATCAGTACGGAAAGCTCAACATAGTTGTGCCCCTGGAGTTAATGACTCTTTCAGAATACAGGGTTAGGGCACTTTCTGGTACTCTCTGGAATTGGGTGCTTCTTGAAAACAAAGGTTATGTTGTTTTATGTCAAATTATGTCAAATCCCCGAAATGAAGGATTTGGTGCTACCTCATTACATGGGCCGACGAAGGGTTTCGTCGAGACCACGGCACGAACGTCGTGGTGCCCCTGCAACTTGGTGTCTCATAAAAATGTCGGTTATGTGGTTCCGAAATGAAGGTATTGTTGCCCTTTTGCGATGAAATTTGGTGCCTCTTCAGGGCATCCAAAACCCCTTGGGCCCAAGAGGGAGAAGACTCGACTCGACGCGAAGAATCGTCCTTGATTTGTGGTGCCTGAGGAAGTGTGTGCCTCTGGAAAATTAAAGATAATATATCCTGTAATGAAGTTTTTTTGGTGCTCTCTCGTGGAACAGGCAGATCTAGAATTTTGCAAGCGTGAAAGGCATAGATATTGTGATGTCCATGGATTTTCAATGCTGTTTAAAGCCAAAGCTTTGGGAAATTTGAGTTGCCCATTTAGATAGAGGGGCTCTTTAAAATAAAGATTATGGTGTCGCGAAACGAAAGTTATGGTGCTACAAACTGACCATTTCGGTGCCCCCTAGCCCAAGGGGCCAGTCCATGATTTCGTCTGGGTAGGAGGCACAACACTGCTGCATCCCTAAAATTTGGTGCCCTCAGAAAATGAAGGGTTTAGGCCGGTTATGGTGTACCCGGATTTCAGTGCTTATCGAAAATAGATATTTTTGGTCATTTATGATGCCTGTGAAATTTTGGGGTCTTTTGAAAATAAAAGCTATGTGGGTACGAAACGAAGATTTTGCTGCCCATTCCCCATGACGTTTTGTTGCCCCCTCACCCCAAGAGGCACGGGGCATAGCCCAATCCAATCCCCACCCCCTACCGCTCTGGATCCACCATTGGTCAAGGTCGGTTCACATGACGCACCTCATTGCCTCATCGCCTCAAAGCGTAGCCCGTTATTTCTTCCTAACTTGTCATTCGGCTCCTCGCGTAAGCCCCATTTATGTCACATTGGTATGGATCTGAATATATACTGTGTTGTATTTCTGACTGCAGAACCCAATTCTATGTTCCGAAAAGTGTTGTTTATACATATCATGTAGCTGGTGCCTCCTTCGCACGAGACATGTGTACTGGGCCATGCTGCCTCTAAACTCTCCCCACGCAGGCTCTAAGCGCACGTCTCCTTCAAGTCAACAGATACCCACCAGTGGTTCAGGTACGCGCGCGAACAAGTACGCACGCTGTGTTGCTACATACTGTGTTGCTGCTGGACGCATATTACATACTGCATCGCTCATATATATATATATATATATATATATATATATATATATATATAAAGCTATATCTGTATCGTGGTTGTGCTTTCCTTGACCTTATGCGAAGTCTGGTTCACCGACATCTGACTTGCGCGGTTGCGGCCATCGTTGGCCTTGGCCGATCAGCTGATCGCTCGCGCCATTTCATTCGCGCCAGATGCCTGTTGTCAAGCGCGTGAAGTTCGGCGCGTGTATGAAAATGTTCTAATGGCATTCATAATTGGTCGGACGGGGACGTTTCCCGCTTTGAGTTTCTCAAGTGCCGTAGTCGTCGAGTACCAGGACCCAGGACAGATCACGACTTGTCGCGTGGGAGTTGGTTTGCGGAGGCGGGCTCAGTGTGAGATGAAACGAGGAGCAAGTAAGTACGAAGTAAGCAAACATTCTTGCTTCACATGGTTGCAATTGTCGACAAAATAAGGATCATCTTTTCACAAAACATCATTGCCGATATCCAATGCAGCAATAAGACAATGTGTACGACAGCGAGAATAGGTACTTACACATGCGTACGACATAACACACGCAAAAGGAATATCGCCGTCAACCACATATTTCTAAGCACCACATGATATGAATTCACACATTCGTACTCTATTTCTGGTCACACATATCTCCCGATATATACTTCCGTTCACAACTAGGCATGATATTACGGGGACCAGAAAAAATGTGAGAAGAAGCGCAAATGCACGGTATGCTGTCATCTTAACCGAGGCATACATCAGAGAAAACCTGCCTCCGCCTGAAATGGCGGAAAAATCAAATTAAATGGCCAAACCTGCCGCCACCTTTCTGCCTACCGGCCACTTTTGCATCTCCCGTTTCAAGAGCATTTGTAGCATGCCCCACACACTGGGCTTGCCGTAAACGCACTGTATGCCCCTACATTCATTATTAAAGACTTAGCAAAGCGATGAAAGGAGCTGAACATATTGAAAGCTATTATGATCATATTCAAATTACACACCCGTATCTTTGCTATATTTACTTCGGTCTTCTGTCTTCACTGCAGTTCGTCTTACGCGATAACAGCGACCGGTTGCCTTGGTCTATCATCTTATCGTTCGCGCCATTTTCATTCGCGCCAACTTGCCTGTCGCCAAGCGCGTGCGAACAGTCTGGCGCGTCAATCAAGATGTTCTCGTTGTTCGGACGGGGAAAGTTTCGCGAGCATCGGAACCTTTCGGAGCCAGCCCATGGGCAGAGCACAGCTTGTTGCGAGAGACTTGGTCTTTTGGGACGGGGTCAGCGTGAGGTCAAGCTAGGAGCAAGCAATTATGGAAGGAAGCAAGCATTATTTTTGTCCTGTTTTTCCCGCTATGGCTTCAGTTATTAGCAGCAAAACATTTTGCAAAACATTATTAGCAAAATGTTTAACCCTGCTCATGATAGGCGGTGATTATGGCACGTGTTTTGATGCCAAAACAGGTTCCTAGATTTTCCGGTTTCGGAGCAGCGGCAGTTTGTGATGAGCACTCGACGGCGATCTATGGCTGGTTCAGGCAGCGGGCGGCAAGATAATTGCGCTGCAGAATGTACTCAGAATTGAACAAGACACACGCCAATTCAAGGTTCGTGACATTGCAAGGCTTGTTCTCTTAAACATAACATAAAGCTGCAAAGTATGGTTTTCTGTAAAATTTGACCTTTGACCCGCCAACAACACAAAAACTAGTACCAATCGTGAAATCGTGTTCAGAACAATATACTGCTGTTCTCGGCAAGCTCTATCTTCATCAGCTTGGAAACGCCGGGGGAGGGTCACATCAACACATCACATCAACTCCCCCTAGCAGTCCGAGTTACGCAAAACGGCGAATCAGGGCTGTGGTTAAGACATACAGCGGGCATAGGCACTTAAGCATACGTACAACGCACATGCAGAAGAGTATTACTGTCAGTCACATATTTCCTGAGCGTAACATCACATGAATCCACACATTTGCACTCCGATCTGTGGGTACCAAAGCTGTCCCGTTGTGTCACTCCGGCCATAATTCGGCCAGATTTTCCGGAGGCTAGACAATCTTTGCAAGAAACAGAAAATTGAACGATATGCTGTTATTTTCACCGAAAGAGTCATCTTAATAACTTGTCACCGTCAATCATGAAAACATATATGATGCATGTAAGCATCTGGCGTGGCAGTGTTTTTCAGACATAAGTATTTTTGAGGGTGTATTCGCATTGAGACGCATCATCGCATCGCATTCGCATCGCACATTCGCCATGAGACTATCGTTAGTGAACGGGGACACGCACTTAAGCTAATTTTCGATAACAAATCCGATCAACTTACCCACAATGGCCCTTTGTCTTGGCCAATTCTGAACCACTACCTGGCGCGAAATCTGATGCATGACTTAACCGCACGTCCCGACTGAGCGGCCAGAGGGGGGTCCACGAGTTTACCAGAGAGGGCTTCTTGGACTGCTAGACGCTGCTACGGTATCGCCAGAATTTGTATTTGACAATATTTTTGCTCTTCTCATTCAGTACGGTCATTTTCTTGGACTTCACGGTTCCAAAAAGAGCTCCTCCCAAGGAGTTCTTGGACCCCTCGCCCTTCTCCCCCCCCCCCTCGCCCTTCAACAGTCAGACCCCAATAGAGTTTTCAGCCAAGACTTGAGACCCCATACATTTCTCGATTGGGGCTGAAGGACCTTTCCGTCCCCTTTCAGATTGACAATCGGTAACTATTACTACACATAACACATTGGTCCCCTCTCTGACGCCGCAGGCCCTCTGACCGGGATGGTTGACCCTGGATCAACTCGGTGTCACTCACCGATTCAGAAAGGTCCCAAGAGTAGCGGGTTTAATAAATAGTACAGGGATCCCAGATCGACGCATTTGGGCCCTAGAGAAAGCGGGCAGAGGGGCCCTGTCCGCTGCTGGTTCTTGACTAACATGAGGCTCTTCCATTAATCCGCCCGTGAAGGAGGAGGGGGGGGGGGGAGGGGGGGCGGCTCCGGTCCAGCACGAGCGAGATTCCGAGATGTCCGACACGTCCGGATGTCCGGTCTGCCGGGACATGTACCACGTCGAACCGAGTGAAACCGAGTCAGGGGCCTCTGGTTCTGACGCGAAGATGGCGGCGTGACCGACTGAGCTGGCAGTGTTTCGACCGCGGACGGGCTGCCCCAGGCACAGGCCTGGCGCGCGTGTGGCGTGGTTCGATTCTTGGGCGAGGGACGGCGTGCGCGTGAATGCGTTCTTTTTTTGGCAGTCGGACTGCCTCGTCCGCCGCGGGCGTGGCTGCTGGCCGGGCTGTCGAGCTGGGCAGCCTCTGGGCTGGGCTGTGTGTTCCAGCTCCGCGTCCAACCGATTGCACATTGTTATTCCCACATATCCTAGTGATTGAGCCAAGGCATTGTCTGTAAATTTGGCTTGCGGCGGTTTGTTTGTCGGGACGAGCTGTAATACCGATTGGGGCTTTACGTCTCACCGGCTGCTATGGCTATTTCGAAGCGGAACGCCTCTATTACGCATTTATCAGACATTAGGTACGTGGGATGCCGTAGCGGTGTGGCCAGGACTCCATCCCAGGATAAAAAAGTCCAGAGATGAACACCCTAACCACTAACCACCATGCCACCATTGCCTCTCTCCGGTGCGAACTGCACCCGTCTCGATAAACTCCAGACTGGTGTTGCTGGACCCCAAGTTCTATACTTAGGAGGTTCTGAAGCGTAGAAGGAAGAAAGCATGTCAAGATTGATGAAGTGGATGGCAAATACAAGCTCACGATTCTCCCAATTCATTCAGCTTATCCATCGCAAACCAGCTCAGTCACATACATTTTGTTCCGCTGTTTAGATGGTGAATCAACATCGCCTTTAAGCGCTGCAGGTGCGTAGTGTTTTGCGTGATGTTTGGCGAGCAGTTGAATACATTAACAGTCGAAATTTCCTTTTTTATTTCCTATTTACTTGCAACCAGGAGTGCGGTTCCCTATTCAGCTGCAGGGCTTTCACCCCTCGCCGTAACTTGGGTCACAGCCGGCAAATTTGTGAGAAAGTGAGTCAAATTCGGAGAGAAACCAGTTTGTTGGCATATTATCAATGTACTCTTCGTTGTATTTTCATCGCTCAGGCAACCAACTTATTTTGGTAAACCACGCCCGTTTAAAACGTACTTAATCGAAGAAACGAGTAGGTTGAGGCATTGAACGTGTCTTACCAGGGAGTAGTATCCGGATTCCGCTGATGAGACAGTCCGCACCCGCTCTCTTTGAGAGTAAAGGCATGTATAATTCAGATCAAGCCCCGTTTGTAGGAGCGTGTGAAAGAATTTACAATTAGAGGAAGGAGGGGAATCAGTCAAATAAAATCACTAACGATATAGGTTAGCGTGCCAGAGGCTGGAGATCTATATGCGCGCCTACCTGGAACAGACACCGAATCAGCGAGCCTTACACATCAGTCAAGTCCTTCAAAAAAAAGAGAAACACCACCAACACAAACAGTAAATAATGGAACCAAATACCGCGGAGAATCTTATCGATATCCCACAATACCAAACAGCAGGCAACTCGACAAGTGCTTTCTACAATTACCGTGCAGCTACTGCCGAATGGCTAGCTATTTCCGCTGCCACCAGGCAGGGATCAAAGTTTTGAATTCTTTAATGCGCCTGCTGCCAAGGTCATGCTGACGCGGCAAAGTTTGTGCGCTCAAACAAAACGTTGTCCATATCCGTGCGCAGTGGTTTAACTGAGCAGCACTGTACCGCGTGACGTCACTCGTCGGCTGAGGCTGGCGAAATCGGCTCCGGTGGCCCTCTATCAGGCAATATCCGAATCATTATGTTAAGTGTTGTGAGGAAGTGGGACAGTCCCCCAAACCGTGGATCTCACGCACGTTGGGTTTTATGAACACTGGATTCTATGAACACCGGGCTTTATGATTCTCCTCTGTTTAGGGGTTTTGGACGTTTTCTGGGTGTTGTGAACGCTGGATGCTGCAATTCTGGACATTTTTACCACTGGGCTTTGTGAACTCTGGACGTTTCAATACACACCCCATTCCGGTCAACTTTACTTCAATGTCACTGCTTTGCCTCTTGGCAAAGAAGGGACAAATGCAGAATTCCGTATTGGGGTGTATAACAACAAAATCACACAAAAAGGCGCTAAGTCTGCTGAGGGAGCACAACCTTCTGCGGTGCATGAATATATATATATATATATATATATATATATATATATATATATATATATAGTATCAGATGTTCCGGGTCCTATAGCTGGGTAGTGGCATACGCGATAGAAAACCTCACTCCATTCCGGCGCGAGCTTAATGTAAGCCGTGGAGCTCGGCTATTCGGGGCACTCCGCACGCTGCAGGGATGACAATTTTTGCAAATGATTGGGAAATCCAAGCTGAGCGCCCGATGATCTACCCACACCTTTTTTTGGCCGACAAAGCTCAATTTTTGATGAAAGGAGACTCATGTTGTGAATTTGATCATCTACAATAGTTTTTAATTTAAGCAGCATAAGGCATGCAGGGGTGGATTCAGAGGGCCCTCTGGTTCAAATCTCCAAGGATTTTTGTCTCCATGGCCTTCTAAAAGTCAACGAAGGTTACACTTAAATAAACACCAGTAACGGCTTGCTTACATCAGGAATCTAGGTTCAAGGCGGCTGCATGAAGAGGTTTGGGGGCACTTGGGACACCAATCAGGAGTTTGACCATGTTTTACCTTAGTTTGTCCGAAGGTCATTACCTGGGCACCTCAACTTTGGATACGTGAATTTAAATACAGGCTTACCCAAGGGTGAAACTTTGTATCACTTTGGCGGCTACGCCCCTCCCTCCAACATTGAGCTGCCTCCCGTCCCCCCAATTCTGGGCTGCTTCCCAACATTTGGCTGTGCCCCCCTTTATTTGGCTGGGTCTTCACATTGTGGAACCTGGCTCCCGACAACCTACCAAATTTTTGCAGTGAAGATAAGTTGTGATTTTGTAGTGACTCATGATTTGGTAATGAAGAAAAACCCATATAACACAACACACAATAACTTACGTTAAACAAAACCAGCAAAAATATGTACATTTTAAGAAGTTAGCCTCAGAGTGACTGTTTCTGTGTCATTTGGGCTTTACGACGGTTCTGAGACTATGTGGCAACACCTGCCTCGCATTCTGGCAGAAAGGGAGGGGTGGGGGGTGGGGGGGGGGGGGGGGGCAGGCAACGCGAGGAATCCAACTCCACAGTGAATGGTTAAGCGCAAAAGAGATAACTTGTTCACGTTGTGTGACTGGAAATGCCACGCGAGTGACAAGTCATGAAGCGAGTGTTGAAATACTGGTGGCGTGAGCAGAAAGCGGTTGAATTATAAAACTTTGCTGAGTATTGACGCGACATTCTTGCAATGAAACGCGCGGCCAGCTCAGTGGAATACGTGCAAAGTTTTGTGTTGTTGGTATGGAAGTATTCAAATTTTGTGCCGCCTGTTGAGTATCTTGAGGGAGTGCGGAAATTTCCTTCATTGTAATTGAGGAATATGACGCGAACGAGGTACAAACGGGCTGTGAGTGAAAAACAAGGATATTGGGTTAACTGCGTCCCTAGCACGTAAAATTGTCCCGCATTAAAACTGTAAGATAGTTGTAGTACATGGCCTGACATGGTGGTAGCGTGCAAGAAAAGGACATTTTGTGATACGTGTTATGCATAATAGGCGATATGTAATGCGTACATATTTCATGTATTATTGCCTACGTATTTTCATATTGTTTTGGCATGAACAGCACCACAGTCTCATGACGCGATGGTGTAATCTTGACCGCTTCTGATGCTGTGACTGCCAGCTCCGTGCAGGAAATCTTTCTTGAACTCGTACAGGCGTATTTTCCTGGTCAGGAGCTGAAAGGCCCTTCCATTCCAGTCCGGGGTACCTAGCAACTGCTATTCTGGCGATACGAGGAACAGGGTGTCCTGGTCGATCTGGAAGCCCTCAAAGGGATGCATCGTGCATCGGTCCCACTGTCTGATGCGGCAGGCATCAGACATGGGACCGATGACAGACTCTGACTGACAGACATGGGACTGACAGACAGACTCTGACCTGGGCATCTGCCACAAAATGATGCAGGTCCACGTCACTGACGCAAAATGATCGCGTACCGGTACAAGGAGACCAACGCCTTAATGGCGCCGAGACACCAACCCGGCTTAACGGACTCTCGTCTCCTGGTTGAAACGGCGCGGAGGGCCCTTTGTTTGGTAACGCGACTGGCTGGCAGAGTTCACTGTCTCATTGTGAGTGCAAACCATTGCATCATCATTTCTCATGTCTTTTGCCATTGTCAAGAGAGTCCGGACTAACTCCTGACCAACGTAATAAGCATTTTGACATTCGAGGTTCCGGTCCTGTCCCTGTTCGGTAGTTGTGCCCATGGCCGAGTTGGGGCTTATTGCCGACACGGGGCCCCTCGTTTGTCACTGTGAGCCCCTGATTAGCACGCGGGCCCGACCAATGCACAATCTTTCGGATTAACATTTGCAGGCCCAGCCCAGCCCTGCCTTGGGAAAGAGGTCCCAGGGCTGAGACCGGCGCGGGACCGAGTGTTCAGTATTACCTTCTAACAGAGGTCCCTTCATCCTCGGCCTGCCCTTCGGACCCTCCGATCGGACCTTTGATCGCTGTTCCCTCGTGGTTCAAAGAGCTCCTCGGGACCATCAAAGGCTCCTCGTTCCCCCCGCCGGCCGCTAAAAGGATGCAAAGTTCCATCCCTGGGCCAACCCACCCTATTAATTCGATCTCTCTAGCTTTTTCAGTTTTTAAGGTCTGGGGGGGTCAAGTTGGTCTCCACCCGCGCGAAGAATATCCAACAGGTGCATTGACACCCGCGCGTGTAACGGTCGACATTTATTCACGTGCGTATCAATTCCCCTCTAAAATATGTTAGTTGGGTGAGACAGACAGCCGCTGCACTCTCTCTCAATGCAGCACTGAAGTAATCAAACCTTTTTTGAAAGTGATAAGAATTGGAAAATGGTGCGACCAGCTGATCAATATAGTGAAGGTACAGCAAGCTGCTCTCAACAGTCCGCATGGTTTCCTCTTGGGTCACGGCTTGACCTCCTACACCTCAGGGGAGTTTATCCGCGGCGCAAAAAAAAACATGGCAAGTGCAAGGTTGCAAATTGTGGAGTCTTGCAAGCTGCAACTAGTTAACTGTTTAAAACTCACAATGCTTAATTATACGTGACTCGGCTACTTTTGTGTCACACTCACGGTTTGACCTCAGGATCGGCCCAGACTACACGTCAATATGAAACAAACGAAAATGATCGGTACAAAAAGGCACCGAGAATAAAAACTGTAGATCGTTGTAAACAACCCAACACATAAAGCCTAAAACGAGCATAATGTATGCTAGATCCATATACGGTTTGACCTCCATGTGAGATCGAGTTCTTTGCTACTCTAAACCGATTAAAGATACAAATTATGAATGTCTGCAGCTTTAGGCCGTGCAGATACTAAAACGACCTTCACTCTATACAATCGGGATAAGTTTATCTTAAGATCTCGATCTGATTTTCACGCCTGATCTAATTTTTCCTCGCTGGTATCTCAAAACGCATCGAATTTAAACGGTGAAATTTCACTAAAAGCTTTTCGTGTACGAGGCCACGCAGAATATATATTCTGCGACTGACTATTGGTTACGGATGTCACAGTTTAGTTTCTAAGTGTTAGATCAAGTTCTCCAATAGACCAAACAGCATTTGAAATATACACCAAACAACAGCATGGAATGCGGCCGCCTCGTAGAGCATGCATCGAACTACGTCCTAAAATTTGAGCCGCTTTTACGAAGATCATGGCGCCTTAACAACCATCATAGCAGACTTTGTATTCCCCAGGGAGGGGAGTTTTCGATGATTAAGTTTGATTCCGGCAGCCAGAGCAATTAAAGATGGAAATATAGACAAGCGGACAATTTGGCAGAAAATAGACAGGCAGATTGATCGACTGATAGACCGATAGATGCACACATACACACATATACACACACACACACACACACACACACACACACACACACACACACACACACACACACACACACACACACACACACACACACACACACACACACACACACACCACACACAACACACACACACACACACACACACACACACCACACACACACACACAGAGAGAGAGAGAGAGATAGAGAGAGAGATAGGAGAGATATATAAGATATAGAGATGATATAGAGACTAGAGATATAGAGATAGAGATGATATAGAGAGGAGAAGATATGAGAGGAGATAGATAGAGAGAGAGAATAGATAATATATATGATAGCTAGATATATAGATAATAGATAGATAGACTATATATATGATAGAAATAGACTATCTATATATATATCTTATATATATGATATATATATATTCTATAGTTATATAAATAGTACTATAGCTAGATAATCATAGATATAGATATAGATATAGATAGTAGATGATAGATAGATAGATAGATAGATAGATAGATAGATAGATAGATAGATAGATAGATAGATAGATAGATAGATAGATAGATAGATAGATAGATAGATAGATAGATAGATAGAGATAACGTGAAACAAATGCCACGGCGTAGTCGAACTGAGCCTGCCGTCTACAGATTACTCCGCCACCTTAAGGCTGTCCCACCCACAGATGCGCTAACCTTCGACTGAGAAAACCATGTTACCGTTTCCGTTACCATGAACTGAGAGATATCAAGCCATGACTACTACTCAGGCAAATAGCCCCTTTTCATCATCACCAACACCCCCAGAGAACAATGGCGGTTCCCGAGCGCTTTGGGCATAGTATATGGGTTAAGAACACGGACGACTTGGGTTTATGTTCGAATGGTTCACAAACTGAATATTCTGTTCAGTACACGGAAATGTTATTTCAGTGTGTGATATAGCTGACCCTCCAATGTGGAGGATTGTAAGTGCATATGTCTGCTTCTCAACTCGGTGTCAAGAATTTAAAGTTTTAAAAGGGCAGGCACACCTTGCAGACACAGGTTCGTATAATTGGGGATGGGATCCGATGGGAGGGCAAAGGTACCTAGTTTGGAAAGGCTGAAACTTACCATTCCTTATCGTTTGTGCGCATAGTATCATTCAAAGTGTTCCGAAACGAAACGAACGTCATAGAATACCCGGAGCTGAGCAAACCCACCGCACCCAAATGGCCGTACTAAGCCACAGCTTGTTCTGGTGGAGTTACGTGAAAGCTCTCGTGCGGTCTTTTGTACGCGAAGGACTGTGGTTTTTTATCGGAATTGCTGCCAAACTTTTCAGGTGAGTAGCATGGTCCAAATCATGCGGTTGCCCTCAAAGTGTGTGCGAGTGAGCGTTTACAAGCGCATAAATCACAGGGCAGAAGGCGCTAGCTACAAGACTACTGGGAGTGCGGTGTGAACACGAAAGCGAACGGTGCAAGTTACATTTCACGTGTTTTTTCCGAGTAATTTAGTCCCATTCAACACTTATTTTCTGTTGTGTCCTCCATGCGCAATTTCTCTCCATGTTTACCTGAGCCTTAGAAATGGTGAATTGATACCAAGTTAAAGCATAATAAGGCGGAGGGCGTGTCATTACCATGTGCATTTCCATGACCAGCAGTGGTGTGCATGCGCGAAGCAGAAGCATTTATTCACGGATGAGGCCTTCCCCCAAATACGCAGCATTTCCACTCCGTCGGCATAAGCGCGGCGAACACAAACCACTTGTTATGGTTATTAATCAGCCTCATGTTTGCCATATTCGTTATGCACATTCGTCATGCACGCGTGCGCTGAATTTTTGCCATCAATATATGTCATCGCGCTCCCCGGAGGCATTGTTTGCATCCCACTGATGCCACCAGGTGTGGTGGAGAGCTTTCACCACTCCAGGACTCCAGGAGTGGTGGATAGCTTTCAGAGCATGTCGACAGCCAGAGTTTCGTGGATAAAACCATGCTAACCGATTGAAAGGGGACGCCGATGCTCCTGAACCGAGACAGCAGGTGTCAGATGGGGTCACTGGCGGGGCGTCGTGGGTGACCATGACACAGTGTATTTAGCGATATGATAGTGCGCACTGCGCATCGTAGCAGCTCAAGAAGTGCACCACAGTGGTCCTTTAAATGAATCGTGTGGCGACGAGGCTTTGTGGAGCGACGCTGTGCCTTCCATAACCAGCGCCCTCGTCTTGCCAGGGGTGACTTTAGGGACGACATCCGGGGGAGGCTGAAAGGGGCCGCACGACAAATGGCGGAAAAAGGGGAGGCACAGAGCGACACCGTCGCCGCCCTGCACGAAGAACTCACGCTGCGAAGGTCTCAACTGAACGGTCTCAATACACAGCTGCTGCATGCCAAGCACGCCATCGCAGAGCAAGAGGTATTTGCTGGGATCCCTCGTGACTGCAGGCGGATGGTTGTGAGCATGGTCGCTCGTGACCGGCTGCTTCGGCTGGTGACGTGTGACAGCCGCGCCTCCGACGCCCGCAGGTAGAGCGGGACCGCCTGCGGCTGCGGCTGGACGAGGGCGCCGCGCCGTCGCCACCGTCGCTCGACGCGTCGGAGCCGACGCCGCACCGCTCTGCTGGCGACTGGCGGCGGGCTGCAGCCCGCTCGGCGCGCGTCGGCAAGAGCGACGGTCGGTGGCCGGCTCCTCCCCACATCACCGCTCCTCGGCCGTTTGGCGGGGTCGATGTCGTTTTCTTTGGGCTGCTGCAGAACATTGTTCTCATTCTGACGCGTGGCGTGGTCGTTTCATGATCATCGGTGGGGTATCAGAGACCGATGCCAAGCATTCGCGAACTCCGGATGTCCCTGGGCGTCATTCCCGTCAAGGGTCATATGATTTCACCCAACGGAAACCTTCATCCGCTAAGCATCACCATGATTGCCAACATGCTGATGTGCAATAGTCTCCGAGGGTCGTGTTTTTACGTATACAGCAGCGGTCATTTTAAGAGTACCACTGTCCCATGTATCGTAGAGTAGCTGAACGAGCCCACCTGACACCTCCCTCCCTCCCAGAGGACGAGCAGGACGAGCCAGTCCACCTGACACCAGCCCTCCCTCTCAGGGGAGGAGCCCGACGAGTCTACCCGGCTGCGCCGCCTCGTGCAGGACGGCTCGGAGGAGGTGGGCCGGTTGACGCAGCAGCTGGACGAGACGTCGCGCACGGTGCACGTGCTGCGCGCCGAGCTGCGCGTGGCGCTGGAGGCGATGCAGGACCAGCGGCGCGAGGCCGACCTCCGGCTGATCTCTTCCTCGGACAGCAGGCTGCACGTGGGGTCATGTCATTCTGTGGCACTCAGGCTCGGCCTGCCACATGCACAGGCCAGACAGGCCGCTTGGCGCTCACCTCCCGACCCTTACCAGCTAGCAGACCAGTATTGGCGACTTGTACAATCAGCTGTATTGTGCTCAGTTATCGGCCCTTCAGTGTATCAGGAGGTGCTGGCTGAACGACTGCTACTGGCATGGGTTTAAATGTTACTGGCCACTTCTTTGCTTATTTCAAGCACTAATCACAAGATCTTACAACGGTTTTTTTGTTAAAAATCTGTGAAAGACGCTACTGGAAATCTCCAAACTGTTTTTTAAAAAACGCCACTTCACGTCTGTGCGTTTTGCGATGCAGTGTCCTCATTCCTGACTGACTGAGTGGCTACCTTGCGTCATCGGGTCGGATACGTACCGGCCGTGAAGGCGGCAGTCGCTGCCGTCCTCAGCGCCGCTGACAGCGACAGCCGGCTCACGAGCTGCTGAGACAGTGCAGACCTAGCGTACCTGGTGGTGCAGACCAGACGTGACCAGACCCGACCTGACCTGACCGGAGCTGACCGGAGCTGACCGGACCAGACGTGACTTGACCCAACCTGACCTAACCGGAGCTGACCGGAGCTGACCGGACCAGACGTGACATGACCTGACCTGACCTGATCTGATCTGACCTGACCTGGGGTCACTCACGGAGTGTCTGGAATGGTGACGCCGTCTCTCATTCGCACCTGCTCTTGCTCTGGCCGTTCATCCCACGCACCAACTCAACAGGAGCTGGGAAGCATCGAGCGGTGCAAAAAGGAGCTTCAGGCGCTGGCCGCCAGATGGCAGACGCGAGCCGAGGCCAGCGAACGTGGCCGCCGCCAGAGGGAGGTCGAGCTGCAGCAGGAGCGGACGCGGCGCGTCGAGGTCAGAGGTCGCTGAAGAGCACCTGACACGCTCTCGAGATCGGACGTGTCGCTCCCGATAGCCGGATCACGCGGTCAGACTGCTCAGCGTCATCATATATTTTGCCTGAGAAGTGTATGATGCCACAGGTCAAGGGATTTAGGTCGGGGGTGGGGGCAGGCGGTGCCCTGTCTGACCATTGGCCCTATCGCCTGCCGCAGCTGGAGGACTCCCTGCTAGAGGCGTCAGCGTGCATGCGGGAGATCCAGCAGCGGCTGGAGCGGCACGACCAATACTCTACCTGGGCCAAGTTGAACCAGAGCCTGCAGGTGGGGTGTCGACCCGGCATCGTTCTCGGAGCGACCGGACTGGCCCGTAGGCAGGCTCAGCTGGTGGCGGCTGGCGGCTCTTTAACCTATGTCTCAACAGGGGACTGGAACCATTCACTTACTGGTATTCTGAAATGTCTGAGGTATGGGTAAAACTATCCTCCCGTTCAGAGGAGGGAAACCTCGCAATACCCTCCCCCTCCCCATTCAGCTGGTGGTGGATTATGCAAAGGGAGAAGTTGGTGAAATATGTACACATATCCTCCATAATACAACCATATCAAGTGTTGTTATCATCAAAATCTACGAATCATTCGATACCTTAGTTTCGTAGAAATGATCTCTTGGCATAGCATAACGGCTTTATGACATACCCTTTAAAAACTGTGTTTATTGAGCCGAACTTATCCGTTGCAGCTCAAGCAGGTGGAATCGGTCATGCTGGCGCTCCTAAAGGTGACGTCACAGTCGGCCCGCGAGGTGGCACCACCGACGGGCGCCGTCTGGTCCGGCTCGTGCGGTGGTTCGCTGGACTCGTGCTCGTCAGCGGAGCTGGGATCGGAAGCGTCCCTGGCCACCACCGAGCCGGAGCGACGCCGGCAGGACTCGCCGGACGCTGAGTGCAGCGACACGAGCACCGGCATCAGCGCTGACGAGGGCCAGCATCAGCGCTGATGACGAACGACATCAGTGCTGACCGCCCCTGGCGGGCCGTGACAGGAGAGGCCGGGCGGCCGCCACCCAGCCGCGCCTGGCCTTCCAGCCGGCGCCACCGGCCGTGAAGGCTGTTCAGGGCCGGGCGGCGCAGACGGCAAGCCGGGCTCGGCTGAGGGCCGGCGGCGCCTTTCCCGGAGGCCCGGGTGTGGCGGCGAGCCCCGGCCTGGCCCGGCCGTACTGACCGAGGGGGGGGGGGGGAGGCAACTGAACCGACCGCAGCTCAAACAGAGAAGGTCACCTGTGAAGACCGCGAACTAACTCGCTTGGTAGCTACAGCTTTAACGACGACTGAGGTGCTCTGGAGCACATTCAAGTGTTCTGTCTTGTCTTGACATGAGGTCACGGCCTAGACGGCCGCAACATAGTGAAGGCAGCCTGACCGGAGAGGTGGGCCTGGCAGCTGAGGCGGCGCGTCTCGCGACGTGAGGACGTCCGGCCGCGGCATCCAGGTCCTCTGCTCGAGCTCTGACTCGGTAGAAAGCGAGGAGCACTCGGAAGACGACAGTGGACTGCAGACAGAGAGGCGTGCCAGACGACAATGATGACTTGAACTGAGGTCATGACCCAGCAAAAATGTTGTCCTGACCTGAGGTCACGGTCTAGACAGCCGCAGCATGGAGGACAGCCGCGCTTTGGCTAGTGACGGCTTGCGAGGGCCTGACGGAAAAATCAATGTGTTTTGAAATTTATATTGTTTTTTAGACTACTCAGTGTTTTGAGTGGCTGGGACCCTACGGCGCCATACTGCTCATAGACCTGGAAGTAATACGGATATGGACAGGAATATAAGCAGAAAGCCAGGATATAGCTCTTACACCCGAGATCAGATCACAGGATGTTGTCGAGTCTTTGACGATCTCTTCAATGATCGCATTTGGGATCTCTCTCTCTCTCTCTCTCTCTCTCTCTCTCTCTCTCTCTCTCTCTCTCTCTCTCTCTCTCTCTCTCTCTCTCTCTCTCTCTCTCTCTCTCTCTCTCTCTCTCTCTCTCTCTCTCTCTCTCTCTCTCGCCCACGTGCTCCGCGTTAGAGAGCGGACAGCTGACTGCAGTGCAGCCGATGACGCAACCCTAGGAAGTGCGCAGTTCGCCCAGTTGTTCGGTTGGAAATCCCGTAGTAAGGCAGCCAAAAAGGTTGTGCTATCACATGGGTGTTCTTGATGCATAATGAGCAAGAGATTGCAACCATCTGTTTCGAATGTTCTACACTAGCTGCCCCACCACACCGTCCGATATCGCTCAAAATTAACAATCTCAATTACAATAGTTGTGATGAAAATAAACCAGCCTTCCGTGAATTCAAAAAGCGAACCTGATTAACTTGCAGAGTATTGAAAATCCTTACAGCTAAAACATTCGAAACTGCTGCCGGAAGTTATCAGTAGTATTCATATCAGCAGTATTTTCTTTTTCTGATGGGCCTTCACTGAAAACATTTGTTTTGCAGTACGCTGTTGGCCAATGGGCGTCATCAGGAATCAAAGCTCGCAAGACAGGTGTTTACGTTGGTCGCCGATGGAAACATCAAATATTTTCGGTGCGAAGGTTCGTGATACGTTATTCGCTGATCAGCTCAGCGCGGTGGATCAAAGTGCGCTCATCATTATTATTTTTGTGGTATAATTACATTGCTGCATTATTGTGTTGTCAATGTAAAAATGGCGCAACACGATGGCAGACTGTTGGCACGCAAATGAAGGGACTGTTTCATCTTCGGACGAGGTTTTGAACTGAAATAGTCATCTTGAAGATGATTCGGCGCAGTTCACAGCCATACCTTCGTAAGATCTAAGCCCCTCTAGTTTCTGAGCTACACGCCCGAGAAGACGTAGACTATTTTGCGCAGACTGTTTCAAGGCAACGCAGGTATCCATGACGCTATAATAGTGTCATTTGAGTCCTGCCATTTCATTTGCCATGCGGCGATCGAGACCAACAAAGCATTATTGACGGGTCGTTCATACCTGGCGTTCGTGAACACGATTTTCACATGTAACTGAAGCCATTCAGCTGCCAGTCTATGTTGTGCAATGTACAATGGCAAACAATGACTTATTGGGGAGCATATTTACTAAAAAGAGAAATCTTTCCGTTTAGAACAATCTTTTCACAATAACTATACCGACAGTTACAAGTGAGCTTATTTCATCATATCTGACGCTTGCTTGAACAGGATCTTCAAATGTGGGACGTTCGTTTTAAATCATTTGACCCACAAGGCCTAACACAGCTCAAAGGGAACACCAAGAAGCAGGACGCAACCGGGTCCTTTTCTCCTGCGGGCACTTGCGGCCATAACCACGTAAACTGCTTTTTGTCAACTTGCGCCGGAAGTGATACACCAAACGTCCCCTTAATGTCTCAGCAATTTTACCTGAAGAATCTTTTAAGCCTTGCCCACCTATTTGACATTTTCGGGACCACAATATACCCAGAAATATGTACCCATGAAAACTCACAGAATTAAGCAGAAGAGAAATAATCGCCGACAATGGCTTTAGACCAAGACTTTTTCCTGTTTCCTTCAGCGGACAACCAAAACATATTTCCAGCTTCCTTTTCGTGGCGGAGCCATTAAATATTAAAAGTTCGGTTATGAAATGAACAGACATCAATTTTTTTAAACAGCAATCTTAATTTAATCAGCTGCAAGCCGGAAAGGCTTGATAAGGCTCCAAGCCGAACAAATCATCATTTGAGATGCCTCAGGGTGATTTATTTCGGGCTGCGCCCGCCCCACAACATTCTTCAATGTGTTACCTGGCGGGGGACTTATATATGATATATATATATATATATATATATATATATACATGTATATATATATATATATATATATATATATATATATATATATGCAACGATGCTACTCATATTTAAGGGTGTCTTGATCCATAGTATTAGGGAAGAGGTCAAAACGCAAAGATGGATGGACCGAATACGAGTGACACGCTAATGCTACGCCACTCCAGATTATAAGATTCATTATGTCAATCGAGCTAATACTTCACTTCAGTATTCAGAGCTAATACTTCAGTTCAGCTGAAGTTTAGTTTAAAAAGGGCCAGTGCATGGGGGCGCTAGTGGCCCTGGTGCTAAACCGACTGACTTCTGCGCACCCACCCAATCGTGCCAGAGATCGTTGGGAATTCATCCCAAGCGTCTGGCCATGGGCGCAACGGATTACACAACAGGCGTCTTAAACTTTAAAAGAAGGTTTCGTGGGTAGCCCCAATGAATACAGAGGGTGCGGCGTCGGCTGATCACGCCAGGTAACGTGTGATCTATTGATGCCCTTCATCTGATCTAGAGCGCCTAGTCTCGCTCTAGATTTTTGTGCGGGAAAAGTCTCCAACGCTGGAGAAATTTCGTCATAACAACACGAGCCAGCCAGCCATCTGCATTTCCGTTCGGTGCAGTCGCTTCGCACAAATTGAAGTTTAGGCGGAAAAACGCATCTGAGTGACTGTGAAAAGACACAATATGTATTTTCCCTCTAGTAGAGCGTTTATCAAATTCGCACCTAATTCGACGCTGACGCATTCCACAGGCAAAACATTTGAAATGCACATGAAATGGGACGAACAGGGGCGACACCCGTCGCTTATCGTTAGGCTCATGAAATTAGTCGATAAGCGTTACTCCGGAGGTGTTTTTGCTTCGTTATCGTGTACCAAATCATCATTTCACGCTTCTGTATTTGGCCCCATGGAACAAAACCATTAAGTACTGTAAATTAAAGATGACCAATAGGTGCATGATCATGGAACAGAAACGCTTCCGGGACCAAAAAGCTCCGGCTGTTTTGATAGCCCTGACTTCGAACCGCGGTCCTGCTGCTGCTTATCCACTTTTTACGGACAATTTGGATTTGGTACCAATTAGGTCACTAAAAACATTGGTGGCGTGTAAAGCCCTAACGGTCTGCATTAGTTCTCAAAATTATCTCCGTTGCTGTTATCAGCACTATCACCACCACCATCGTCACCATTATCATGCATATTCGTCGTCATAGCCGCCATCACAGCACCACCGCTTATGCCCAGAGCTTTCAACTTTTCTCTCCACGGTGTCCTTCCGAACGGTCGACCACGCCTCACGCGCCGCGCCGCGCTCCCCTTTCGGCACGGCTGCACCCCGTTCGGCTCCGACGAGTCCGCTCCGGTTCGGTTTCGCACGGCTCGTGTGGCGGCGGCGGGCGCGGCGGGTCCCTGGCGCGACGCGTCCCTGGCGGCCCGGCGGATATCCGGGTGGTCGAGGCTGACCCGGGCGGCTGGCGGCAGCTCGGTCGAGATGGCGGTGGCCGAGTGGGGCCGAGCTCTGTCGGCCGGCGAGGCGCCCGCGCTCTCCAGAGGCTGTTCGCGCACTTAACCCGCTATCCCGCCGCGGGATGCGCTTCTGTACAAAAGGCGGGCTGCAGCCTCCGAAGCACAAAGGCTTTAGTGGTAGTATCGGCTTCAGATGCCAGGCATTAACATAGTGGTGTCATTTTGTATGTTTTTGAGGGTCCTGAGCTCACCGGTGGTTTTGGGTTTTGATATTACTCGTGTGGTGATGCATGTAAAGCACGACCTAAAAGAGTTCGAAATTACTGTTGGATTCCGCGAATAATTTTTGTTGATTGCCGCCACTGCTGATCAGTTTAAAGAGGCGGGCAGAACGACAGACTTCAAGACTTACATGTGGAACATTTCCAGACCCACACGACGCTCCCATTTCCGGTCGTTAGTCGCCATGGTTTTGACCACAGAAGTTTAACAAAACTGTATCTGGTCTGGCTTTTGACTACATACGTCTCCTGTTTGCGCGCGTCATGTTCGGAGAAGACGGCGTCCCAGTGGACACGCCGCATAGCCCGAGGAGCGCGCGGGCGCCGGTGGCGCGCACCCGGACATCGCCGCCCCCGTCGCCGCGCGCACAAAGCGCCTCTGCCACGGCCACCGGGAAGAGGCGAGCCGGGAAGCGGTCCCACGGGCCGCCAGGGTCGTGACACTGCCGCCCCCTGTGAAGGTCAGGGGCCACCGGCGCCGCTGTGGTGCGGACCACGTGGAGGTGAGCTCGGAACGGCCCAGTGCCTGGCCCGCCCCACCGATCGGAACTCCGGCACTCCTGCTGGCACTCCGATCATTGAGAAACTTGATTAGCTGCATCCGATCAAGTTGTTGCGCCAGCCGGTTGGCTCAAAGCGAACCGGTGACGGCACGAAATGGCCCCAGCCGCCGCAGTGCTGCGATCGGTATAACACCAGCCACGCAACGCCAAACGCTCGTCTACGCGGGGTTCCTAAGCGTTGTTTGTCGAAGCTCCGTTTGCTCAAGCCGTTGTGTTGAGTTATGCCGAGGCCGGTCCACATGCACAGGGGGCGGCCGGCCACAGCTGGAGCACGGCCCCCACCGCCGGTCTGTCGGCGGGTCTGTCCTGCCCGCCGGACAGTCCACTCGCACCCAAGGCCGCCGCGTTACGTAAACCGTGACCCAAAACAACCGCGCATTAAGAGGCAATGCGAGCTTTTCCGGAACGGTGGCGCTATGACACAACAGCCGGAGTTCGTCCTGTCGTGAGTGATCGGCTCATTTGCCGAACCTCGCGTTTTGGATGGTCTCGACCCGGTCCAGCGGCGGCTGGCGGCGTCCACGCTGCCAGCGGTGCACCGGATTCATCCCTGAACGCGCACTGCTCACACCGTCCCGGACCGGCGGGGCGCAGCGTGTCGAGAAAGTTCGGGAAGTGATGGGAGTCGCTCTGCTGACCTGAAATTCCCAGCCAGCGCGTGGCTGACCGGGTCGGGGCGTGATGGGCGAAACCCGCCCCCCAGACCGTGCCTAGGTCACTTGTTTCTCGTCACGCAGCTGGGAGACGTCCTCAGATCGGGCACGCAGCGCTAGCGGATGACTGAATCAGCGCGCCAAGGATTCAGCGGCGCTGAAATCATGCAGCGACTTTCTTGCATGCAGGATTTTGTCGGTCTTGGTCACAGCTTGCCCTGTGTCTGTGTGACCATCCGATCATGGCCCCCACCGTTTGTCTGACCACTCAGTCATGATCCCGTCTGACTGTTTGACTGCTCTGTCATGACCTGCTTCCTTTGTCTGACCACTCGGTCATCACCCACCCTGTCTGCCTGACCACTCGGTCATCACCGGCTCTGTCTGTCTGGCCACTCGGTCACCACCGGCTCTGTCTATCTAACCACTCGGTCATCACCTACCCTGTCTGCCTGACCACTCGGTCATCACCGGTCATCCGCCGTCGTTATGAAGTCCTGAAAATGATGCGACGGCGGCCGGCTTCCAGTCGTGTTCACGTCACAGCCTGGATTTTATCGGTGAAATTTCTAGGATCCAAGCCGGGGTCTTCTGATTAAGAGTTTGGTGTTCTACCTGGCGTTCCTGTTAAGACGTTGCTTGATGTTAGCCGATGTTCGCTACGGCGTTATCAGAGACACTTTCGTATGCGTTTCCCTTCTCACAATTCTTTCTTTCTTTTCTTCCGACCGTTCGTTGTCTGCCCGGACGTCTGGAAATTGCCACCCACGATCTGGGAGACAGTGCCAGAACTGCTGGGAGACGGTGCCGGCGACTGCTGGGAGACAGTGCCGGCAACTGCTGGGAGACAGAACCGGCGACTGCTGGGAGACAGTGCCGACGACTGCTGGGAGACAGTGCCGGCGACTGCTGGGAGCCAGTACCGGCAACTGCTGTGAGACCGTACTGGCGATTGCTGGTAGCCAATGCCGGCGACTGCTGAGAGCCAGTGCCGGCACTGCTGGGAGCCAGTGCCGGCGACTGCTGGGAGCCAGTGCTGGCGACTGCTGGAACCAGTGCCGGCGACTACTGGGAGCCAGTGCCGGCAACTGCTGTGAGGCAGTGCCGGCATTGCTGTGAGACAGTGCCGGCGACTGCTGGGAGCCAGTGCCGGCGACTGCTGGGAGACAGTGCCGGCACTGCTGTGAGACAGTGCCGGCATTGCTGTCAGACAGTGCCGGCGACTGCTGGGAACCAGTGCCGGCACTGCTGTGAGACAGTGCCGGCGACTGCTGGGAGACAGTGTCGGCACTGCTGTGAGACAGTGCCGGCATTGCTGTGAGACAGTGCCGGCGACTGCTGGGAGCCAGTGCCGGCGACTGCTGGGAGCCAGTGCCGGCGAATGCTGGGAGACAGTGCCGGTGACTGCTGGGAGCCAGTGCCAGCAACTGCTGGGAGACAGTGCCGGCGACTGCTGGGAGCCAGTGCCGGCACTGCTGGGAGACAGTGCCGGCACTGCTGTGAGACAGTGCCGGCGACTGCTGGGAGCCAGTGCCGGCACTGCTGTGAGACAGTACCGGCGACTGCTGGGAGACAGTGCCGGCACTGCTGGGAGACAGTGCCGGCACTGCTGTGAGACAGTGCCGGTGACTGCTGGGAGCCAGTGCCGGCACTGCTGTGAGATGGTACCGGCAACCGCGGCACGGCGTGCGTGACTTCAATAGTTCCATATCAAAACTCTGCATAGATTCTGACCGGCTTATGAAATTGCTCCTCACGTCCCGTAAGAGTCCACAAGTGGTGCTGGCGAGAGGTGGGCTGGCTGCGTTCGTCAGACACCTCTGGCCGCCGTAGTCTTGTGTTCCAGCTGCCCCACGGAGGTTTTCTAAGGAGGGGACCCTGCTTAACGAGATCTGCTCATGCACTTATCCCGTTCTGCGCAGAGTAAAGCAGTTCTTGAGATGACTTAGTGGAACAAACTATCGATCTGACGAGTGACGGTTGCCTGGACGCGGCGAACCGATGTGATGGCATTGCACACACATTAGCATTCAGTGTCCTACATCGCAAGCCGCACCGTGCTTGACAACGACAGTTTGAGGTCAGAGTGCTGACGAGTCTTGCCTCGGTGCCAAAGTTGTGCCTTAGCTCTCGGTGCGTCATAATATGCATATATATCTATATATATATATATATATATATATATATATATATATATATATATATATATATATATGTATATATATATATATGCATATAGATATGCATGTATACATACATAAATATATCGTGAAACTTCTTTGTAAGATACTGTTGGCATGATGTTTAGCTTTCTGTTGGGAGTATTGACTCTCCCTGTTGCGAGCGGTAACTCTCCGTGTACCATTGGTTTTCTCCTCTCCACTTTCTCTGTCATGCTTTTCATATTCTTTCCCTCTTCTTTCTCTCGATCCTCCCTCCCCTTTTTTCTCTCTCCCTCTTTCCTATCCTTTCCATTTTTCTCCCCTATTGCCTTATTTTTTCTTGTTTTTTTCTCCTTTTCGACCCACTTCACCTCCCCCTCCCTAATCCCCTTTCCCTTTCCGTCCCCTATGTCTCCCTCCCCTATCTCCTTCCTCTCTCCCTCTTTTATCTCTCCATTTCTCCTGCCCTCTCTCTCCCTCTCCCCGAGCGCGGAGCCGCTCAGCCCGTCTGGGGCCTCATATAAACAGGGCGTTCGCCAGCCCTCAATCTGCTGCCATGTTTATTTGTCCGTTTCGTACTGGCCTCTCCGTTAATAAACACGCGACAAATGGCCGGCCGGCTGCGCCGCCGCCTGCGGCCACTGCCCCCGGGCCAGGCGACGCTGCAGCACCTAAAACGGGAAACACTGCACCACTGCAAATGCCATTACTTCGGCTTAGGGTGGAGGGCGCACGTTTGGCAGCGGATGGTGCACACAATGCTCGCCACCCTCCGGGGTGCACCATATATGTCAGAGTGCTTAAATGTACGGTTAGTTCACTACTGGAACTAACGGGACCTAACCAAGTTAAAACTGGCGGTCCCTTTTCTGCCTTGAAGTGCGCCATGAAATCGACGGATTGTGAGTTTCGGCTGGATGAAGGTTAAAACACCCCAGGTAGCGTCTGAATGTCTCACTCCTCGTAACGAGCGTACTGAGGTCTGCTTTCTTCAGCGAACTTCGCAACCCTTACATCAGCCATTTATTTTTTAGCACGAGGAGGGGAGCAGGGACAGCCTGCATGAAATCAGTGCCACGTCATTTGGATGCATGGTGCGAAGTTTAATCTCATATAGGCTCGAAGAGACAGGTTGACGGTTTTGGTGAGGCTGCCTCGGCTGCCACTTGTCACTTGAAAAATCACTTTTATTAGTCTGGCGGAGCCTGCGTCTGACCACAAACTCTCAATGGTGAGTCAGACGGTGAAACGTTCGTAAGGGAGGGAGCGCATGTACGCACAGCCCACTTGAAAAGAATCACAAGGACAGCAGGGGGACACACTGTCCGCTGGAATCGTTTGAGAACCCCGGGAGGGTCACGTGGCGGTGGTGATCACGTGACCCGCGACGGGAAGAGGAGGTCGCGGGTACGCTTTCGCTCGGAGCGAATTTAACATACGCGTTAGCCCCACTTGATGATTAAGCCCCACGGGCTGTGACCTCACGGGCTGTGACCTCACAGGCTGTGGCCTCACGGGCTGTGACCTCACGGATTGTGACCTCACGGGCTGTGGCCTCACGGGCTGTGGCCTCACGGGCTGTGACCTCACGGGCTGTGACCTTACCTCACGGGCTGTGGCCCCCGCGCGGTGTCGCATTTGTATGTGGCGGCATGCAGCAGGACAGAACAGGTGAAGGGTTGTAGCGGCGGTATGTCTCCCTGCAGGGCGTAGGCTAGGGGGAGGAAAGGGACCATTCTTCTACCCTCCCCCCCCGCACCCCCCACCCTTGAAAAAGTTCTCGGTACGTGACTAGCGGAGTGCATTGGGGCAGAACATAGAACGAGTCGCGGCGCCTGTGGTATGCAGCGGTATACATTGCAACAGAACCCACAAGACAGCTTGCCAGTGCTCAGTTCTGCTGGGGCCAGCTTATCACTTGGCAGCTAAACAACAGCTGCGTCTCCAGTGAACTGAGTTGGTAATTTCCTGGCCAGTTGTCTTTCATTGGCTCTGGCGGGCCTAGTCTAGAATCTCGGAAAGAGGCTGATGTCGGATGCGACTGTAAGCACCTACCAGAAACACAGTCCTTGAAGGGAATGTTCCACATTTTGGCCATTTGGCTGTTTTGGCCATAAGCAGAAAACAACCTGTAGTATGACCGCGATCGCATGACATTTGTATGATGTCATTAATGCCGAGGCGACTTTGAAATAGGCTCCCAATAAACCTTTTCGCACTTCCGCGGGTGTGTAACTCAGGAACCAGAGGGTTTTGGGTCTGAAAAAGAGCATGACCGTGAACTGCATCAAAGGTCCTAAAGATATCTATTTCAGTTCAAAACGCCATACAAATGTGGAATATTTCCTTTAAGCACGACCCCTGCAAAATGCAAAAGGGCCTGGCCCTTCAGTTTTTGGTCTGAGGCGATTCGACCAGGGGACAACCCCAATGTTTTTATGTGGCCTGTTTTCACCTGTAGGCAAGATAACTTTATGTCCACTGCTACCGGTTCCCTGTTCTCATTGGAGAGGGCTCACTATCAGTGGCACTCATGGTTTTTATTTCAAGCTTATGAAATCAGCTCACGCCATTATTCTAAACGCATGCCCGAGTCTGCCAGAGCCAATATGGAGTCTGCTGTGTGTATGTGCGTGTGTGGGGGAGGTGGGGGGGGGGGGGGGGCGTGGCGAGTTTTAAAGTGTCCACTGTTACTCGTTGTTGCTAGGCAAATACTTAACTTGTAGCTTTATCAATCAGCGTTGCTGTTATGACAATAAAACTGTATGCAGCTGCACTTGGCGTATGGTTTATAAAGGGTGCGGACAGCCTGACCTAATGACGTGAGGTAGTGAAGGGATAAATCTTAATGTGCTTATAACACACGGAAACCACCCGGCACCGGAGAAAAATTGCTACATACTTGGTACGCTTACTACTTTGGATGGAACGTACAGTTAGACATCTAGCCCGTTCATTCGACGGAGGCCTACATGCTAATTCTGAGCCCCTGGCGATGATTTCAGGGGCCGGATGTATATAACTCTGCAGACAGCGTTGTTATTGCCAATGTTCGGTAGGATACCTAAATGCGTTGACCCCACAGAAGAATATCTGGTTTCCTTTCGTGAAAAAGAAATCATGATGATAAAGCGCTGTTTTTCAGTTCCAATAAAATCCTGAGCAGCTGATGGATTGCCGCCTTGGCGTTGCTCTGAGAACGTGTAGTGGTGTGACAGACAGGTGTCCATCTCAATTGGTTGTGCTTCTTTTAATGGGGCTGGCACGCGATTCAGCTTTGTATTGAATTGGATCCAGTGCGAATATATTTTCAGCATCGCATGATAAAACCAGTGCGAAATGGTGGAAGCTGACGGGAATGACCCAGGTAAGCAAGATGGGGACATACGAAACTCGGAAACTTGGCCCGCTCCGAAACATTTGGTGTGGCTTGATTGGGTGTAGAAAATCCATGGAAGATTGTGGAGGCCATGGACATTATCATCGAAGGCAAACTGTTGATGCATTGTTGTTTTTGGTATCCAGTTTATCACCGAGATAAAACAACAACAAAATGTAGAGGGGACAGTTTGATTAACTTGCAAGAATTTGTATCGCCGATAAGGAGAAAAGATAACATTCGTTTCTCCCTAAATAAACATGCTGACTAAATCCTTGCTGGTGCTACCGTGTAACTTCAGATCCTTTTTTCGTAAGGCATTTGTTCAAAAGGACTGCGCTCATACTTCTATGTTTGGAACCCGGAGTTCCAGACGCATTTGAACAGGATGTTTGTGTTTGACGGTCTGTGATAAGCTTCACAACGCGGGCGACATGAATCTGAGGGGTAATGGCGCACCCACTCCCGGGAATGTGGAACAACATACCTTGGATTATTGTAAAAAAAAAATGGAAAGAATTTACCTGGACACGTCTTTGCTCACGAGCTTCTGTGGACGTTGTTACGGGGTAGGATGTGACCTACATTTAAAAGCCCCACGTTCAGAACGCCGCGAGTGAAATATTTACGTTAAAGGACGATCACTTCCAGGAGCCGCTGTTCCCAATATTACCCTCTTAAACAAAGTTGTGTTGAGATTCCCTTCTTCGGCAAGCCTGCTGCTCATGTGGGCCTTTCGGTCAATGGTTGTGCTGGAAAGGCCCTTGGGCCACCGACCTACTTTGTTCGGCAAACGCTACGCACGTTCCACGGAAAAGTGTTTTCAATCTGATCAATGTCGTTAAGCTGTTTAGCGTTACATTCAACTGTTCAATTCGAGGGGGGGGGGCGGGGAGGCACTTACCAGCTCAACCCGGCTAGAGCGGCCAGCGGATTGCGGTCATGAATGGAGCACTAAATGCCAGCTTGGCTGTGTCGCTCCTCCCGCTTTTCGGGCCGTATGTCCACGCTTCGATGACAGGTTGGCATTAAATCAAAAAAAGGTTGGCAAACACGCCAACCTTTGACGAAAGGTTTTTGACGAAAGTAACGGAAGGACCTCACGGGAAGGCGGGGCTAATCTGGAATTTCCGAAAGAGGCTGGTGTCGGGTGTGACTGTAAGCACCTACCAGAAAAATAGTCCTTGAAGGGAATATTCCACATTTGGTGATATTGAGATGAGCATCAGCTATGATGGGAAAAACTTACTTGTTACTATTCGTAAGCTTTCAAGGTTCAAAAACGACCCTAAGGAGCAAAATTTCAAACTTTGTAGAAATGCGCCCCATTGCGTCATTGTTTGGCGGTGCAATGGAATGGTTTTGTGACGACAGCAATATCTGGCAGTAACTGGCAGCCACACCTAAAGAATACCTCGAAACGCAGGAAAGCTGACGCCAACCAGCCATTGTCGTCGCGGGCGCTGTGTTGGGTGGCGGATTGGTGAATGGATTGTTTATGGACTTTTTGTCTTGGCACTGGTCGTAAGGGAAGCTTTGGTGGGCTGTTTGACTTGCGCTACGTAGCGATCGCCAATTTTAGGGCAGATTATTAATATCAAAGCACGATATGCTATGAAGACTGCTATACAGCGTCAAGAATCTTACAGAAACCCGCCAAGGACTGTTGAGCACGTCAATTATGTTTTGTCGACATTACTTTGCCTGCGATGCTATAGTCCTGACATTGATATCAGGCGATGTGTACAGTAGTTACAGTTACTTTTTATTATTTGTAACTGGAAATCATTTGCATGCAAAATTTAATGAATCTGTAACATTGCTATGGATTGATTGTCAAAGCATTGTTATTTCTATGGTAATTATGGTAAGGCCGATCTACCAATAATGTCTCTCTTGCTTAGGGTTATTTATGCAATCGCTAGTTAACCATTGTGGTGCAACAGCATTCTCGCTGGTGATAGTCCTTAAGCGTCGTTAATTCAGTTTCTGCCCGTCATTCATAAATTATCCGCTGTTATCTCACGGGTTTGACATAGAGCAGTCGACCAATGTGGTCCATTGTGTAATGGCACGGGTCAACAGTGTCACTATGGCACCAACTCAGTTCTGTACTGTGGCATGCCATAATGAACAATGATGCGGTGTTTCTACTGCAATCCCCCCTGCTTTCATAACAAATTCCATCAGGAAAAGATGAGTGAAGTATGCATTCTTGCCTTAACTCCGCATCTGACATATGACTGACCAAAAACACATGATACAATATAAAAATCACTTTAAGCAAAGCGCACAAGTAATAAGCGACATCACTTGCTATGCCTGCTTCTGAAATCCACAAAACATAGGTGACAAGGATGGAAACACGTCTTTTGCTTCCACAGTCATGCAACATGCTGCTACCATCACGCGGCTTCACTCAAAAACATTGTTCACACAAGTAATAAGACATGCATAACAAGAAAATGACACTGCAAACCTGCTGACCTGACACAACGCTGGAGATATGACAAACGCATGTAGTTATGGTTAGATGGGCGAAATGCAAGAATGCGATGAAGCTGCCGTTGCACACAAGGCTCATGATAAAGATATCCTTAAGTGCCATCCAAGAAACCAACAGCAATGGTTCCCCACCTTTCTCAGCACCCAGCATCTCAGACAGTTTTGCAAAGCTGCATCATACGAGCTTGTACCAAGCATGTGCATCAACGAGCTGTGCAGACCTGTCCCTATTGCCTAGATGAATTGCCTATATAATGGCATGCAATCGATTATGCTTTAATACCTCAGGTTCCAAATGTTGGCAAGATCATAATGAAGCAGCAAATTGCCCTTGAATACCCCAACAACATGGGTGCTAGTGTTTCTTTCAGTTTACCAACATCAATACCTTGTCATGTTGAAACACAAACCTTAAGATAGAGACAGGTATCGATATACCACAATTAATTGGAAGTCACTAGATTCAAAGCGTACCAAAATAATGTTCTCTCTCAGAAGTACAAACCTCGCACGCACACTCCTCATCATATCAAGATCAATACAGGGCGCTGGCACTCACCACCCGTGATCACATCCATTTCGGGCCCCTGATTCACACTCTAATGTCAAATGAGTAATAAATAAGGGACTATCAAATTGCAATTTTTCTCGTAATTTCCGCACAGGTTTTCGGTTATAATACCGCATTTCACCGTGACCTCCATTCAAAACAAAGCCCCAACGGTGGCTCATGGTAATACAACTCAACAGGCTGTACTTGTCGGATACAACTTGTTTGTTCACGATTTAAAGTTGTCCTACAATATGGGATAAATATTTAGTAAACTATATATCTAAGATAACTGCAATATTTCCCTAATTGTATAATGCTTTGCTGAGTCATAGACCCATGCAAGGTTCTATGCTCCCGTACACATGGCGCCAACCGACCTGTCTGTAAGAAATGCTTCAGTACAAGAAGAAGAAAAACGCCAGGCGGAGAAAAAGGCAACTTCGTTGTCGCGTCCTCTTTTTTTGATGACAATCGGAAGGGTGCCGTTTTTTTCGATGCTGGATTTTTTGCAGGCGGTGCGTTCTCTTTTTATAGCATTGACCTATGGCCTAGTAATAAGGAAAAATGCCCCGTTGGCGACGAGTGGCGCACGACCCGAAACTTCTCACGCTGACATTCGCGACACGCACTCAGCAGCGAAATCTTACCAACAGCCAATCACCTTCCGTGGATTGTAACGTAGCTGCGACATCATCTTTTTTTGCGAGTGGATCAACGGCCATACTGTTTTGACTTTAAGCAGGAAACATCCCGTAATATAACGGCAATCGTATGACGTTTCTATGACGACATCGATGCCAAGGTGACTTTGAAATAGGCTCCCAATAAACCTTTTCGCACTTTTGCGGGCGTATAACTCAGAAACCTGAGGGTTTTGGGTCTTAAAAAGGGCATGGCCGTGAACTTCACCAAAAGGTCCTCAAGCTGGCTATTTCAGTTTAAAATTCCATGCCAAACTGAAAAATTCCCTTTAACAGGTTTTTTGCGGTCTTGGGGAAAGCTGGACGGTTTGTTCCCACTCGCATCCTCCATTTTGATGCTTAGGGCACCTGAACATCGGCATTCTGAGTGTAAGGTATTTCGAACGTAAGCCTTGTGCTCGTAGGCCTTTTATGAAAGCGGATTGGTGTGCACATTGGTCTCCTAGGTGCATACCTTTGAAAACGGACGTTAATTAAACGTTGTCGTTTCGCCTGAGCCCAGCCTTCCTAAATTTCTCCCCGCCCCACAAAAGTTTCGAAATGCAAGCACCCTAGCATGTATCCAAACTTTAGCGTCGCGTAGTTCCCACTTTTGAAACGATTTCGGTGGTTTCTTACAGAATGATCGTTACTGTTTTAATAGCACGGTGGGGTCGATGTTTTCAAAAGGAAACAGAAGCCCGGTGGAGCACTCCAGTGTATTCACCTTCTTCCTTTTATGCGTGCCAGCCTGCGTTGTTTAATAGGGCCCTTTGAAATTGGGTGAGACCCATTATCGGATGGATGTCCAAGGATTTCTATCTGCCTGTACGAACCCCCCACCCCCACGTCAATTACGCATGGAGATGTTCCTGTCTTTAAAAAAAAAAAAACACTACAAATGCTATTTTACCTTTGCTCCCACAGTAAGCCAGCAAAGAAAGTGGTGCCGGAACAAGACCTGTTGCCTTAGCAGTTGGGTCCAGCTATGCAATGCAATGCAGTGGGTTCTCTCATTCAATGCGCTAAAACGCTGAACTTGCGACTCCATTCTGTTCATCGCGGAAACCTACACGATACAACCAGTTAATTTTACGAAAGCCTCGGCCTACTGCGCATGTTTCGACACCGTTGTTTGCATACATTGACGTCTTTCAGGACTTGGCAATGGTTTTCAGCATTTGGGCTCTAATCCGAACTTTGCAGAGCCCTCGTCTCTCATTTGTTATTATTACTTTTATTCGGTAGTTCACTAGGCTCGGATTAATTAACCCGACCTTCTGTTCAGCGACACTACGTCGAAAACTCTTACCCATGCCTACATCCCCTTCGGATTTGGAAACGCCGACAGTGAGAGCCCAAAAGAGTACTTCGCGTCCATGCAATTTTAATTTGATACTTTGTAGCAAGTGGTCAAGTATCCGGGACTAAAGGTATGGTTCCTGTTATGAAATACTAGGTGCTTTCAAGCGCGTCCATCATCTGTTCCTAGAAAGCTGGCTGCCTCGCATTTGACCTCAGCGTTGGATCATTTCGCCAATAAACAGGCTTCAAAGAACATAGTAGCATAGCTTCAAAGACCAATAGCAACATCAGTGATATCCCCCACGTCAGTAAGTATCAAAATGATGTTCCGACCCTTTCCATCGGGAAAATCAAGTGACTTACAGACGGGCGAACGGAAGGGAAACGAGGCTAGCCCCTCCCTGGGCTCATTTCTTTCCGTTTAGCACCGTCGAGCGGCCCCTGACAAATTGAGAGTGACACAAAAATGAAAAATCATGGTGATTAACCCTACCTGAGCTCCGCCTCTACTCTTGTAAGATAATTCTGACTGCGACCGAGTAGATTTTGATTCAAAATACGCATTCTCGCTTCGTACCACCGGATGGACAGGCTCAGAGTTAATCGCCGCTGCGTTTTGAAAGTGCCCTTGTAAGAATAGGCTACGTCAGGACCAGGGAGAGTATGCCCGTACGTACAAGACGACTCCCGAGTTGTTTTTTTTTTTTTTTTGTCGCACAAGAATCACTCGAAATGCCAGAGAACGAGGGCATAAGGGCCTTTCTTGCATGTACTACGTACAAGATGATGCAGTTGCGTCAGCACCGAGAAGCAAAGCCTTGTGCCGTCGCGCCAATTTGTTATAGTAAGAGATAACAGTCAAGCTTTTTTTCGCCCGCCACCCAGGCACGCGCCAGGAAGTTCATTGCCAGATTACTCGGCTCAGTTATTTTATTGAAGCAGCGCGCGCCGATCGGCGCGAACAAAGATTCTACTGCCGCGCGTTGGCGCGCCAATTTTACGCGGGAACTTTGGATTTAGTGTGGCGGAGTTCCGTGATGCATCGAGCCTAGTGTTCTTGCACAAAACACATTGGCAGAATCTGCATGAGAAATGCTTAGTATTTAAAAGCGAGGTGCGCACAGAACAAGACACATTGAACACTGGAATCGTGCTGCTTTCCTAACGCGGCCACTGAGACACCGCAGTGACGAGGTCCCTCCTAGCTGGCGTCTGTTTATGCCGCGCCTGCTATCGTGAGCAGCCCCGTCCCTGGAGAATAGCCGAGTCCAGACGCCTGGCCACGGGCGGAAGCACCGATAGCGCCGGCGGGCTCGGCGCCCAGGAACAGAACAACTTGGCAATCAGTTGGCGGAGATGCTAGGGCTATCCTTTCGTTTTGGTGAACTAGAGTGGCTCAAAAGCGGACTAGACCTCAGCGATCTTTGATGTGTGGTTACGCCCCTGTTCATATGGTGCCGGATTGGGCAGAGTTTACAGCTGGCGACGTGTGATGATATACACGCAGTGCTGGAGTCAACCATTTCCTGTCTTGCGTAGGGTGCGGTCTGACTCAGGACCTGAGCTGAACTCTGCAACGCACTGCCCACTGATGAGCTCGCAGCGCAGTGCATGTTACACCGCTTGCGCAAAACACAGCCTCAGTTTCCCCATGTGCGGCTTTCGGTAGGAAGATAGGCTGAGCAACAGTCAGTTGTGGTGGGTAATAGGTCGTATGGCAAAGTATTTTCAAGCAGTCAAAGTTCGTGCGAAAATGCAGTTGTACCGGATTCATTTAGGAAGGGGAAGTGGTCATGGCCATGCAGGTTGCGTGGGAAAAAGGCATTAACAGCTGTGACATGCACTGTGCCGCAGGAGGTCATACGAGACGCAAATAACGGAAGAATGAGTATGTGGGGCAAAGGATATGACGAAATATCGCATCGGGTAAAGATCGTACAACGAAAGATCGCACAGTGTTAACATCTTAATGTGCTATGTTATGATGCGCATGATGTGCATGTGTGCATGGGTGGCATGTTATTCGTCGGGTTGATTGGGCACGGTTGCGTCAGCGATTATTGGCACTAAAGGGCGGTTTCCCAGATGCCGTAATAGTGTGTCCAAGGCTGCCTTACACCACGGAAGTGTCGCTACAAAATCGGTTCCAGGAGATGGAGTGACGTCAGATAATCCTTTAAGCTGCCGAGGATGGGCAGAGGATCCACGGCTGAGGGCGAAGCCACATTGGTAAGCTCAAGGGACGACGGGGTCGGGCGTTTCCGTGTGAGAAATAGATAGCATTGCCTTAAGCCTCCCATGGTAAAAGTGGACCAGAAATCGTTTCTAGTTGTTACCAACTCAAAAATTCATTCAACAGTGTCACCGGGCATCACTGCTGTCTTTTGTGGAAATTTGTCTGCATTTTGGTTATTCATAACTAGCTCTTCATAACTACGTTCCGAGCCAAACGATCTTTGTAGCATTCATAAATTACGTAACGGTGGAGAGAAGGGATTGTTACTGGCGTGGCGTCATCACTTGTGGATAGGAAGTGACCGTAGAGGAACGGTACCAGTGAGCTGAAAACAAAGCTTAGGAAAAAGCGTTACGTAACTTATCACCGTTCCTTCACGGTAAAGCGACCTTCATATTTAAGACGTTCATGTCGTGGAAGTTTACATTAACGATCATTTGTGCAGTATGTTTTGATGTCTGAATCGAACGAATTCTCGTCCACGTTCTTTTGATGTCTTTTTTGTAATTGCTATTAATGATAGCATTTTCGTGACGCTTGCTTTAAAATGCAGCCTTTCACACGGAAAAACGGAATATCAAACCTTAACCAGCCTCGATTGAGCGTTCCCGATCAAGGCTGGTTACAATTACGGCGTGTGTGTCGCTTGGTGAGCCGATGAGCCTGAGATCTCTCATCTTTTTGATGTATTTATTTTTGTTCGCGATCTTTGCCGCGCATGATATTTTATCATATTTTGCCTTAGGTATGTTAGCATGCACTACCTTGTACTCTCACTTAGTGGAAGCCAAAATCATGGGGGTTTGTTGATTGAGATAGGTTCTTTTTTTACTTGAGTCTGGCTAGAGGCGCGCCGGTAGTGAGCTTATTTTCTCATAATGCATGATTTATGCGTGTATATATGCTTTCGTTGCCTCAGTTCTGCTTCAGCTCTCGCCGATTACGCGCATCACTATTGGCCGTGCATCCCACAGCAGCGGGAAGCTTAAATGACATCAAAGACAAGTGCTCTGGCTGTGTCAGCATGACCGGCGAGCCAAAGCCGTCCCCTCCTCCCCCCCCCCCCCCCCCCTCTGGCCTGCTGTTACCACGGCCGTCCTTTGATTAGGCCCAGCATTTTGGTTGTTCAGGTTTCGTGCCAAATCGGATCGTTTTTACAGCCGATTTTCACTTCCTCGGGTAACGTACGCGGTCGTATGGGCGCCGCGTGAAGTTCTTCACCGGACCGACGGGAGCGCGCCGCGCTCTGGCTTTTAGCGCGTGAAAGTCCAGCCGCTGTGCAAAGCCGTAGTCCGGAAATGGGGTCAGTGGATTGTAGCCGGCGGCAAGGCACTCTCCCGACCGGAGGCAAGGCCGTCCACGCGCGGCCAGAGCGGTGCGGGCGACGCGCGTGCGCCGGGCTGCTGCCGCTGCGCTCCCTGCACGCCGGCGACGAGCGTACAGGAAGCTGACGTCACTGTCACCGATGGACCTCAAGGCTTCGGCGGCGGTAAGCAGCTCCTTCCCTTGTCCCGCTCGATCGAGGCTGTTTACAGCTGCAGGCGTGTGGTGCTTGGCGGAGCAATTGAGGCCGTGGTTGTTGGTTGTTTGGTGGCTTGTACAAAGATGCGGAACTGTGCTGCATCCGTCACTCGCAGCGCGCTGTACAGCGGCGGGATGTACTGAACGCAATAGTTTCGATTGCCACAGCTGTTCCCGTCCCGTTCCCCTGTTCCAGGTCCCGGCGTGTCCCTCATTGGGCATTGCGTGCGCTCTGCTCCCCAGTTTCCTCTCCGTTCACCGAAGCACGGGTCTAGGCTCCTTTCCCGAGTAAGCCCTCAGGCCGACAGAGACACAGGAAGGTGCTCGCTAGTAGTCTTTGTGCTGGTAGGCTCACGCCTCGGCGAAGAGAGCTCTGCGAGCAAATGTGAGCCAATGACGTGACGAGTACGTAGATGGAAATGTGAGTCGTTCTTTCAGTGGAAGGGTGCCCACTCGCTGGTGGTTAATTAAGTGCATCAAACAGTAAGTACCCGCGATAGCCTCGATGCCGAGTTGTGGTTTACAGTCTCTAAACATCCCATTACGTGACATGCCTTAACGGGTCGTATAACTTATGGCACGATTTTCCTTGTACGCCTGGTGGTGACCCTGGTAAGTGTCGGTGCAGGGAAGCGGTGACGCCACCACTCGATAGACAAGGATTCTTGAAGGCCGTATACCACCTTTTTGTACTTTTCACTTGTTAGGTGAAGTGCGTCCGACTCGATCGGTGATACAGGTTTCTCGAATTCCCTCCGAAAAGCTCAGAATTTGGGTTTAAATTCCCTGCTTACCACTAAAGTAATACGATTCGCCCTCCTTTTTCAACGTGTCTGTGTTCTGAAATGCTTGCAATGCACGAATTTGTCAAAATGCTTACGTAATAAATAATACGAAAGCTTGAAGAATTTCATTGAAGGGAAAATATACCAATATTAGGCTATAATCACTGGAATTCATTGCGACGTAATATGGCTTTTGATTTCTCTCCTATGGCAGCTAGCACAGTGGGTCTTTTCTGAGCGTAATTTGGCCTTTAGAAACAAAGCATTACATGGTGTTCAGTGACGTGACGCACTGGCTCAAACCTCAATCAATGCGGTGCTCGGCAAATGGCTTTCGCCGCCCGCTGTGCCAGTTGCATTCTTCATTGTATTGACGTCATTCGTACCAGTAGACTTACCACTTCTAAGCTCCAAGGTCCCCAATGCGTAGGTTAAAACAACGTAGAGGTGCTATCCAGGCCCCTGGCATGACTTCAGTGGCCATATGGCCACGCATTCCACATCACAACGTCTTCATCTTGTCGAAGCAGGCGGTTCCTGCGCACCTCTTGACGCAGTTCCCAAACCGACATTACGGGCAAACGATGACGTCAGAGACCGCGTGACTTGGCAGTTAGATCTCTGGATGACCGCTTTTGGTACACAGGGTCTTGTGCCTACCTCTAGTCCGTGACAGCTTACGACAGCCCTCGGCAGATGCCGCCGTCGTCATGACGACGGCAGTCGCGACGAGTCCAGTTGTGGACAAGAGCCACACTCCTGAGGCTTCTAAGACAGAAAGAAGTGTGGCGCTGTAGCAGAGCGTTGCCAGAGCAATTTCAACATAAAGCTGATTAAAATGATCTTCTCATTATACATCGACACTGCTGCAGTGGCACTACCCAGTGCTTCTGTAGGACGCAACTGGTCCTGAGATTTCACGAGAGTATATTTTTTTTAATATCCCTCAAGGCGGGGCGCTCCTTTTAGGGTGAATGTCGTGTATAGCATGAACCCTCACAATCTTAGTACTTGTTTCAATTAATTTTTATGTAGCGTGTAGCATGACCGGGAGCATGCAGCAGGAGTGTGGTTTCGTATTCAGTTGGGGAGGCTTCACCCTCCCCCCCCCCCCTACCAACCTAGCCTTCATTTCCTCAACTTTGGGATGAAAGTGAGCCTAGTATGAGAAGAAATCTGTTTTATGACATATTTTGGGGATAGATTGAGTCGTTTTTTCACTGTTTAGCCCCCCCTCCCGTCCCGAAATCATTTTGAGAAACTGCGCACCTGGCATGTAGTCTGCTAAAACCGTCAGAAGTCTAAAACTGTCGTTGCGACCGTCGTCCGACAATGGCCGGCCGACTGTCTCTGACGCGCTTCAGTGCTTGCGAGAGTGTGCGACCCTCGCTTCCGCACTTGTCCGCCTTTGTTTACATTGACTGCCCTGTGGCTGGGCTGTGGTGACGTCATTGAGGGGCCCCGCATTTTCGTGATGCTTTGGCGCGGGAGTGTGATCTCCTGGGGAAGCTAAGTGGGGAATATGAGTGACGAGGCTAGTTAAGCGAAAGATAGTTGACGCTATTTCCAAGCTGTAACAGTGTTACGCATATAGCATGGCAGCATCAGGAGGGATTTTTTCATTTAAATTGTGACCAAAACGCAATGCAGCATTCCTGGTCTCAATGGACTTAGGTCTCCTGCGGCGACCACGTATTGCGAGTGTACCTTAGAAACTCGAGCTAGATTCTTTGGACGATTTAAAATGAGAAAACTTGCGCTAATTTCACGGTGAATGTGTGGGCCGTTTTCAGGCACGCCGCATTTGTCATCCGTGACGTCAACCAATATATAGACTTCTCACAGCCTTACCTCGCAGTTGCATCATTAATGCTGTCGCTGATGTCAATGGCTACCACTTGAGGACGTTGCTGTCAGAAGCTACAACAGGTCATGCCTTCATGCGACGGGACAGCCGTATTCCGACTTTATTGTATCATACTGGGGCTGGAAAAGCATATAAAATGCAAGAATGAAAATCAAAACGTGAAGACACACTCACCATATCAATATATACGTATGAATAAATGATCTCTCTCTCTCTCTCTCTTCTCATCTCTCTCTCTCTCTCTCTAGAGAGAGAGAGAGAGAGAGAGAGAGAGAGAGAGAGAGGAGAGAGAGCGAGGAGGAGAGAGAGAGAGAGAGAGAGAGAGAGAGAGAGAGAGAGAGAGAGAGAGAGAAGAGAGAGAGAGAGAGAGAGAGAGAGAGAGAGAGAGAGTAGAGAGAGAGAGAGAGAGAGAGAGAGAGAAGAGAAAGAGAGAGAGAGAGAGAGAGAGGAGAGAGAGAGAGGAGAGAGAGGAGAGAGAGAGAGAGAGAGAGCGGCTATTCTCTCTCTCTCTCTCTCTCTCTCTCTCTTCTCTCTCTCTCTCTCTCTCTCTCTCTCTCTCTCTCTCTCTCTTTTATAATATATATATATATATGCACTTTCGAAATGAGCATTGCTTGCTCTCAGATGGCCTTACTAAACAGGCCGTATCCCGGCTGTATTTCCAAATGCCCATTCAGTCTAGATAAGTCGTGACGGGTACGTGCGCCACTAACCTTTCTGGACTCAACCTACCTCAGTAAGGATTTGTCAACATAAAATCACTTCCACATATTTAAATGCAAACTGGCAACTTGGCGAATCGTTTCCTGTGTAAGTTCAAAATTCGTATCGTGCAGGTGGAACCATGTCGCCTGGGGTAAACACCGACCTCAATGTTTTTTTTTATTATTTTCACGGGGTAGTTGCAAAGCCATTCAAAGCAGCCTCCATTACATGTAACGAGTTTTCGTAGAACTACAAATGTAAACAGCAATCAAAGGAAGTGATCAGTCTTGCATAGAAAAAACATGACCGTGAAATACTTTAAAGTTCCCGGATTTACCTCACAACTTTGAACTAGACACTACTTTGTTCACATCAGCCTGCAGCCCGGCCCGGCCCGGCCAGCTAGGGATCCAGCCCGCAAACGCCCGCCGTGCTACAATGCTGACCCGGCATGAACACACAAGCACTAAGTTCACTGCAATCTACACTCTGCCATGTCTCCCTAATTTTAGACATACACACCAAGTGTGAATAGGTGTTATATCAGTGGCATCTGACGCACAGCCTTGTTTAGCTTACACCAGTGATATTGATTTTAGAGCAGAGATGAGCCCTCATTATGGAATCACCTGGCATGGCCTTTCAACCTGATTTCAAGATAGAAGTGACCTGGACTATGGAATTTTCCCCGCATCAAATTAAATATTTAGCACTGTAAGGCCAGTGTCCAACTCCAGATGAGAAGGGAGAGGTGTAATTTAAAATGGGTAACACCAAAATAGCCGCTTTCTGTTCCAACAATTATTGCGCAATTGATACACCAGTCACTGCGGGCCGTGAGTAAGCGAGCGAGCAAGTTACGGGTGGGCAAGTGAGCAACAAGTAAGCGAGGCTACGGCAACAACGGGCGCATGGCTTCTCTTTCATTTCTTTAATCATAAACATTGATGAGATATGTGTACGCTTCACCCTCACATTAGCAGCCAAGCGCAGGAAATGGCGTTTTTTTATGTAAATGACCAACATTGCTATGAAATGAAATAAGGCCAAGCTTGAAAAATTGAGTTGTTATTCGTGAGCTTTTTTTGTGAGATGTTTTCTTAGGCTGTTCAGTTTGCACAATCTAGTTTACGGGTGTGTCTTGTCTGCCATGAGTTGTGTGTGACAAAAGCTCTTGCTGCAACCATCAAAATGTCTGGATGGTTTTAAAACATAAGTCATAGCAAAAATGCATGACTTTTGTGTTAATTATTTTTACCGGTAAAAGCTCGTCAAGCCCGGCGCACAGCCCGGCTAAAAAACGCGTGCGTTGTTAAGGGTCAGATGGTGGGTTGACTGGTTGCGGCGTCTCTACTTCGGACCCTAAAGCTCCACTGCTGATGACCTCAAAGTTTTGCAACTTCAGCAAATAAAAGAGCGTGTTCTTCGGCATCAAAATCACACCACTCTCTCTGCAAGCCTCAAACATGAAGATCAGGACAGCTTTCTCTTTCTTACTTTTGCAGGCCACTGTACCCAAGATAGCATGATGATCTGGCCAGCAGTCGGTAGTTAAGAAAATACACTCGTTTTGCTGACTCGTTTGCCACAAATTGGCGGCACAGGTCGTTTCATTCCGATTAGTTGTACGCCGACCCTACATGGCCCCCTAAATGACCCAGTGTGACTTGGTTTCGTGGTGAGATGAACTGACTGGAGTACAGTTGAGAAACGGAGAGGGGAGTAGTTTTTGACGCGCTTTAATGTGATGCACCGAAATGTGACCGTTGACTCGACATACAACAATGACATTTAACTACCACTATGTTGTGTGAACATGGCCACCAGTTCACGCACTAGCCTTCTCTTCGTAGCACAATCCGATTCTGAAGGCACGAAAAGTGCTTTGCCCTCCTCCCTCCTTCCCCCTCCCACAAACACAACCTTGCTGAATTTCCGAAGCCTTAAAACATCTTCGTCATCGTCTTTAACCTACAGTGAGGCATGCACTTGGGATAAACACGTCATGGTAAGGTTACGCACATGTGATGCAGGTTCCGTACATGAAATGCAGTGTGGTTACATGACCACAAGATCGATGCAGACCAAAACACAAATAACGGACTAACGAAGAGACATTATGAGTGATGGTAGCTAACTGAAATAAGAGGTGCACATTCTGGATCTGAATATGGATCAGAGGCTTTTGAATACTTGGCCGAACGTTCAGACCCGCTAATATTCGTGTGCCGATAGCAGGCGATCAAATTAAATTTGGGCTAGCACCTACACTTTCCGGTATTTATTCACCACGCGAACAGCTTTACACGGAGAGGTTTGACGTTGAAATTCCCCAGTTTCAACACCGCCCGTCAGATACCTGCTGGTAATCCCGACGAAGACAAAGCTTGAGAGGCAAGTTGTGCGGTTACGTTGTTTTTAATGCAACAAAATGCACTGTGAAACATGCTTTATCCATACTGTGTCTGGAATTGGAAAAGCATGAGCTTCGGTTGCGTTTGCCCTAGAGTCCTTTCGACCAGCGGTGGAGATGGGCTGGGCTGGGATTGGGCTGGGATTTCAGGGCTGTGAGATGAAGGGGAGTGGAGAGTGCTGGGATACGTCTACGCATGCTTCTCCGAGTTCTCCTCTCCTCTCGGAGAATTAACCCGCACAGGGATCCCTTTTCGGGGCACGTGCGCATGCTCTGACGGGGCTTCTGCCGGGGTTGCAGGAACTTAGCCAGTCATGCCTGATGCATGCAACTTGCCCTGGACAAACGAAACGTTCGGAGGATTCAAGGTGAGGCGAGAATGGCAAAAGGACAGGCTAAACAGTGGCTGCAATATCCATTTCCTCTTTCATTGCTTGGGCTCCCTTTTGCTAGGCTCCCGCCTTTCTGAAGGCTTTCCAAGTCTCCCCGGGCGCGCGTTGTGGTGTGTGTGTGTGTGTGTTGTGGGTGTGTGTTTGTGTGTGTGTGTGTGTGTGTGTGTGTGTTGTGTGTGTGTGTGTGTGTGTGTGTGCATGGTGTGTGTGTGCATGTGTGCATGTGTGCATGTGTGCATGTGTGCATGTGTGCATGTGTGCATGTGTGCATGTGTGCATGTGTGCATGTGTGCATGTGTGCATGTGTGTGCATGTGTGAGCGGATTGGCCCTCGCACAGCTCCGTTGAGGGCAACTTTCGAAAAAATGATTTAAGCTTGGGCGCTGCCCGTTCGGCTATGGCGTTTTTCCCTCCTATTTTTTTCGATATCATGCGCATTCCAACTGTCCCTCATCCATCACTCGTCTGTGAGAAAAAGGCTACATTGTTTTGAAAAGTTGTCTATTGCCACAGCGTGGTTTAGGAAAATACGCAAGCTTTCCAACTTCCTAGAAGATCTCCAGCCACCACTGCTTTTTTGGCAGGAACACCACCGTGGTTTTAAAGATGTTCGGGAGCAGGCCATCATATTATATATATGTATATATATATATATATATATATATATATATATATATATATATATATATATATACCAGTAGACAGTACTAGTCATTGCCACACGGCCCGCCATTTCACCAATGCGCCATTAACAACAGGACGCTAACATACAGGCAAGGGTGATGTCAAGTTCGAGGGTTTCGAAACAGTGAAGAGCTCGCTTTTGATCCATATCTCCAGGGCATCTGACGATCATAATGTAAGATGGCCAAGAGGCCTTAAATGTGGCAGTGTGGTCGAAACATCGTGTGAACTGCTGAAAAAACGCCATTGAATCCAGAGGCCACGACTGCCGATGCTTACAAAGCTTGCAGCCAGAAGTAATTTTCAGACGAAGGAAGAACGACCATATGAGTGATGTCTTGCGGGAGCTTGAGTGACTTTCAGCCAGAATATGTACATACCTGTACCACGGTCCCGCCGTTTCTTAAGCCTTTGACATCAGAACCAGTCTCTCGCTCCCAAGCGTTTTACTAGACGTGACATTCGCCAAACCGCCGTACCACTAGACATCCTGATTGCCTTGCGACTCCCTCGATACGATCTGAGTCTGGGAGGCGAAGGTGTCAGCAATCAGTCGCAACCGCATTCAGCGACCTGCTCCAGCCATTCGTGCACTGGGCCGAACACGCTTTATGACCGAGATACGAAACCACATGGTAAGAAGCCAGCAAAGTTTTGACTACACGGCTGTATATTTCTTTTATGTTACCATGCACGACTAAGTATATGCTTTGCCCTGTTTTTGAGTGTCAACCTTTTGACCTGCCGTGTGATGTTTTGCCTGACTAGGGGTTCAAAAAGGCTACAATGCATGGACCTGCGTCATGGCGTACATAAATAACTAATCAAATAAATGAGACAATCGGAGCCTTAGACGGCCGTTATGTTCTCCACGGTCACGAAAACCGGAAATAGAGTGGTTTATGTTGGAAATCTGCCTGAGACAGCTGACAATGGGCGCGAGACGTTCAGGCGTTAATGATAAAGACCGTGGGGCGAGGAAGCCATGGGATGCGGCCATAATTCCCGTGCTTGAAAATCCTGTCTTTAGCAACAGGTGCAAGTGAACGGGAAATAGTTTGTGAGTGGGGTCAAATGTGTTTAAATGCTGGGAAATTTCCTCGCTGTTGCTCCTGCGGGCTGTACTTGTTCCCGTTTGAAGACTATACAATCCCTTTTGTATCAGCCAGCGACATTGCTAAAAGCAATGGGCTCTGGAGCGGGGCATATAGCTTCTAGGGCTCATTGCCCAACTTCTGTTTTGAAATTTTGGGATAGCATTGCTCTGAGTGTGTGGTTTCGGGGGGGGGGGGGGGAGAGACACTATTCCAAAGAGCTCGGAGTTCTTAGTAGTAGAATGTCGATCAGTTCGAATCTCACTTACTCGAGCAACGTACAAATAAATATGTCCCGACATTTTCGTGAATGTGAAGCGTTCATCCCTTTGTTGATGTGTTTCGTTTTTTTTGCAAGTTTCCCACACATTTGTACGAAGACATGACGATTTGTTGTTTTGCCTAAGCATCATGCACATCTTGCCTCACTCGTTTTATGTTGCAAGTGAAAAACACCTTAGTTGCTGCCTTAACGCCATGGAGAGCTTTGTTGCAATTGAATGACTGGATCTCCTGCATCTCGTCATTTCTCGTTTCCCGCCGATTTCCTCGTAATAGGTAAACACCGAATACCGACATCAGCGCAAAACGCCACCAGACGGCGCGCCAGGGCCGCCGGCGCGCCAGAACCCCCCTCTACGTCATCGCTCTTGCGCCCTATGATTGGCTGCTGGGGCTTACGCCCCGCCCGCAAACGCAAAGGACACTAATATCTTCTGGCGGTCACGAGTGTTTGGCGTCAGTCTGCGTTGGGTGCTCGGGGGAGGTGGGGCGAGAATCGTGGTTCAGCGATATAGTGTGGCATTTCGCACCAATTTATCTGCTGCCATGTATTCCGAGATCCTGGGAATGCTTCAACAAGACTCCTTCAAGGAATACAGGAGCTATCTGGATCTTATGGGGGTAAGCTGAAACTTTATAGCCGTGATCGTCGTGTGCAGGCACCCTCTAACCTGGCCAGCAACCGATTGGAAAGTGGCGGTAACCGGCTCGGGTATCCCAGATTTCGTCCGCACTATAGCCATTCTATGACCTGGATTTGAGGCAGTGACTTCTTCGCCGCTTTCAGCCGCGCGTCTCCTCCGCGCGGTGTAGTTAGATGTGAGAGGTCGCCCAGGTGGGACCAACTCCGGACGACAGGCGCCGGGTCGGATGTGCTGAGGGGTGGTGTGTTTTGCACTGTGTCTGTGATACCAGTACCAAAGAACAGTAAGATAGCGTCCGCTGACGCGGATATCCGTACTCCTGGTCCCGTGGAAAACAGGTAAACTGCCACGGGCTGATGAGCTATAGGATAGCAGTTGCTGTTGTGTTGGTGTTTTATGATATCGCTACTGCTATCCGTAAGGCAGCCACATTAACCACAGCAGACTTGGTTTGCCCAAGACGCTGAGGTGTATTGTTCATGTTCTGTTTGAAATGAATGTGCTGGGAGTTTAACGCCTGATGATTGACTCCCATAGACACTTCCATCCGTCGACCCCTTAAACACGCTCAACTCTAAAATTTAACGTTGAGTTTAGTTCAGAATGTTGGTGCATGAGAAAATCGTTCGAGCCGTGTGAGAGAAATAACTTGGCTTTAGCCTATAGATCATTTTATTGGGAAGTTGTCTACGGGCAGCAAAGTTACCCATCAAGGGGACGCAGGTCGCCATTCATTCTTCGCGATTGGTGTTTACTGTAATATGTACCAACGTTTATAATTGTCAAGAATTAGTCCAGTTCGAATGGATAATGCGGGTAAGTTTGGTACACCACTCCCTGATCAATTATGTGAATTCCGAAATATCGCAGACTTCTCTGTTGACTAAGTTGAGACGGCACGACACACACATACTTACGGGTGCAGCACAACGAAGTCGCCATCCACTGCTGCTCCAGAGTGCATGTCTGGCCTTCTTTTTTGGCCATCTAAGTGTTGTCTCTAGATCGCTCATTGTGCGGTGGGAGGCATGTTTGACTGGATACCAGTCCTCTGGCCGGAGGGCACGCATGCGCTTTGCGTTGATTCGCGAACGAAAAGCTGGGATTCCGGTGGAATAGTTCGTATGGCAATCAGTGCATGTCATCCCTCTTTTGTTTTGCACTGTTCTGTTCTGCTTGCTTTTTGCTTGCCGTGTCTTAGGAGTTACGGAACACTTTTCTGAAAAGCCTGCTTCATTTGTTTGGTGTATTGTGGTCATTGACACAGAGCAACGATGAGTTTGGTTCCCATTTCGTTGCTGAAGCACACGGCCAGGCTATGCTTCCGTTGGAAAGCACAAGGTAAGTCGCGTCTACAGTTTGCATAGAAATCGGGCCATGGATATAGACATTATCAAACGCGCGAAATAGCTGCATTTTACAAGATCGACTGGGACAAACACGATTTTCTACCTTGCACTGAAACCTGTTTTTATTGGTTTTGGATGAGCAGGAGCCGAAAGGTCCTTTAATGGGCTCCTGCGATGCTGCATGAAGGCACGGCACAACAGTTAATGAAAACAACTACACCAGTTCGCACGGTTGCGGCCATTTTAACCCAAGATTAAGGTGCTTGCACCAAGATTGTGTCGCGGAAATGTTAATGCTAAGGTACCCGGTAAAGCCCAGAAGCTCGCGCTGGGATCTCTTTAGCTATTCAAAGGCATGGTAGAATGCACGTCTCCTACTGCCGAAGGCTAATGGGGTATTAGTTGCTGGGGAACTCGTACGATAGCTGCATCGTACGTTCAGCTGGGCTGCGTTTGCTAGTGGATGGAGTGTTCCGTGGCATTTGCTTTGCTGGCAATGACGCAGTGCCATGTGCGGCCAAGAATAGTTTGCTTTTCAATTGCGCGGCAGAGCCCATGGACCATTCGTTGCGTTCGGGGCTCGTCCCTTGGTGGCTCGATACTGCTTGTCAGTTGTTTCACGGTGCCCAGTTACATTAAGCGTGAGAGTCTGACGTCACGCTGTTGTTCCTGCCCCAAAATAGTTTCCGAGTACCATGAACTTTAATGTGCTAGTCAGCCGGGCAAAACTGTCCACCGGCGCGTGCAACGCTCATGGCAGCTTTTCGCGCTGTTCGCCGCGTTAGAGCCGTGAGGCGCAGTGCCCTTCTCGGGAAAACGCTATGTATGTATGTACTGCATCGTATGTTCAGCTGGGCTGCGTTTGCTAGTGGATGGAGTGTTCCGTGGCCAATGTCGCCTGGAGTGTGGCTGGTCCTGTGGCTGGTCCCTTGCCAGTGTCGCCGGGGGTGTGGCTGGCCCCTTGCCAATGCCGCCGGGAGTGTGGCTGGTCCCTTGCCAATGTCGCCGGAAGTGTGGCTGGTCCCCAACGAATCGCGACACAGCCGCCGGTTGGGGAGAAATTTGGGCGGACAGGTGAATGCTGCCCGTTGTGAAGCGCGCCGTTCGAACGAAATCCCGACTCAATAGGTCGCATTCTTATTGCGCAATACTTGAAAGGCGAGTCAAAATCGTCGCCATTGACGTTTTGCAGAGAAAGCGCTCGGTGGCAAGCGCTCGTGACCGAAAGCCCGAATGGAGACCGCTATCTGCTGCAACCACGCGAGGTGTAACATGCAGTTGTTTGCTGTAGCAGATAGCGATAGTGAACTTCTGGTAGCTGCTAAACTTTACGCTGGTGAAGCGCTCTGTCCGATTGGACGTGCTCTGGACGCCTGTTTTCTGTGCTCTGTATAGCCATTGCAAGTGTCGTCGTCAATGACCTACCTCAAAAGCGTAGGAACCCGTGGGTAATGGCATCCAGTTGCAAAATTTCAGGTTTATTCCCATCACGTATAGAAAGAAGCGCCTGTGATATAAGTGATTTATATCTCGAGGTTAGGCGCCACTTTCATGACGGTGCTGCGTATTTGCATCTCCCTCTCCCCCCCCCGCCCCATTAATTTTGCCCGAGACTGTTAACTAAGTAATGTTGGCGATTAACCCATTATGTGGAGCCATGTCACTGCTAAGTCATGAGCCACGTCACTGCAAAGTTCTCCCTCTTTTGAAAATCGGAATGTCGCTCGTGGGAATCGAACCCACGTATTACTTGCGTCTCGAGCCGCCGCGTTCTTCACTCGCTCATCGAGGCTAAGCCGTCGTCTACGTCAGCCTCTGTGCCGCAGGGCCCTGGCCGGGACGTTCAGCGCAGACATTTTGCACTGCTTGAGACGGGGCGGGGTTTGACGCTGCTCCTAACCGTCATCACCGTGTGCACTAGCGATATGTTATCACGCGGTTTGCTGTCGGCAGAAGAAATGGGTATCGTACACTTGCCAAGGACTTTACTCTGAACTTGGGTTGGCCGCGGGCTGATGTGTGCATTTTAGCGGTGACTGCTCTCGGTCTGCGATAAGCTTGCTATCTCCGTGCCGCTATTTGCTCCTCGATCAATCGATCCTCAAACAATTTTCAATCGCGTTTAATGTTGCTAGTGGCTCAGTCTTAAATGGGTATATGGTCCCACCCCTGCTGTGAGAACCACACCCCGGGGGACAATTGCGGCTGAAATTGGCTCCAACTTTGATTGTCCCTCTCGTGCGTCGTCGATCAAAGGCCGGGGAGCCTCTGTACATTCATGTGATAATCTGGACGTCGCCGGGGCTCCATCGGAATTGAAAAGTGAAAATGCGCTGCGCCACGGTCTGGCGCGACGCTCATTTTCGTTTCCTGAGCGTGGCACTCACCGCGGAGAAACCTGGGCTTAGAAGAGTCGTGACGGGCCATCCCGACAGTGGCTGCACCGGCGGTCGCCGAGACCGCGCCGGCGCCGACGTGCCGGCAAATCAGCTATTTTAAATTCAAGGCTAGCCGGGCGCTGCCACGCCGCTGAAGATGGCTTCCGCGCTCTGTCCTCTCCGGCGCTCTACCCTCTCCGACGCTCTGCTCCCTTCGGCGCTCTGTCGCTCCGGTGCTCCGCCCCCTTCGACGCTCTGCCCTTTCCAGCGCTCTATCTTCCCCGGCGCTTTGCCCCCTCCTGGCGCCCTACCGCCCTCCGGCGCTTATCCCTGGCGTTCTGCCCCCTCCGGTGCTTCGCCCTCTCGACGCTCTGCCCTCTCCGGCGCTCTGTCCTCTTCAGCGCCATGCCCTCTCCGACGCTCTGCCACCTCCGGTGCTCTGTCCCAGTGCGCCTGTGGTTGCTGGCGGCCCGGCGGCCGCAGGACGAGCCGAGCGCTCCGGTGGCGCCGGCCCGCGGCGAGGCGCTCGGCCGACGGAGCGGCCCGTGAGTCGGCGGGGCGCCTCACCGCCAGTTCCCGTACCGTATGGGCTACAGAAGTTTCAAAGGCATCGGCGCTGGGCGCGTAACAGGTCGTTGGTTACGTGAGGTCCGTCCTCTGGCGTAAGCTGTTTGTCACGAGCAGGACTACGAGCTGGATTGCACCACTCTTGCACATCTCTTGGACAGATCGACTTAGAAACTTTCGTGTTCAGTTGTTACGACAGACTTTAAGACTAGTGGCCTTGTATGGCTCTTTGTTTGGCAGTTTGTTTTTTTTTTGTAGAGAGCGTTCGTTCCATTTAATCCTTGCCTTATGATCATGTTTTCAACGACCTCAGAAATAGTGATGCCCGCTTTCTGACGTTTCAATTGCAATGAATGTCACAAGGCCTGAACAGCTGTAGAGGCATGTCAGTCAATTGATTTCGAAGGGCATGGGGGGGGGGGGGCAAGAAGACAAAATCTGAGGCGGGGAGGCAACCATGTTTTTAAAATGTGTACCTCCACTTAATTATCTACGGGCCTAATGTGGATTCCGGTTCGGTACGAAGCCGCGGAAAACGTGTCCCTGAGATGTATCACTAAGCGTAATTTCCCATGTTAATGCATGCGGAAAGTGTGCTCTAGTGTGGATTGTTATTATAACTGATCTTCAAATGTTTATTTTGTTTGTTGGTTGTGTCCAGCTATGTCCTGTTTCACCCGTGTCCCCTGAAACCAGAAGATGCTTTTCATTTTGATCACGCATCCCAGCCGGAGTCAAGCTGGGCCGCTTTTGGGCGCTGGTTGGAGTTTTGCCGGATCGGTCACTCTAAATGGCAGTCGGCGTGTGAGTGGCGAATGACACCAGCTTGGCGCCGCCGAAATGTCGCGCGCCGCCGTCCGGGTCGGCACAGCGTCACTCCTCGCCGCCTTTCCCCGGCCGGGACGAGGCCGCGGCGCCGCAATGCTGCCGCGCCCTCCGGCTGTGCTTGTGTGACCCTGCACTCCTCTGCCGCCGTCGCTGACGCTGCTGTCGCCTCTGTTGCAGATGATGCCCCCCTCGCCCACCTACTTCGGCGGCTCAGGGCTGGACAGCACGTCCAAGCCGCAGCCGCCGGCCCCCGGCTTCCCCTTCGTGCACCCGAGCGCATCGCGACGCCCCAGCGGACAGCCGACGCTGGGCGGTCTGGCCGGCCTCGGCCGCCAGTCGTCTAGCGCGGCCGACGTCAGCCTGGAGAGCCCACTCAGCCCCGCCGTCTCGCTGCCGCCGCCGGCCGCCGGCGCGCTCCACCGCCGCCTCGACCGCAGCCACAGCGAGCCGGTGGCAGAGCGCAAGCTGCCGCCGCAGAACTCGAGCCGCTACAAGACGGAGCTGTGCCGGCCGTTCGAGGAGAGCGGCCAGTGCAAGTATGGCGAGAAGTGCCAGTTCGCGCACGGAGCGCACGAGCTGCGCAACATGTCGCGCCACCCCAAGTACAAGACGGACCTGTGCCGGACGTTCCACACGACCGGCTACTGTCCGTACGGCGCGCGCTGCCACTTCGTCCACAACACGGACGAGCAGCGGCGGCCGCGCGCCGCGCTGAGCTCGGCCGGCGAGTCGCCCTCGCCCGGCTCCATGTCTGGCTCCAGCTCGCCCACCTCGATGCTCTTCCCGGACGAGGCGTACAAGTCGGTGCTGACGCCGAGCCCGGTGCCGCAGCCGTTCGCCGTGTTCCAGTTCCCGACGCAGCGCGAACTGGGACTGCTGCTGGCGCTGCCGTCCAGCCCCAGCCCCACCGACTCGCTGGCCTCCGACCTGGAGACGATGAGCCTGTCGTCGGCCGGCAGCGCTAGCGGAAGTCCGCCCAGCTGCTCACCGCTGGACCAGCCGCGCAACCTGCGGCTGCCCGTCTTCTCGCGCATGCGCAGGGAGGACGCGTTCGCGCTGTGATAGCCGGGCCGAAGAGCGGACCGCGGGCGGCGGCGGCGCGGCGCGCCGGGAGAGGCTGCGGCCGACCTGACCTGGCCGGCGCCTGCCCGGCGGCCGGCGCCGCCACCCCGGCCCCGGCGCCCAACATTGTGCCTTACTCACGGGACCAAGAGGGAGCGAGCGGATCGAGCCACGCCGGCGCTGTGACGTCACCGGAATACGCATGTGATGGACCCCGTTCGGCGACATTCGTACGGCGGGACGCGGTTGCACTTTAAATAGCTGTGAAGTGCCGTGGCTGGCACGAGTAGACGTTTATCCTCATAGAGAGTAGTTATTTGGTTTATTTTTAACAGAAAATTTGGGTAGCTTCAGTAGTGCCTACTAGTGTCGGGCGGCCCGACGCGTTCGTGATTAGTGGCGCGTGTGACCAGACCAGCCAGCCTCTCTGGGGGTATTAACATATTCATTCGCCCTGTCTTCGGCCAGCCGGGACTGCTCCAATGTCATTCATCCATATATCGTAATGCTTATATTTATGTCACACTTATTTATTTGTATCGAGCATCAGTTTAGTTACATTATAGATGTATCATTATTTATCAAGTCGTCCTGATTTTGTAATTTGTAATACACCTAGCGGAGCGGGCGCGCGACGGTGCTGGAGGCGCCGGGGCCTGTTTTGAGGCCGGGGCCTGTTGGCTGCGCGCACCGACAGAGCACCACTGACGTCGGGCAGGCCGAGTCGGTTTTACCAGCGGACACGGCTGAGACCCCTACTAACCGTACGCCTCGTTGGGCTCTCGTTTATTTCCGTTTGAATGTTAACACTGACGTTCGCAGCACAGCTGCACCACCGGACCCGGCGTGACACTCGCGGGTTCGCCCAGGAATTTTATTTTGACGTTTGACCTTTCCGGCTGTTGGTGGGCGGCCGCGGGCGCCAGCCGGCGTCCGTGCCGTCGATCGTATGACGCATGGTGATGTGTTCGGCAAATACACGAGTGTTCGATGAACTGGACAAGTGTTGCTCGCAGCCACGAGCGGTGCGTCACGACTGAGAATGTATTCTTCTCGTTAAACACCACTAAAAGTGGTCGGTGGGAGCCGGCGACACTGCGGCTGGTCCACGACCCTGAACTGCCGCGGGAACCGAGGGGTTCCCCACTGCCGGAAGCCATGCATCAGACATGCATAGCAGCAGCGTGAAACATTTTGAACCGCAACGACGAGCTCCCTCGGCTTCGCAACAGGACAAATACAGTGCTGCAACGGATCAGGCCGGCGCAGCACAGGCACACGCCAGCTACAGCGGGGGTAGCAGAGCAGAGCCGTGCGGAGCGAGAGACCGCCGGCATGGGCGGCGGCGCCCCTGCTGCAGCGGCGGCGGCCGCGGTTGAGCAACAGCCGAAGCGGGAAGCGGAAGGCGACGAGCGAGGTCGCCGCGCAGGCCGGCGGCCGCTGGGGGAAGGAGCGGCCCTGAGAGGCGCCGCCCCGCCGCCGCCGCTGGCTACCGGCTACCGGCACGCCTCTCCTGCCGGGCCTCCCGTACAGCCGCACAAAAACGGCCCGACTAGGCGCGGCCCCGGAGACGCGGCCACCGTGACCCCCGCCGGAGAGGCCCCCGCCGCGCGTGACGGCGGCGGACGCTCGCGGTCCGGCCGGCCGCCATGATCGCGCGGCGCGGGTCACGTGACCGCTGTCGTCATCGCCGTGACGTCAGCGGACGCCGCGCTAGAAATGGCCCCCCCGAGCGTCGCGCGGCCGGCGGCGTTCGCTGAAGAGCTGCGCACTCATGGCCAGGCTTCGGGAAGCGCCTGACCGGGGGGGGGGGGGGGGGGGCGTGGGCGGATCCCACGCGAACCGCCGGCGCCGCGTCACCCGCCGCAGACAGTGTGGCGGCGGGGAGGGGGCGGAGGGGAGACCCCGGCCTACGCCTCCACGCTACGCTTGTCGCCGGTCGGACGGCGCGTGGCCGTACCCCTCATCCGGTGCCGAGCAGTGTTGTTTCGCGTCACTCCGTGTTGCATCAGCTCCCGCTGCCCACCGACCAGTGATCCCTGGGGGAGGGGGAGGGCGCCCCCGACTGCGCACGGCCAGCGCGGCCGCGGCTCGGCCTGCTCGCGGAAGTGTGCTGCCGGGCGGCGCGACACGCCACTGGCGGGCTCGCCCGGGCGGTGCGCGGCGGCGCTCGCGCACGGCCGGTCCTCCTGGCGTCCTGTACGCTTGCCGGCCGATCAGAAGATAGGCTAAGTCGCGGTCGTCGCGCTGGTTTCCCTTTTAAGAGCCGCATCTGCCGCGCCGCCGGCCGCTGCAAGCCAGCGCTGCAGCAACCGGTCCGGGCATGAGCCCGATATCCTCTCCGGAGAAAAATGGGGGCCGAAAGTGTCCGGCCGCCGCGTGAGTCACGGCGCTGGCTCGGCGGTGCCGACGCTGACACCACGTCGCCGCGCCAAGCCCGCGTCGCTGCTGGTGTGCTCGGGCCGGGAGCTGCCACGGCGGTGCGGCTAGGCCCCTGGCACGCCGCCGCCGCCGCCGCCGCTGCCGCTGCCGCTGCCGCTGCCGCCGCTGCCGCCGCCGCCGCTGCCGGTCGCGTATTTTCAGGCAGTCGGACGGCGTGCCAAGGTTAAACAGGACGCTCCCCTCCCCGCCGTCCGTGCCGGCACCCCGGCGGCCCAGCCGGCGTCCCGCCGTAATGAGGAACCGTTCTCAATGGACCCGGTGCTGGTGGCTGGGCTGCTGCGCGACGGCCCAGCAGGTGCGGACCGAGCGTTGCCCAGCCGCTGCGTGGGTGTGCCGCGCGGTGCGCCGGCGCGCTACAGGTGCCTAGGCGCCGTAGCACCGGCCGTCAAGGCTGCGTCACTACCTCGAGACTCATGCAGGGTATTAGGGTCGCCGTCAGAAATCGGTTTCATCGAGTTCGCAGAACCGCAATTCATGGAACGCACACACGATACGTTGAGCTGTATGTTTCGGTACGCGTAAGAAACTCGCGGCAAGCGCCGCTGGCGTTCAGTTCGTGACTCTCAGCTAAGTCATTGTTGAGTTTTCGCAGGGCACCTCACGCCGTTTAGTAGACTTTTCAGAACAGCCTAGCTGGAAAAGACAATACGTCATTGGCTACGGGCTCAGGTGTTATCAGGTATGATAGGTGGTAGGGGCTGTATGACCATTCGCCGCTGACGCGCCCTAAAACTACAGAAAGCCGGTAGGGCAAGGCAAGGTCGACTTCGCAGCTTCCGCCGTGGGGGAACGCGATCCGATAATATTAAAGTAAAGTTAGCCATCAAAGTAAAAGCCAAACAAACACATTCCTCCGTATGAATGACATCACTGAGGGACGCTTATATAGCATGTGTGTATATCAATCGCATGATGCAACCACGGCTAGTTCATGGTTAATGCAAGATGGGATATGATGCAAGCCACCAAGGCCATGAGCTCCCGGTATTTCAACATTAGGAGTCGGGAGTAATCTGACAACCATCCGCCTTCAACACACCGGGATGCGCTGATTAAATAACCTTGTCAAGCAAGCATGGACTATGTAGACGAAACTCGTTTCGAACTGAAGGTTGGAACAGTTTGGCTATAACGGCAAGCTTCGACGTCTCAGGCTGAAGCTGGGAACAGCCCGAATCACTGAGATTTGCAAATATAGCCGATATTTTATTGACAGTGTCGTTCAATCAGCGCCACATGGCATACTGAAGGTCGATGATTACCAAAGTAAGAACTTATACCTCAAAAGATAGGGGCTTGATTGGTTTTGGCTGTCGACGATATCAGATAAATGAAGGGTGGCGGTTGCTTTGGGTTCAAAATACTGTCTGACCTCATATGGTAAAATAAATAAAAGTGCATCCCACACCTGAATGCAAGTTGGATCCAACCCTATCAGGCACAGATCTGGGGTTTGTGCGTCACGTCACGCTAACATTTCGTACCGTGACGTCACGTAACGATAGTAGAATGCATCATGACGTCACGTGACGCTGTCAGTGTGTCGTGACGTCACGTTACGCAGTCATTGTGTTGGGACATCACGTGACGATGGCAGCATGTATTTTAACGTCACGTGACACCAGGAGCTGCGGCCCCGACTGACCTCCTGACCTCAGGCTGCGGTACCGACTGACCTCCCATGTGTTGAGTGTCACCTGGCCTGACGTCAACATCATAGCTGCGAAGTCGGTGGAAAAGTTTTAGGCCTTAATAAGAAAGCTTCTGCTGTTGGTGTGCTGATGGCCAGCCAAGCACAGGCCAGGCAAGAGGATCCGTTCATGTTCTTCCACAACCCCGAGCGGTTCAGTAGAGGGCTCATTAAAATTTACGCCAGTTCTGATTGATTCGCCCGTTTGCGTCGGCACATAACAACGATAGAAGTCACAAGTGCTTACCAGCCAATCGCCCTGTTGCAGAGGTGGCGCACCTCCAGCTGCTGTCCACAGGAACGGTCAAGAGCTCAACACGTGGACCGCGCTTGTGAGTCGGTCAGTCCCCTGACGAGCAAGGAGGACCCATCCGAAGTTGTCGGAACCCAGAGCTTTCTAAGTTTCTAAGTTTTGTCTAAGTTTCCCGTTTTGGGAATCTAGGGAATTTCATCTATTCACCAGTCAGGACGTACTAACAATATATTTAGCAAACATGCATACATTTTATAAATATATACATCAATTGAAATACTTTACGCGCATTTCATAAAGAAATATATCGGGTCAATCAAACACCTGTGCTTGGCGAGACTTCTGCTCCAATCTGCAGCTTTGTGTGTTGGTGATAAGACCAGCACGAGACTAATACGAATGCTTACCTATTGAGGCATTGTGCTGCAAGACAAAAGATAAAGGATGAAAAGCCTTGTCAAATACAGGTTTTCAAAGAATGCCGGAAGCATAACACAACTTTACTACAATAGAATTGTACCTTACACAACGTACGTGAGTGTGCAACGTGCGCCCTGTTTCCTTTCGACACCGCTTCTCCGTGGCGGCTGAGCGAGAGCTCCGCTGCAATTCACAGCTCTATCACGTGTCACGAGACGCGGCCGAACGGGTCACGGAGGCGGCAGGCCGCAGGCTTGGCGTCCCGTGCGGTGGGTCGGACACCGGCTCGACCCGGTCCCGGCTCCTGAGCCGGCCGGTGTCTGGCGGGTCCCTGCAGCACGGCCGGGCGGCGCTCCCGACTTCAAACCCGTCTCGGCTGGCTGCAGCGCGCAGCGCTAACCACGTCTGCTCCAAGTTCGTGTTTTGGTTACACAATGTGATAGGGTGAAAGTGATTTTCAGGTTTGCGCGCAGCGCGCAAAACACCGAGCGCCGGACGGAGCGGTGGCCATCGGCACGGACCGGGATAACGTGCCAGTTTCCGTCTGCAGACGTTGGTAACGTCGGCCATCAGCACGGGCCGGGGATAACGTGCCAGTCCCGTCTGCAGACGTTGGTAACGTCGGCCATCGGCACGGACCGGGGATAACGTGCCAGTCCCGTCTGCAGACGTTGGTAACGTCGGCCATCGGCACGGACCGGGGATAACGTGCCAGTCCCGTCTGCAGACGTTGGTAACGTCGGCCATCGGCATGGACCGGGATAACGTGCCAGTCCCGTCTGCAGGCGCTGGTAGCGTGGGCCGTCGGCACGGACCGGGGATTACGTGCCAGTCCCGTCTGCAGATCCTGAAAACAGTGTCTTAGCATTGCCGACTTTAGGTGTAGAGCAGCACTCTATGAGAATGATTTTTCACTCCTGCCTGATATTGTCTAATCGCACATGCCAAACCCATACTTCCCTTTCCGAGGCTTTCAGATGGCATCCAAAACCGAGTTCACTTATACTTGGGGGTTGGGGGGGGGGGGGGGGATGACTCGTCTGTCAGCATACCATGCGAAAGGTACTGACTTTTTGTTTGAGGGTAGCAGGAAGAAGTCTGCCTTTAAAAAGTCATTAAGTTTCCTGTGGAGCGAAATAACTGCTTACCTTATCTGCTTTCAACACATCATTTGTAGTCAGAGTTAGCCATTTCCGGTTTTAATCCATCGAGTTTTTCCATAAGACAAATTATGATGCCACAAGACACGTACCTGACTTATTTTGTTCCACATTCTTGAATATTTGCCTCAAATTTCTTAAAGTGGTCCCTCATGGCTGCTTTAACCAGACGTTATCCATAGTTGCCATGGTTTGCTGACTGGCAAATAGCTGTGCTGTATGTATATACACTATGTATTTAACACATGGATACTCTAAGCTACATGGTACTTGTAATATAAGGAAAATATCAGTAGGAAGGAAATAAAATTGGCGCCTTTGCTGCAGTTGAAAAAGCGAGCAGCGAAACTGGTATGGCCATCCAAAATTTATGTAATTTTTGGAGAAGAGAGATTGCTTTGTGGAGCACACCCATTATTTCCCTTGACAGATGCTAGACATGGCAAGCAGAATAAGCTGTTCAAAGTGTTTCGAAGAGTTTGGATTCGCGTGTTGCCAACCTTGTCTGGTGTCATCAAGCTGACACCAATGAACTGAATGAAAATGCAAGCTGAAACCAGCCAGAAATAAGCTTTATGATGTTTGTTATCAGAAGTGCCGCTGTTAACAAATAGATGAGGTGAGTTGAGATGATGTTCAACATATGGGCTACTCCAAGTTAGGTTAACTTGGTTAATTGCATGACAAGTGGCGATAGGAATTGTGCAAGAATCAGTGACTCACAACTGCTGCTGTGATACAAACAGGTTAGACAGCACAAGATGAGGTAAGGCCTCTTCAGGTTAGGCATGGTAAGGCTACTTTCATGGAAATGGAAATGGAAATGGAAAAAAATCTGTCATGGGCTGACACGGACCGGGGATAACGCGCTAGGCCCGTCTGCAGACGCTGGTAACGTCTGCGTTAGATGCACCACGTTTCAGAATTGCACGTCTAAGTCAGATGTGATAATTTTGCAGGTTACCAAGTGATCGCAATGCGTACACACACACACACACACACACAAACACACAAGCACGCACACACACACCACACACACACACACACACACACACACACACACCACACACACACACACACACACACACACACACACCACACACACACACACCACACACACACACACACACGCACACACACACACACACACACACACACACACACACACACACACACACACACACACACACACATGCACGTACACACACACACTATGCTGCCATACTGACCTGGCATAAATTGGAAGTTTTGAGTTAGCTGCACCTGCATTATAATTTTTCCCCTAAATTTGAGACTTACACGTAGACTGTGCATCAAATGTGCTATGTCATCCGACGCACAGCTTTTTCACCCAATAGCAGTGGTGAGGCTAAGACAACGGCACGAATCGCACCTGGACTACGCAATTTCTAGAATATCTTATGCTGTGGTGTCAATTTCGAACTACAAATCAAAGGAAGAATGCGGAATTTTGAGTTGGTTCGCTCAACAAAACTTACTAGAAATTTCACCCATGTTCCTGGACTCAGTAAACGATGGACTAGGTTTTCTTAAGTTGGCTGCATTTACTGATGGCTTTGTTGGCAAATGATGTTTTTCTTCAACAAGAGTAAAGAAATGCTGGGTATTTCCAAATCGTGGACATTTTCAGCCTGTCAACCTTACACAAGAGACAAATGCGTCACAATAGCCTCAAATCCACGACCAAAATACAAAAACAAAGTTCGGGCTCTTATGTGATGCTTACTCAACTGTCCTGAAGCAGATACGTCATGCCGTACTACGGAAGAAATTCCGCACGATGGCTTTGAAATGAGCCACGTTTTACTCTTACGACAATCTATTGTCTGTCAAGAACGACGTACCTGCGTCA
>NW_023596420.1:9928480-9937379 GCF_011947565.3 Pollicipes pollicipes
CGCGAACGGAAAGCTGGGATTTTCCGTGGGTGGAATAGTTCGTTATGGCAATCAGTGCATGTCACATCCCTCTTTTGGTTTGCCTGTTCTGTTTGCTTGCTTTTTGCTTGCCGTGGTCTTAGGAGTTTACGGAACACTTTTCTGAAAGCCGCTTCATTTGTTTTGGTTGTATTGTGGTCATTGACACAGAAGCAAACGATGAGTTTTGGTTCCCATTTCGTTGCTGAAGCACACGGCCAGGCTATTCTTCCGTGGAAAGCACAAGGAAAGTCGCGTCTACAGTTTGCATAGAAATCGGGCCATGGATATAGACATTATCAACGCGCGAAATAGCTGCATTTTACAAGATCGGCTGGGACAAACACGATTTTCTACCTTGCACTGAAACCTGTTTTTATTGGTTTTGGATGAGCAGGAGCCGAAAAGTCCTTTAATGGGCTCCTGCGATGCTGCATGAAGGCACGGCACAACAGTTAATGAAAAACAACTTCACCAGTTCGCACGGTTGCGGCCATTTTAACCCAGATTAAGGTGCTGCACCAAGATTGTGTCGCGGAAATGTTAATGCTAAGGTACCCGGTAAAGCCCAGAAGCTCGCGCTGGGATCTCTTTAGCTATTCAAAGGCATGGTAGAATGCACGTCTCCTACTGCTGAAGGCTAATGGGGTATTAGTTGCTGGGGAACTCGTACGATAGCTGCATCGTACGTTCAGCTGGGCTGCGTTTGCTAGTGGATGGAGTGTTCCGTGGCATTTGCTTTGCTGGCAATGACGCAGTGCCATGTGTGGCCAAGAATAGTTTGCTTTTCAATTGCGCGGCAGAGCCCATGGACCATTCGTTGCGTTCGGGGCTCGTCTCTTGGTGGCTCGATACTGCTTGTCAGTTGTTTCACGGTGCCCAGTTACATTAAGCGTGAGAGTCTGACGTCACGCTGTTGTTCCTGCCCCAAAATAGTTTCCGAGCACCATGAACTTTAATGTGCTAGTCAGCCGGGCAAAACTGTCCACCGGCGCGTGTAACGCTCATGGCAGCTTTTCGCGCTGTTCGCCGCGTTAGAGCCGTGAGGCGCAGTGCCCTTCTTGGGAAAACGCTATGTATGTATGTACTGCATCGTATGTTCAGCTGGGCTGCGTTTGCTAGTGGATGGAGTGTTCCGTGGCCAATGTCGCCTGGAGTGTGGCTAGTCCTGTGGCTGGTCCCTTGCCAATGTCGCCGGAAGTGTGGCTGGTCCCCAACGAATCGCGACACAGCCGCCGGTTGGGGAGAAATTTGGGCGGACAGGTGAATGCTGCCCGTTGTGAAGCGCGCCGTTCGAACGAAATCCCGACTCAATAGGTCGCATTCTTATTGCGCAATACTTGAAAGGCGAGTCAAAATCGCCGCCATTGACGTTTTGCAGAGAAAGCGCTCGGTGGCAAGCGCTCGTGACCGAAAGCCCGAATGGAGACCGCTATCTGCTGCAACCACGCGAGGTGTAACATGCAGTTGTTTGCTGTAGCAGATAGCGATAGTGAACTTCTGGTAGCTGCTAAACTTTACGCTGGTGAAGCGCTCTGTCCGATTGGACGTGCTCTGGACGCCTGTTTTCTGTGCTCTGTATAGCCATTGCAAGTGTCGTCGTCAATGACCTACCTCAAAAGCGTAGGAACCCGTGGGTAATGGCATCCAGTTGCAAAATTTCAGGTTTATTCCCATCACGTATAGAAAGAAGCGCCTGTGATATAAGTGATTTATATCTCGAGGTTAGGCGCCACTTTCATGACGGTGCTGCGTATTTGCATCTCCCTCTCCCCCCCCCGCCCCATTAATTTTGCCCGAGACTGTTAACTAAGTAATGTTGGCGATTAACCCATTATGTGGAGCCATGTCACTGCTAAGTCATGAGCCACGTCACTGCAAAGTTCTCCCTCTTTTGAAAATCGGAATGTCGCTCGTGGGAATCGAACCCACGTATTACTTGCGTCTCGAGCCGCCGCGTTCTTCACTCGCTCATCGAGGCTAAGCCGTCGTCTACGTCAGCCTCTGTGCCGCAGGGCCCTGGCCGGGACGTTCAGCGCAGACATTTTGCACTGCTTGAGACGGGGCGGGGTTTGACGCTGCTCCTAACCGTCATCACCGTGTGCACTAGCGATATGTTATCACGCGGTTTGCTGTCGGCAGAAGAAATGGGTATCGTACACTTGCCAAGGACTTTACTCTGAACTTGGGTTGGCCGCGGGCTGATGTGTGCATTTTAGCGGTGACTGCTCTCGGTCTGCGATAAGCTTGCTATCTCCGTGCCGCTATTTGCTCCTCGATCAATCGATCCTCAAACAATTTTCAATCGCGTTTAATGTTGCTAGTGGCTCAGTCTTAAATGGGTATATGGTCCCACCCCTGCTGTGAGAACCACACCCCGGGGGACAATTGCGGCTGAAATTGGCTCCAACTTTGATTGTCCCTCTCGTGCGTCGTCGATCAAAGGCCGGGGAGCCTCTGTACATTCATGTGATAATCTGGACGTCGCCGGGGCTCCATCGGAATTGAAAAGTGAAAATGCGCTGCGCCACGGTCTGGCGCGACGCTCATTTTCGTTTCCTGAGCGTGGCACTCACCGCGGAGAAACCTGGGCTTAGAAGAGTCGTGACGGGCCATCCCGACAGTGGCTGCACCGGCGGTCGCCGAGACCGCGCCGGCGCCGACGTGCCGGCAAATCAGCTATTTTAAATTCAAGGCTAGCCGGGCGCTGCCACGCCGCTGAAGATGGCTTCCGCGCTCTGTCCTCTCCGGCGCTCTACCCTCTCCGACGCTCTGCTCCCTTCGGCGCTCTGTCGCTCCGGTGCTCCGCCCCCTTCGACGCTCTGCCCTTTCCAGCGCTCTATCTTCCCCGGCGCTTTGCCCCCTCCCGGCGCCCTACCGCCCTCCGGCGCTTATCCCTGGCGTTCTGCCCCCTCCGGTGCTTCGCCCTCTCGACGCTCTGCCCTCTCCGGCGCTCTGTCCTCTTCAGCGCCATGCCCTCTCCGACGCTCTGCCACCTCCGGTGCTCTGTCCCAGTGCGCCTGTGGTTGCTGGCGGCCCGGCGGCCGCAGGACGAGCCGAGCGCTCCGGTGGCGCCGGCCCGCGGCGAGGCGCTCGGCCGACGGAGCGGCCCGTGAGTCGGCGGGGCGCCTCACCGCCAGTTCCCGTACCGTATGGGTACAGAAGTTTTCAAAGGCATCGGCGCTGGGCGCGTAACAGGTCGTTGGTTACGTGAGGTCCGTCCTCTGGCGTAAGCTGTTTGTCACGAGCAGGACTACGAGCTGGATTGCACCACTCTTGCACATCTCTTGGACAGATCGACTTAGAAACTTTCGTGTTCAGTTGTTACGACAGACTTTAAGACTAGTGGCCTTGTATGGCTCTTTGTTTGGCAGTTTGTTTTTTTTTTGTAGAGAGCGTTCGTTCCATTTAATCCTTGCCTTATGATCATGTTTTCAACGACCTCAGAAATAGTGATGCCCGCTTTCTGACGTTTCAATTGCAATGAATGTCACAAGGCCTGAACAGCTGTAGAGGCATGTCAGTCAATTGATTTCGAAGGGCATGGGGGGGGGGGGGGGGCAAGAAGACAAAATCTGAGGCGGGGAGGCAACCATGTTTTTAAAATGTGTACCTCCCTTAATTATCTACGGGCCTAATGTGGATTCCGGTTCGGTACGAAGCCGCGGAAAACGTGTCCCTGAGATGTATCACTAAGCGTAATTTCCCATGTTAATGCATGCGGAAAGTGTGCTCTAGTGTGGATTGTTATTATAACTGATCTTCAAATGTTTATTTTGTTTGTTGGTTGTGTCCAGCTATGTCCTGTTTCACCTGTCCCTGAAACCAGAAGATGCTTTCATTTTGATCACGCATCCCAGCCGGAGTCAAGCTGGGCCGCTTTTGGGCGCTGGTTGGAGTTTTGCCGGATCGGTCACTCTAAATGGCAGTCGGCGTGTGAGTGGCGAATGACACCAGCTTGGCGCCGCCGAAATGTCGCGCGCCGCCGTCCGGGTCGGCACAGCGTCACTCCTCGCCGCCTTTCCCCGGCCGGGACGAGGCCGCGGCGCCGCAATGCTGCCGCGCCCTCCGGCTGTGCTTGTGTGACCCTGCACTCCTCTGCCGCCGTCGCTGACGCTGCTGTCGCCTCTGTTGCAGATGATGCCCCCCTCGCCCACCTACTTCGGCGGCTCAGGGCTGGACAGCACGTCCAAGCCGCAGCCGCCGGCCCCCGGCTTCCCCTTCGTGCACCCGAGCGCATCGCGACGCCCCAGCGGACAGCCGACGCTGGGCGGTCTGGCCGGCCTCGGCCGCCAGTCGTCTAGCGCGGCCGACGTCAGCCTGGAGAGCCCACTCAGCCCCGCCGTCTCGCTGCCGCCGCCGGCCGCCGGCGCGCTCCACCGCCGCCTCGACCGCAGCCACAGCGAGCCGGTGGCAGAGCGCAAGCTGCCGCCGCAGAACTCGAGCCGCTACAAGACGGAGCTGTGCCGGCCGTTCGAGGAGAGCGGCCAGTGCAAGTATGGCGAGAAGTGCCAGTTCGCGCACGGAGCGCACGAGCTGCGCAACATGTCGCGCCACCCCAAGTACAAGACGGACCTGTGCCGGACGTTCCACACGACCGGCTACTGTCCGTACGGCGCGCGCTGCCACTTCGTCCACAACACGGACGAGCAGCGGCGGCCGCGCGCCGCGCTGAGCTCGGCCGGCGAGTCGCCCTCGCCCGGCTCCATGTCTGGCTCCAGCTCGCCCACCTCGATGCTCTTCCCGGACGAGGCGTACAAGTCGGTGCTGACGCCGAGCCCGGTGCCGCAGCCGTTCGCCGTGTTCCAGTTCCCGACGCAGCGCGAACTGGGACTGCTGCTGGCGCTGCCGTCCAGCCCCAGCCCCACCGACTCGCTGGCCTCCGACCTGGAGACGATGAGCCTGTCGTCGGCCGGCAGCGCTAGCGGAAGTCCGCCCAGCTGCTCACCGCTGGACCAGCCGCGCAACCTGCGGCTGCCCGTCTTCTCGCGCATGCGCAGGGAGGACGCGTTCGCGCTGTGATAGCCGGGCCGAAGAGCGGACCGCGGGCGGCGGCGGCGCGGCGCGCCGGGAGAGGCTGCGGCGGCCGACCTGACCTGGCCGGCGCCTGCCCGGCGGCCGGCGCCGCCACCCCGGCCCGGCCGGCGCCCAACATTGTGCCTTACTCACGGGACCAAGAGGGAGCGAGCGGATCGAGCCACGCCGGCGCTGTGACGTCACCGGAATACGCATGTGATGGACCCCGTTCGGCGACATTCGTACGGCGGGACGCGGTTGCACTTTAAATAGCTGTGAAGTGCCGTGGCTGGCACGAGTAGACGTTTATCCTCATAGAGAGTAGTTATTTGGTTTATTTTTAACAGAAAATTTGGGTAGCTTCAGTAGTGCCTACTAGTGTCGGGCGGCCCGACGCGTTCGTGATTAGTGGCGCGTGTGACCAGACCAGCCAGCCTCTCTGGGGGTATTAACATATTCATTCGCCCTGTCTTCGGCCAGCCGGGACTGCTCCAATGTCATTCATCCATATATCGTAATGCTTATATTTATGTCACACTTATTTATTTGTATCGAGCATCAGTTTAGTTACATTATAGATGTATCATTATTTATCAAGTCGTCCTGATTTTGTAATTTGTAATACACCTAGCGGAGCGGGCGCGCGACGGTGCTGGAGGCGCCGGGGCCTGTTTTGAGGCCGGGGCCTGTTGGCTGCGCGCACCGACAGAGCACCACTGACGTCGGGCAGGCCGAGTCGGTTTTACCAGCGGACACGGCTGAGACCCCTACTAACCGTACGCCTCGTTGGGCTCTCGTTTATTTCCGTTGAATGTTAACACTGACGTTCGCAGCACAGCTGCACCACCGGACCCGGCGTGACACTCGCGGGTTCGCCCAGGAATTTTATTTTGACGTTTGACCTTTCCGGCTGTTGGTGGGCGGCCGCGGGCGCCAGCCGGCGTCCGTGCCGTCGATCGTATGACGCATGGTGATGTGTTCGGCAAATACACGAGTGTTCGATGAACTGGACAAGTGTTGCTCGCAGCCACGAGCGGTGCGTCACGACTGAGAATGTATTCTTCTCGTTAAACACCACTAAAAGTGGTCGGTGGGAGCCGGCGACACTGCGGCTGGTCCACGACCCTGAACTGCCGCGGGAACCGAGGGGTTCCCCACTGCCGGAAGCCATGCATCAGACATGCATAGCAGCAGCGTGAAACATTTTGAACCGCAACGACGAGCTCCCTCGGCTTCGCAACAGGACAAATACAGTGCTGCAACGGATCAGGCCGGCGCAGCACAGGCACACGCCAGCTACAGCGGGGGTAGCAGAGCAGAGCCGTGCGGAGCGAGAGACCGCCGGCATGGGCGGCGGCGCCCCTGCTGCAGCGGCGGCGGCCGCGGTTGAGCAACAGCCGGAGCGGGAAGCGGAAGGCGACGAGCGAGGTCGCCGCGTAGGCCGGCGGCCGCTGGGGGAAGGAGCGGCCCTGAGAGGCGCCGCCCCGCCGCCGCCGCTGGCTACCGGCTACCGGCACGCCTCTCCTGCCGGCCTCCCGTACAGCCGCACAAAAACGGCCCGACTAGGCGCGGCCCCGGAGACGCGGCCACGTGACCCCCGCCGGAGAGGCCCCCGCCGCGCGTGACGGCGGCGGACGCTCGCGGTCCGGCCGGCCGCCATGATCGCGCGGCGCGGGTCACGTGACCGCTGTCGTCATCGCCGTGACGTCAGCGGACGCCGCGCTAGAAATGGCCCCCCGAGCGTCGCGGCGGCGTTCGCTGAAGAGCTGCGCACTCATGGCCAGGCTTCGGGAAGCGCCTGACCGGGGGGGGGGGGGGCGTGGGCGGATCCCACGCGAACCGCCGGCGCCGCGTCACCCCGCAGACAGTGTGGCGGCGGGGAGGGGGCGGAGGGGAGACCCCGGCCTACGCCTCCACGCTACGCTTGTCGCCGGTCGGACGGCGCGTGGCCGTACCCCTCATCCGGTGCCGAGCAGTGTTGTTTCGCGTCACTCCGTGTTGCATCAGCTCCCGCTGCCCACCGACCAGTGATCCCTGGGGGAGGGGGAGGGCGCCCCCGACTGGGCACGGCCAGCGCGGCCGCGGCTCGGCCTGCTCGCGGAAGTGTGCTGCCGGGCGGCGCGACACGCCACTGGCGGGCTCGCCCGGGCGGTGCGCGGCGGCGCTCGCGCACGGCCGGTCCTCCTGGCGTCCTGTACGCTTGCCGGCCGATCAGAAGATAGGCTAAGTCGCGGTCGTCGCGCTGGTTTCCCTTTTAAGAGCCGCATCTGCCGCCCGCCGGCCGCTGCAAGCCAGCGCTGCAGCAACCGGTCCGGGCATGAGCCCGATATCCTCTCCGGAGAAAAATGGGGGCCGAAAGTGTCCGGCCGCCGCGTGAGTCACGGCGCTGGCTCGGCGGTGCCGACGCTGACACCACGTCGCCGCGCCAAGCCCGCGTCGCTGCTGGTGTGCTCGGGCCGGGAGCTGCCACGGCGGTGCGGCTAGGCCCCTGGCACGCCGCCGCCGCCCGCCGCTGCCGCTGCCGCTGCCGCTGCCGCCGCTGCCGCCGCCGCCGCTGCCGGTCGCGTATTTTCAGGCAGTCGGACGGCGTGCCAAGGTTAACAGGACGCTCCCCTCCCCGCCGTCCGTGCCGGCACCCCGGCGGCCCAGCCGGCGTCCCGCCGTAATGAGGAACCGTTCTCAATGGACCCGGTGCTGGTGGCTGGGCTGCTGCGCGACGGCCCAGCAGCTGCGGACCGAGCGTTGCCCAGCCGCTGCGTGGGTGTGCCGCGCGGTGCGCCGGCGCGCTACAGGTGCCTAGGCGCCGTAGCACCGGCCGTCAAGGCTGCGTCACTACCTCGAGACTCATGCAGGGTATTAGGGTCGCCGTCAGAAATCGGTTTCATCGAGTTCGCAGAACCGCAATTCATGGAACGCACACGCGATACGTTGAGCTGTATGTTTCGGTACGCGTAAGAAACTCGCGGCAAGCGCCGCTGGCGTTCAGTTCGTGACTCTCAGCTAAGTCATTGTTGAGTTTTCGCAGGGCACCTCACGCTGTTTAGCAGACTTTTCAGAACAGCCTAGCTGGAAAAGACAATACGTCATTGGCTACGGGCTCAGGTGTTATCAGGTATGATAGGTGGTAGGGGCTGTATGACCATTCGCCGCTGACGCGCCCTTAAACTACAGAAAGCCGGTAGGGCAAGGCAAGGTCGACTTCGCAGCTTCCGCCGTGGGGGAACGCGATCCGATAATATTAAAGTAAAGTTAGCCATCAAAGTAAAAGCCAAACAAACACATTCCTCCGTATGAATGACATCACTGAGGGACGCTTATATAGCATGTGTGTATATCAATCGCATGATGCAACCACGGCTAGTTCATGGTTAATGCAAGATGGGATATGATGCAAGCCACCAAGGCCATGAGCTCCCGTATTTCAACATTAGGAGTCGGGAGTAATCTGACAACCATCCGCCTTCAACACACCGGGATGCGCTGATTAAATAACCTTGTCAAGCAAGCATGGACTATGTAGACGAAACTCGTTTCGAACTGAAGGTTGGAACAGTTTGGCTATAACGGCAAGCTTCGACGTCTCAGGCTGAAGCTGGGAACAGCCCGAATCACTGAGATTTGCAAATATAGCCGATATTTTATTGACAGTGTCGTTCAATCAGCGCCACACATGGCATACTGAAGGTCGATGATTACCAAAGTAAGAACTTATACCTCAAAAGATAGGGGCTTGATTGGTTTTGGCTGTCGACGATATCAGATAAATGAAGGGTGGCGGTTGCTTTGGGTTCAAAATACTGTCTGACCTCATATGGTAAAATAAATAAAAGTGCATCCCACACCTGAATGCAAGTTGGATCCAACC
>NW_023596420.1:9938281-9940177 GCF_011947565.3 Pollicipes pollicipes
GACCTCGACACTCTGACATCTGTTCTCCAACGGCACAGGCCCGCCGTCTCCTCCCATTACATGCACAGGGCGCACTTGACTGCGTCCCTCATAAACCCACCGCGAGCGTACGGCAGCTGCTCTCTCTCTCTCTCTCGCTCTCTCTTATCTCGCTACTCTCTCTATCTCTCTCTCCTCTCTCTCTCTCGCTCTCTCTCTCTCTCTCTCTCTCCTCTCGCTCCTCTCTCTCTCTCTCTCTCTCTCTCTCTCTCTATCTCGCTCTCTCTCTCTCTTACTCTCCTCTCTCTCTCTCTCTCTCTCTCTCTCTCTCTCTCTCTCTCTCTCTCTCTCTCTCTCTCTCTCTCTCTCTCTTCTATCTCTCTCTCTCTCTCCTCTCTCTCTCTCTCTCTCTCTCTATCGCTGATGTCCCGCTGTCCGGTCCCCGACCCCGTTCCCCGGTTCGACATTCCCTCCCGTCGGTCGTCCGACCCGGCCTCTTGTTCCCTTGTTCCCGGTTCACGATGCCTGTCGCGTCTCGCTGATCCTCTCTCCCTGTCTGTTTCCTGACGTACATGTTGTCTCCTCGTCCTTGCTGCCCCCCCCCCCCCCTGCTCCTGGGCCCTGATCGTCTGTCCCCGTTGCGTGATCCCTCAACACTGCCATGTTGCTTCGCTCCCTGGTCTCCGTCCCGGCTCTTGGTACGCGGCTCCCGTTTCCTGACGCGCTCGTTCTCGCTCCCTCGATCACCGCCCGTCCCGTGGCGCCCTGATCCGCTCCCTGACGCCGTGTTTACGCTGCGTGATGCCGGCCGCCGCTCCCTGCTCCTCTGTTTCCAGGCGGTGAGCAGCCGTCCTGCCCCATCCGTCCGCGGAAGCCTCGCCGCTTCCCTGTCGGTTTCTCCCGTTTTTTCTCGACCAACGTCTGGTTCGGCGCCGTTCTCTCCGCCGTCCGCCCCCTCCCCCTCTTCCCGGCCTGGCTGGCCGGCTGCCAGCCGCGACGCCGCCGGGGCAGAGCGGCGGCGAGCTCCCGCTCTACCCCGGCGGCGCGGCAGCCAGGGTCAAGAAGGACGAATTCAGAGAACAGGCCGGTCCGGGCTGCCGGCCGGCCGAGCCGCGCTGCCGCCGCCCGGCGTCGCGGGCCCCGAAAGCCGGCCAGACGAGCAGGGCTTGCACGCTGGCGGGCTCAAGGACGGCCGCCGTGCCCGGGACTTTTGGCGGTGGGTTTCGGCGGGTCGGTCACGTCCCCCGGCCCGGCCCGACTCGGCCAGACACGTGTCCTCGCGCGAGCGCGCGCGGCAGCGTGGCGGTCTGTCGAGCTGCGTTGGCCGCTGCCGTGGAGCGCCGCGTCGCTCCTGTCACGTTTACCCGTTGAACTGTGAACTATGAACTGCGAAGTCACGTCTCCTGTGTCAATGGTCCACCACGTCCTGGTCCTGATCAGAGACCCCTGCGGGTCCTCATACCAGCCAGAGGTACCCCAAGCCCCCTGCCTACATCTCCTCTCGTCCCAGATCCCCTGTCCCAGTCGGTGTTACCCCAAGCCCCTGCCCCCTTAGTGGTCCCCAGTCCTGACCAGCGACAGGTGGCCGCCGGGGTGGCCCATGACGCCCTGTCCGGCACGTCCGCGGCCTGTCACGGGTCGGCACGTGCCCTCCGGCTGTGCCAACACGTGACGTTCGCCCGGCCGCCGGGGCGCAACAGAGGGGAGGAAAACAGAGCGGGCGCCCCGCCGCCACCGTACTCCCTTCCCACTGCGCCGCACCGTGCCGTACCGTGCCGCGCCCCGGCTCCAACCGACCCGCGCTTCTCTGAAGTCCCGAGCACGGCACGGCGTAAGTCGGAAGAAGACGCGGCCGGTAAATGAGCGGGCGACGTCGGCGGTGGCGCCGGCCGGGCGCCGGGCCGCGCACGCCTGGCA
>NW_023596420.1:9941053-9955694 GCF_011947565.3 Pollicipes pollicipes
AGAGGAGAGGAGAGATGAGAGGGGAGACGGAGCAGTGGAGAGAGAGAAGGGAGAGGGGAGAGAGGAGAATGAGGAGAGAGCGAGAGGATTGAGAGATGAGAGCGAGAGAAGGCCGTCTAAATAAACTAGACAAGCAGCGATATTCCTGTTATCTATTCGGCCCCTGGCTGGCCTTCAGGCGGCGTTTTTCTCAGGAGGCGTGCAGACTGCAGGCAGCTGGAACGACCACCCGCCAACACCGCATTCGTCCGCTGTGGCGTTGACGGAGTTCAACGAAACGGAACGATATCTCTGGGAGGTGAGATTGACAAGTGCTGTGTATTTCTTTCTATCGTACACTTGACCACAGGGATTGTAATGCCTTATTGTTAAAAAGCGTGCAACAACGCACCGCAAATGCCCTGTTTTGCACGCCATTTTCAGAAGCTTTTGGAAAATTAGCTCCTGGGGAGTCGCAGCCGACCACCGGGGGAGTTAAGAGTAGCCCTCCGAGTTTCTGTAATAACATCAGACCGTACCAGGTAGGCCCGGCAAATTCTAATCGTCTGCTTGGCTAGCGCGGCTCACTCTCTTGTCAGGCGATCAATGCTTTCTGGATGCCTTCTGGCGAAAAACAATGTTTCAATGTGAGGCCGGTCCACGCGGTTACAGAGTTTTTCAATGAAGGTATGCACGACAAGGTGACTTCTACAAAAACTATTCGCAGTCTCCCTGCCTTTTTTAAATGGCTCTGATGCAACTCGTCAGCTGGTTTAAATGAGACAGTCAGGTTCCATCTCACTATGCAAGTCACATTGGGTCGTTAACATGGGTGGAGGTCATGTCAACCTACTCGTTAAACCAAGAGAGCCACGAACCAGCTCGCCGTAGTCCGCCATCGAGTCATGTCGCTTGGAAGAGCGCTACATTCATGTTCAATGGGCGGGCCTGACCGGAAATGACCCGACCCTGATCGCAGCTGGCATTGTCCCTTGGCCTTTCTTAACATTATGGTACGTTGCTAACGGGAAGGAAGATGCTCCATCGTTTGGAAAACACACTTCACGAAGCTTCACGACTATTAATACGCTTACGAAAGGGCCTGAAACCACCTGGGAGAAATCTGAGGATTTGGACGGCATTGCAATGTGACCTGCGAAGTCACAAGTCATGTAGCAGAGGTCAGATTAATAATTGACAGAAGAAGCCGGGCAGGATTATGGGATATCGTTTGAGCTTTTCATATTCGATCCGAAGATAACCAGGGTAAGTTTTACCCCTACATCAGACGACCTTGCTTGGTGAAATACGTTAGTCGGTGCCGGGTTATGCATCAGCGTACTTTCAGACGCTACCGCTTAACGATTTGATCGCACACAAGAAAGCCAAACCAGCCCCGAGAGAGGCCGGTATCTTACACCCTCACAGCCCTAACGCCCGAGCATGGGAGAGGGAGCATGACAACTTCATGGGCCCGGTAAGGGATGCCTGGATCTCCTTGGGGTATCTTCCATAGGACGCCGACCATAGGTTCCACACTTCGGCATCTCTGCTGGACGTTGCGGGGCATGGTGCGGTGGCGTTGGTAAATAATCCACTCATGAGTTCTGGTCTCAGTATTAACGTACTCACTCCGGACAGAGGTTGCGTTGTCATCGGCGTGTGTTGCGTTACCACTGGACGTCATGATGTATGAAGGGGACACGGACTCTTTTCCAAATGATCTGGGTGCGCAGGGGCCGAGACAAGCGACGCATGAATACCACACAGGCGTCGAGAAGTGAAATGAAATATGGTTTCGAGTCAGACTTTCCCATCCAGGCGGCTACTTATGGCCAGATATACCCTGAGATGCAGCAGGAGTTAACATGTTTTAGAGATTGCACAACCAGAGTGCTTTAACGTGCCCCGACATAAAGTACAAAACTGTATTTCTTATGCTGCACAGCTTAGCATCAAAATTATTCAAAACGCTAGCGGCAAACTGTAATCTGTTAACTGTTATAGAAGCGTAGCCTGTAACTGTAGACGGGAGGCTAGTAAGATCAGCACAGGAACGTCATATTTGACAATGCTCTACTAGAATACATTATCTGAGATGAAAGGTTGGCGCTTGCAATTGGGTTCTACGGCTGCAACACAACTATGTACGCCAGCACAAGCGAAGTATGCGCCATGAGCGAGTTTCGTTGCGTGTCCTCAAGCACTTCAGTGGATTTGATGAAGTGTCTATCATTTTGGAAAGTTGTTGTGCTTTAAGTGCCTTGTTAGGCGTCTCGCGTTATTTTCTTCAGCATGCTTGCAAACCATTTTGTCCATAGGGTTCTGTCTAGCCCACCATTAAAATCATCAAAACCCATGTGAGTATTGCTCGTTCAGCTGGTCGAAAGTGACGGATTCAGCTGCCGAAACCAGCACGTGACAGGTTCGAAAGGTGGGATAATAAAATCACACCATAATACAGTGTGTGGCTGTGGTCGGCAGGCTGTGTTGTGTGTGGCCGTGGTCGGCAGGCTGTGGTGTGTGTGGCAGTGGTCGGCAGGCTGTGGTGTGTATGGCCGTGGTCGGCAGGCTGTGGTGGGTGTGGCAGTAGTCGGCAAGTAGTGCTGTATGTGGCAGTGGTCGGCAGGCTGTGGTGTGTGTGGCAGTGGTTGGCAGGCTGTGGTGGGTGTGGCAGTAGTCGGCAAGTAGTGCTGTATGTGGCAGTGGTCGGCAGGCTGTGGTGTGTTTAGCAGCGGTCGGCAGGCTGTAGTGTGTGTGTCAGTGGTCAGCAGGCTGTGGTGTGTGTGGCAGTGGTCGGCAGGCTGTGGTGTGTGTGGCAGTGGTCGGCAGGCTGTGGCGTGTGTGGCCGTGGTCGGCAGGCTGTGGTGTGTGTGGCAGTGGTCGGCAGGCTGTGGCGTGTGTGGCAGTGGTCGGCAGATTGTGGTGTGTGTGGCAGTGGTCGGCAGGCTGTGGTGCGTGTGTGGCAGTAGTCGGCAAGTAGTGCTGTGTATGGCAGTGGTCGGCAGGCTGTGGTGTGTGTGGCAGTGGTCGGCAGGCTGTGGTGTGTGTGTGTGGCAGTGGTCGGCAGGCTGTGGTGTGTGTGGCAGTGGTCGGCAGACTGTGGTGTGTGTGGCAGTGGTCGGCAGGCTGTGGTGCGTCTGTGGCAGTGGTTGGCAGGCTGTGGTGGGTGTGGCAGTAGTCGGCAAGTAGTGCTGTGTGTGGCAGTGGTCGGCAGGCTGTGGTGTACTTAGCAGCGGTCGGCAGGCTGCGGTGTGTGTGGCAGTGGTCGGCAGGCTGCGGTGTGTGTGGCAGTAGTCGGCAAGCAGTGCTGTATGTGGCAGTGGTCGGCAGGCTGTGGTGTGTGTGGCCGTGGTCGGCAGGCTGTGGTGGGTGTGGCAGTGGTTGGCAGGCCGTGGTGGGTGCGGCAGTAGTCGGCAAGTAGTGCTGTATGTGGCAGTGGTCGGCAGGCTGTGGTGTGTTTAGCAGCGGTCGGCAGGCTGTAGTGTGTGTGGCAGTGGTCAGCAGGCTGTGGTGTGTGTGGCAGTGGTCGGCAGGTTGTGGTGTGTGTGGCAGTGGTCGGCAGGCTGTGGTGTGTGTGGCAGTAGTCGGCAAGCAGTGCTGTATGTGGCAGTGGTCGGCAGGCTGTGGTCGTGACGTGTCGGCGTGTGGCACAAAAAACATACATACCTCACTGTCCTGTCGGCAGGTACAAGGCTAGAGGAAAGATTATCCATTCAACCGGAATTGTTCTACTTAGATGGCTGGTTCATGGTGCACGCAACAGGCCGTGTTGGCGGGTACCCTGAGCCTCTAAGGCCACAGTCGTTCACCGCGGACCACCTGGGGCACACATCAGAAAAATACATGAATGGGGTCCAAACTGAAAGCGGGGCTTAAATGTATAGAATGCTTACGTAGACCACTTGCAATGCATACGTATTTCAGACCTTTGTTACAGATGCACGGGTATTTCACTGCGGGCACTGTAACACTGTGAGTGCACCCGACCGCCTGAGGCGTCCGTGTCGTAATCAGGAGACTTTTCTAACCGTAGCCATCGGGGCAGCCCCAGCCAAGAAAACCATCCACCTAGACCACGTCAGGTGACCTTTGACCATCCACCTAGACTACGTCAGGTGGCCTTTGGCCATTCACCTTGACCACGTCAGGTGACCTTTTGCCTATTCACCCTTACCACGTCAAGTGACCTGTGACCATACACCCTGATCACGTCAGGTGACCTTTGGCTTTCCACTTTGACCACATCAGGTGACCTTTGACCGTCCACTTAGACTACGTCAGGTGACCTTTGACCATCTCTGATGACTTAGCATTGACGTGGTCCCTCACGTTTCGGCGTTTCTCGGGGTTCCCTTAATCGTACAACACACTTTAATCGTTTCGATGAGGGACCGAGTGGTTAGCGTCTTCGGCTTCCACATGCGGAGGGGAGAGAGGCGGACTCAAAACCCAGTTGCGCCATAGTCCCCGAGCACTTATACGGACTCTGCAGTCGCGGACGCGCCATAAAAGGTTGCGTGGCGACCTGCGTGGCGTTCCCCTCCCAGCTCCCCCCCCCCCCAAAAAAAAACCGAAGACGCCCAAAGCGTTGGTCTCTGACCTGGCCAAGCATCTAACTCAAGCTGGCCAAGAGAAGACTCTTTGTAGCGCTCCCTCTAATCCCTGTGAGCATCCGGGCACGGTGCGACTCAGCGCCCCGTCACACGGGGCCGCAGGTGGCTTCCCCCCAGCACGGCGCCAGCGTACGAGACCGGACGTCCGCCACGTCTCCACGGGAGCCTGAATACCAATCAGCCAAGGCCGGCTGGTCCGCCGGCGAAAAATGTCACACCGCGGCCTTGAGCCTAATAACTTGTGTTCTCAAAACTTTTACTCTTATTAGGACATGTGCTGTCGTGTGGCTGCCCAGAACTCCAGCGTGCCTGCGCCGTCCGCATGTGTGCGGAACAAACGTCAACTTCAGTTTGGATTCCACACACATAATAACCAAATATGGTTATGTGGACAAAGGTGTTGATGCAGGTTTCTTGGACATGCGCACGATTATCTTTGCACAAAGAATAAGTGCAGCTGTTTTAACATACATCAATACATCAAGCGTTTCTAGGCAAGATATCACGACCAAATAAAACCGTTAAGCTGTTTTAATGCAAAAATAGTTTGAAGCTGTTTTTTGCCTTCATGCGCACATTAGATATAAAATTAAAAACTAAAATTATCTTGTGAATATGCTCATGTTGGACATGTCTTGTAGAGAATACGCTTGTGGCATGCACGCACTGTTTTATTGTTTACCAAACATGACAACATGACATTTCCAACATCAACCGCTCTGTATGACCCCATTGCTCAATTTGTCACGGATAGGGAAAAGGGGACAACGGGGTGACCTATACAATGAAGTTACGGATAATTCTGGTTCTAAAACCAGGATGCAAGGTGCCATGCATGATAAACTCCTGCTTAGATTATGCTGGCCTGATCTGACCTTTACCTGCAAGGCGGGATACCCACCCGTTTGGCGTAGGAACAAGGGTGGCAGCAGACGGCGGCTCCTTTTCCTGGTCTTTAACTGGCCTGATGCGGTCCTAACGCTTGTTTTTAAACATCCCCTTGCCCGTATATGGCTGGCCATGATGACTAACTGGTGCGTGTTACCGTGCCATGCGTCATTCGCCCTTCTTTCCTCATGCATGCTTTATTCTGCATCCCGCAGCGCTTCGCTTATTCGGGGTAAGTTGCATGCACCAGTACGAGCCGGATTAAAGACAGTGTTCCTCATTTGAGGATAATGAGGCAAATATCATATCTGATAAACTAGGGTTACTTGTGACTAATGGTTTGCTTTTAAGTGTAAAGCACTGCTCTAGACAAAAAAGCTCACTAATTACATAAGTTGTTCAGTGCAGTAGCGAGGAACATTATTCACATCGATAAGAGAGGAGTATCAGCCTTTTCCTCGGAGAAAAACCAGGAGGATGGAGATATAGTTGGGTTGATATTTCGACAACACGCATTTATCGTAAGAAAAGCAGAAGTGAATTCAAGATTGCCTGCCGATGATGCTACTCGATTTTTCAGTTTTTTTTTTAAAACAGCAAGCCACTGTTTTTACAGGACACCAACATTCAGGGGATTAAACAAACAGCAAGTGCCAGCCATTACCACGATACAGTGCCTGCCTAAGAATTAGAATGCGCGAACACAGGTGTACATACAAATGAATTCAAGCAAATAGGCGTCACGCATCACGCTTCACTCAAACACGCAAGCGAGTTAAAGTAAACGGGCATCACATATCGCGCATCAATTATGCATGCAAGCGATTTCAATTGAACATGCATCCACATCACGCGTCAGGCATCACTTACACATGTAAACTATTAAAGTCAGCGAACACCACACATAAAGGCACATTCACGTTCGCATAATCGGCCATGCTGAGCCCTGTATGTTAAAATTTGGTCGCCGACTTTTCATAAGAATAGATTCGCTTATTTTCCTTTATGGGTGGTCCTGTGCTCTACAGATGACTTTGAGCCCTAAAAGGGGCATAGGGTCCATGCCTCCCTCGATTTCAGTCTGGAACGTCGCCATGTGCCTGTGTCCGAACATCGCTATGTGCTTGTGTTTTCGCCCTCTCTCGTGGTGTTACTGTGTATCAATCTGTTATTTTACATGTTCACTAGCATTCACATACTCGGCTATGGCGTTGTTCTTGATATTCCAAAACTTTATTTCCGTCACAACCGATGCCATTGCCAAATTCCTACATTATGTTGCGCAGAACGTGACTCACGTTCGACACTTGCACGTAACACATAAAATTGGTGGAAGGCCAACTGATGTCCGTTGATGTCACAAATCATGCTGACGTACGCCAGATGCGAGTAAAACGATGATCAGGATTTAGAGATAGGAATTTGGAGTATGTTAAGTCCACTTTATTGGCTCAGCCCCCCCCCCCAACCAATTTTAGAAAGTGATATACCTGTGTGGAAGGACCGTTAAAAATAGAAATCACTCGAAAAAAAACTTGACTGATGTTTCCTGGACTACGTTTTGGGCACTGTTCCAAAATACAGAAACTACCATGGCTCTTAACAAAGATCACGACTGTTTAAATCATCGCACGCGTTTTCCGACTGTCACGTGATTCTGATAGCAGCCCAAAGTTTGCTCATTGCACAGTAGATGAGTGCAAGGCAAACCGAGACTAAGTCATAGTGTGCAATACTTTTCTGATGCAGCCACGGCCAGGCTGTTTGCTGTCTTGCCATTGGGATTAGACGGGACCGGAGGGAGACATTCCGGACACTGGCTTTTTTATCTGCATTTACATTTTTTATAGAATGGTGGTGATACATTTCCTTTCCTTGTTCTTCTGTTTCCCTCCATAAGTTGGGATCTCTTCACGTATTGGGCGTCGTTTTAAATCCACATCCCCCGTTCCTTCACGCCTCGACCCTGTCACCCTGGCGAGCAGCCGGCCGCCATGTGTCCCCATTGTCGGGGAGGCGCGCCCGCTAGGACAGTGCCTCTGACTGTTATCACGTGGAGTGGGGGTGCACAAGCCCTTTCCTGGTAAGGTCAAGAGTCGACATACAGCATCGCTAGATCGGTGTGTGTTTAGTGGGTGCGAACTGAGGTGAACTGAGCGAACTAGAAAAAACACACACTAAACAGAACGGAGAAAAGGCACCGCTTCACTTCAACCTCTCTCTAGAATACATTGTGAATCCTTTAACGCTGTAACGCGTTGCGAGGAAAGAACTGAAACTCCTGTTTCCCATTCACACATTGGAAACACTAAGATTGCTCTGAAATGATATTTTGTGCGTGGAAAAACATTGACATCACTCTTCTTGTCTTTTTTCCCAGCGCTCTGAGACTAGGAACTATTAATTGGGCTTTTTATGACATGCCAACTTTAATGTTTGATTTATGCCGCTTTACTTAGCTGTAGCACATATTACATTGTGTTTGATGCATCTTGGGATTCCTGGATGGACTCTTGATACGAGTCCTTGTCACAATGCAGCACACACAATATCATAACATAAGTTATGCAGACAGCTACGGTAAATGCTTAAGATCGAAAAAAAACATTACGGCTGAAATAATATGCAAGCATATAAACATTCTTCCGTTTTCACCAACCAGGTATATCCGATAATTATATAGTCATAGGCCTTCTTTGACTATTGGTGTGAAAATGCATCCGGCAAACAGCAGAAGAACTGCATCTGGAAGCAAACAGCTGTCTTTGGGGCCAAGGAGACGGCCTCGTATAGTTAGACGCTTTCATAAGATTACCCCAGATGACAAAAGCCCTTTACCCTTTCCCATGCATCCACTGCGCTCAAAGGAGGCAGAGGACCTCTCCAGCGCCCAAAACAAGCGCGGTTTTATTGGGGGAGACGCACTTCCGCATGCCTCAATTGGGCTGCTGGGCAGAACGGCAGTCTGCCAGAGCTGCCCTCCCAGCGCGTCTAGGCCTAGGGGAGGGAGGGGGGGGGGGGCTGGCACCTGTGAGCACCTGTCAGCCCAGCCCTGCGTGTGGTGTCCCCCCCCCCCCACGCTGGCGCTTCGCTGCTCCTGCCCGACGCTGCGTGCGCGGCTCCCGGGTCCGGCTACGGGGGAGGTCGAGCGGCTCCCGGGTCCGGCTACGGGGGAGGTCGGGCTGAGTGGGGCGGGGTTGCGACACGGGGCCCCGGCTTTCTCGTGCAGCCGCGGCGCGAGGCGAGCGGCTGGCCGGGCACCAGCAGCACCAGCGGCACCAGGCGGCCCGCCGCGGTGCTGCCGGCGCCGCTGCCGACACCAGCCGCTCGGCCAGCCATCAGCGGAACAAAGACCGCCCGGTGGCAGGAGGCGACCCTCGTCCGGCCGCCGATATGGGCAGAGAGATTGAAGACGCGGAAGGAAGACTTCGATTGACATTTTCACTGTTGATAGGTGCACCACTTAGACACATGCCTGTTTCAGGCTGGATGGTTAATTAAACTGCTTGATAAATGCTATCGAGACATCGACATGGACCGAGCGGGACTGCTGAACCGCCGGAGCACTCCGTGTCTTGGGCTCGCCACTCCGCCGAGCACTGCGTGTGGTGAGCTCGTCACTACGCCGCCGAATACTCCGTGTGGTGAGCTAGCCACTCCGCCGGAGCACTCCGTGTGGTGAGCTCGTCACTCTGCCGGAGCACTGCGTGTGGTGAATTCGCCACTCCCCGGAGCACTCCGTGTCTTGGGCTCGCCACTCCGCCGGAGCACTGCGTGTGGTGAACTCGCCACCCCGCCGGAGTACTCCGTGTGGTGAGCTTGCCACTCCACCGGAGCACTCCGTGGGTGGGCTCGCCACTCGATGCAGGACATGGGGTTGAGCAATGTTGCGTTAATGTACGGCCAGCTCCATAAGTCATGCTCAGGGGGGAGGGGGACGGATGACCGCTTGGCCCCAATCTCTAACAGGGCCATCACCAGCGGCCTGCGTTAGCAGAACCGTCCGTCGTGTGCTAGCAGGGCACCGTTAGCAAACCGTCGTCGTGTGCTAGCAGGGCATCGTTGCAGAACAGTCCGTCATGTGCTAACAGGGCCATCGTTAGCAGAACGTCCGTCGTGTACTAGCAGGGCCATCGATTAACTCTGCGTTGGCTGGATCGTCAGCGGCGTTGGCTGATCGTCAGCGGAGCTCTGTGTTAGCTGGATCGTCAGCTGAGCTCTGTGTTGGCTGGATCGTCAGTGGCGCTCTGTGTGGAGACCGTCAGTAGCGCTCTGTGTTGGCTGGATTGTCAGCGCCGCTCTGTGTTGGCTGGATCGTCAGTGGCGCCCTGTGTTGGCTGGATCATCAGTGACGCTCTGTGTCGACTGGATCGTCAGCGGGGCTCTGTATTAGCAGAGTCGCCAATAGCGCTCTAGTGTTGGCTGGATCGTCAGCGGCGCTCTGTGTTGGCTGGATCATCAGTGACGCTCTGCGTTGGCTGGCTCGTCAGTGGCGCCCTGTGCTGGCTGGATCATCAGTGACGCTCCGTGTTGGCTGGATCGTTAGCGGAGCTCTGTGTTGGCTGGATCGTCGGCGGAGCTCTGTGTTAGCAGAGTCGCTAGTGACGCTCTGTGTTGGCTGGATTGTCAGCGCCGCTCTGCGTTGGCTGGATCGTCAGTGGCGCTCTGTGTTGGCTGGATCATCAGTGATGCCCTGTGTTGGCTGGATCGTCAGCGGCGCTCTGTATTAGCAGAGCCACCAATAGCGCTCTGTGTTGGCTGGATCATCATTGACGCTCTGCGTTGGCTGGCTCGTCAGTGGCGCGCCGGCGCGCAGGCGCAGATCTGCAGGCGCCGGCGGGTCCTCGCCGCAGCTTTGCCGGGTAGATCCTGCCATAACTCACCGGACTGAGGCGTCAGGTGCTGGTCCCAGCGCACCACCAGGCACGCATATATTCTCCGAGTGACACTTGTAGTGCCCCTGCTGAACCAAACCTAAATCAGCCGCTGGACTGCGCGGCACCGCCCAGTTGTGATCCATTTCAGGCCCCGGCCAGCTCCGGCCGGGCGGAGCGATCGGCCCCAAATGCAGCAGTCACTCGCTCGCGTTTGCCTGGCAGCGTTTGCTGCTGCTGTGATAAAAACTGCCAACATAAGCGGCTCGGGTGGGTGAAAGTGCCGTGTCAACAGCAGACGCTGGACGCCGGTGTCTGGGGGGCCAGACCTCGGAACATGTATACAGTCTTCATAACATGCATATGTTACAGGCAATACAATCAGGCCGTTCATAAACTGTCGAACAGTTCGGCAGTTTGCCAGCAGCTAGATTTTCTGTAGTGCATCTGGCACAAAGCCAGATCTGTCATTGCAAAGGGCTCTCTCTGCCGTATGTTCTCTCTATCACTCACTCCTTTCCTATCGCTTCTTTTTACAAACGTAGCTACTATGCATGCAGATACACCTACGGTTAACATGCCTACACACTTGCTGCTTTCTCTATAAGCGTTGGGGTCTCTATCAGGGTTCCTAAAAGCACAATGGTATGTGTCCACGCACGATAAACTCCAACTTAAACTGGGCAAGCCTGTTCTTCTGGCCTTTACCGGCAGTGTAGCAACAAATTTTGCAGCCGAAGCAAGCTTTTTCGCCTGAGCTTAAAATGAACGGACGTGGCCGCATCGGATGGTTTGAAGCAATAAGTCTCGCTCCCATATTCTGCTGGCTCTAAGTGTTAAGCTAGATCGTCTATAACGCAAAGCCTGCAAACGTTAAGCACTGTTTTCTTTCGCTCGGGTCGTGTAGTGAAGTAAGGTTCCTGGGGCCCCCGACTGCACCGCACCGACCCGTAAATCAACCAGGCTCCTGAGGCCTCGACTGCGCCGCACCAACGTAAATGAACCAGGCCCTGAGGCCCCGACTGCGCCACACCAACGTAAATGAAGCCGGGCTCCTGAGGCCCCGACTGCGGCCGCACCGACGTAAATGAACCGGGCTCCTAAGGCCCCGACTGCCCGCACCGGACGTAAATGACCCAGGCTTACCTGAGGCCACGACTGCACCGCACCAACGTAAATGAACCGGGCTCCTGTAGGCCCTGACTGCGCCGCTATAACGCAAGCTTGGTCATGGTCCACACATGGCCCCGAAGAATGGACCAACAAAGCAGCGGAGGGATCCGACGCATTGTTTGGCATCCTGGAACACGGCATGTCGCTCGGTTAGTCAGGCGAAACAAATGTTCCAGAATGCAGCCGACGTGCTGTACCGAAGCCTCACATCCAGATTGGGGTTGGAGTTGGGGTGCAGATAATTTGCTCCAACGCAGTAGATTAAGAAATACTGTTCGGGTGCAATTCTTGCAATTACGCATCTGCTGCGAGTTTACTAAGCCACTTAACTCTGCAAAAATGAAATTGTACAGGTACTCTTTGAAGGTGACCTAGGCTGAGGCAAGAGTATGATGTCACGCGCGTCACTGTTTTACGCTCAGCTGATAATGAGCGAAGGGTATGCTTAAGCGTATGGTGAGTGTTTCGCGGACGATTTCAATCGACACCGTTAAAGATGCACGTCGCTTGACAGCATCGTTTAACTGTGAGTTTTGACTTCACTTTGTCCATTCATACACGTGATCATGGGCGGAGCTTCGAAGCATCGCGTTTCTCAGAGTAATTCGTGACTGCTTGGTGATGCCGTTCAACCAGTACATCCAGACATATTGGAGGTCAGTCGTTTTGATACAAGAGCTCTCAACCCATAATGCCGAAAAACCAGGAGCTTAATTCTCCTCCTTACTTAAGGTTTAAGCTTGATACAGACGGCAGGCCATGAGACCCGTTTCGTCGGACGCTCTGCGCGTGACATTTTTAGTGCGTTAATTTGTCGTTTTCACCCCGACACATCATAACTTTTTCAAGGTAGCTCATTCAGCACCTGCACGAACCGTTTCAAGCATCCTCCAGCATAGAAACTACAACTGCATCACACAAAAATAACTTGCATAAATAAAACTTGTGCGAAAACTTGGTCAGTCGTGCGGGGGGCAGCTCAGCCATCGGCCTGCCCCACCCGGATGAGAACGTTTGACAGTGTCCGCCCACTCTTCACTGGTGTCTCTTCTCCTCACCATCACAAGCTGCTGCCACGCCTCTTTCATCGCCAGTCCGGCCTGCCCGTCCCGCACAGTCCTCCACAGAGGCCCGGTCGGCCGGGTCCTGCGGGCCGGCTCGGTTTCGCATATCAATCGTCCGGCTCTGCGGCCGGCTCAGGGCCATCTCACCTGTGCGGAGACGCGCGTTTTTGCCGCTCGGCGGGAGAACCGGTCCGGAGGGGACCTGCCGCGAGGGGGCGGGGGGGGGGGGGGGCACGGGAGCGCAGACCGGGCGGACCTGCCGCCGGCCGCCGATAAGCACCGATAGGACCCGCACCAGGGGCGAGTCCAGGCACGCGTGCCGGGGAGGGGAGCGTCGCCCCGCACGGCTGCCGTCCGTGAATCGCACGGGTGGGCGGCCTCTGTCCGCCGCCTCCGCAATGCCTTCACGGTGCGCCGCCTGGTGTCGCCGCTGGCCGCCCTGCACGTAAAGACTGGCAAACAGCCGAGAGGATGGTAAACAGGGGAGCAGAGCCGGTCCGGAGCCGGCGTGCCGTGACCTTCAATCGGCCTCTCGTCTCAGCCACGCGGCCGTCGTCCCGGACCGGTCTCGCGGGCCGCGCCTTGGTCGGAGGAGCCGATCCGAGCCGGGAACCGAAGTCGGGAGCCGGGAGCCGGTGCCGGATCCGGAGCCGGAGCCGGAGCTGGAAGCCGAACCGGGAGCCGGAGCCGGAGTCGGAGTCGGGAGACAGTGTTGGAGCCGGAGCCGTATTCGGGGGACGGCGTTGAGCCCGGTGTCGGAGCCGGGAGCCGGGAGCCAGGAGCCGGAGTCGGAGCGATGAGTCGGAGCGGGGCCTGGAAGCCGGAGATGAGAGCCTCCCTGGTGTGTGTGCACTGGAGAGGGAGCGTGCTGAGCGCTTGCTCGGTGGTCCATTCGCTGACGACCATTGAGTGCTTTTGGTCCACTGTGCTTCACCTGAGCAAACGAAACGTCCGTTTGTGGTGGAGCGAGCCCCGTCAAGCTCCAGCGACTCGTCTCCAGTCATCGAGCTCATGATTGGTTCGACCGCTCCAGGCGGTGGAGTCGAGGGAGGTCAAGAGGCCCGCAGCGGGTTGGCGACACCTCCTATGATGTCACTAACATCCGATCGGCTTGCCCGAGGCCACCGCGGGATGTCCCAGGGCAATTCCCAGCATCTAGCCAGTGGTTAACGGGCTATATCAGTGCTGCAGGCGATCAGGCGGCGATCCGGCTCCAGCCCGTGCAGTATAAACCTGGCACTGGCTATAGCCGGTCCGACGGATCACACTTTCGATCGAACTTTCCACTAGGCCAACCGGCTTTGTGACACCGCGGTATCTTATCTAGGTTTCTCGTTGTGATGTGCACTTTTGCAATTCATTGCCAACACGCGCTCGGGTGGGAGTCAAACATACCCCCCGAGGATTTTTCCGGAATGATTTCCGATCGGCGCAGAGAAGTTCAGCCAAATTTTGCACAGTTGTAGACAGTTGAATAGCGGATCGTATGGCGTCAAAAAATTGGATGCGCCTTGCAAGGTCGCTGACCTAAGGCAGGTCAAAGTCAGGCCATGGATTCAGCGAAGTCAATTTCAAAGGAATCGTTCAATCTGATTGAACAACGGAGTGTTACACGAAGCCATGCATTTCTGAGATACATTCTTAGGCAAAACAATAATCGGATGACCAAATTGTATTGACCTAGGGTCAGATATGAAAGTCGGGCCAAGAACCAACCTGTTTTTTACTCCAGGGATTGCTGTGTGGGGCAGTTTCTGGTGCTCATTTCGAATTCATTGATCACAGGAACCGCATAAGACACCTTCCATGAACTTCTTATAAGTCAGAATATGTTGCTTGCCTTAAATGACCCAGGTCAGCATTTCGTTTATACGAAGATACTGCCTACTTAAATCTTTGTTGCTTACTCAAATGCAAAACTCAAAGCGGTCTGCTACGATTTTATTCACCAACACTTTCGAATGGTCATACAAGGTCACTAACCTTGAACAAGCATATGACCCTTCACATAGAACAGGCATCTAGGTCCTGAGGACATTTTGAGGCC
>NW_023596420.1:9956694-9988862 GCF_011947565.3 Pollicipes pollicipes
CAGCCCAGCCTGCGTGTGGTGTCCCCCCCCCCCACGCTGGCCGCTTCGCTGCTCCTGCCCGACGCTGCGTGCGCGGCTCCCGGGTCCGGCTACGGGGGAGGTCGAGCGGCTCCCGGGTCCGGCTACGGGGGAGGTCGGGCTGAGTGGGGCGGGGTTGCGACACGGGGCCCCGGCTTTCTCGTGCAGCCGCGGCGCGAGGCGAGCGGCTGGCCGGGCACCAGCAGCACCAGCGGCACCAGGCGGCCCGCCGCGGTGCTGCCGGCGCCGCTGCCGACACCAGCCGCTCGGCCAGCCATCAGCGGAACAAAGACCGCCCGGTGGCAGGAGGCGACCCTCGTCCGGCCGCCGATATGGGCAGAGAGATTGAAGACGCGGAAGGAAGACTTCGATTGACATTTTCACTGTTGATAGGTGCACCACTTAGACACATGCCTGTTTCAGGCTGGATGGTTAATTAAACTGCTTGATAAATGCTATCGAGACATCGACATGGACCGAGCGGGACTGCTGAACCGCCGGAGCACTCCGTGTCTTGGGCTCGCCACTCCGCCAGAGCACTGCGTGTGGTGAGCTCGTCACTCCGCCGGAATACTCCGTGTGGTGAGCTAACCACTCCGCCGGAGCACTCCGTGTGGTGAGCTAGCCACTCCGCCGGAGCACTCCGTGTGGTGAGCTCGTCACTCTGCCGGAGCACTGCGTGTGGTGAATTCGCCACTCCGCCGGAGCACTCCGTGTCTTGGGCTCGCCACTCCGCCGGAGCACTGCGTGTGGTGAACTCGCCACCCCGCCGGAGTACTCCGTGTGGTGAGCTTGCCACTCCGCCGGAGCACTCCGTGTGGTGGGCTCGCCACTCGATGCAGGACATGGGGTTGAGCAATGTTGCGTTAATGTACGGCCAGCTCCATAAGTCATGCTCAGGGGGGGGGGGGACGGATGACCGCTTGGCCCCAATCTCTAACAGGGCCATCACCAGCGGCCTGCGTTAGCAGAACCGTCCGTCGTGTGCTAGCAGGGCACCGTTAGCAAAACCGTCCGTCGTGTGCTAGCAGGGCATCGTTAGCAGAACAGTCCGTCATGTGCTAACAGGGCCATCGTTAGCAGAACCGTCCGCCGTGTACTAGCAGGGCCATCGATTAACTCTGCGTTGGCTGGATCGTCAGCGGCGCTCTGTGTTGGCTGGATCGTCAGCGGAGCTCTGTGTTAGCAGAGTCGCTAGTGACGCTCTGTGTTGGCTGGATCGTCAGTGGCGCTCTGTGTTGGCTAGACCGTCAGTAGCGCTCTGTGTTGGCTGGATTGTCAGCGCCGCTCTGTGTTGGCTGGATCGTCAGTGGCGCCCTGTGTTGGCTGGATCATCAGTGACGCTCTGTGTCGACTGGATCGTCAGCGGGGCTCTGTATTAGCAGAGTCGCCAATAGCGCTCTGTGTTGGCTGGATCGTCAGCGGCGCTCTGTGTTGGCTGGATCATCAGTGACGCTCTGCGTTGGCTGGCTCGTCAGTGGCGCCCTGTGCTGGCTGGATCATCAGTGACGCTCCGTGTTGGCTGGATCGTTAGCGGAGCTCTGTGTTGGCTGGATCGTCGGCGGAGCTCTGTGTTAGCAGAGTCGCTAGTGACGCTCTGTGTTGGCTGGATTGTCAGCGCCGCTCTGCGTTGGCTGGATCGTCAGTGGCGCTCTGTGTTGGCTGGATCATCAGTGATGCCCTGTGTTGGCTGGATCGTCAGCGGCGCTCTGTATTAGCAGAGCCACCAATAGCGCTCTGTGTTGGCTGGATCATCATTGACGCTCTGCGTTGGCTGGCTCGTCAGTGGCGCGCCGGCGCGCAGGCGCAGATCTGCAGGCGCCGGCGGGTCCCCGCCGCAGCTTTGCCGGGTAGATCCTGCCATAACTCACCGGACTGAGGCGTCAGGTGCTGGTCCCAGCGCACCACCAGGCACGCATATATTCTCCGAGTGACACTTGTAGTGCCCCTGCTGAACTAAACCTAAATCAGCCGCTGGACTGCGCGGCACCGCCCAGTTGTGATCCATTTCAGGCCCCGGCCAGCTCCGGCCGGGCGGAGCGATCGGCCCCAAATGCAGCAGTCACTCGCTCGCGTTTGCCTGGCAGCGTTTGCTGCTGCTGTGATAAAAACTGCCAACATAAGCGGCTCGGGTGGGTGAAAGTGCCGTGTCAACAGCAGACGCTGGACGCCGGTGTCTGGAGGGCCAGACCTCGGAACATGTATACAGTCTTCATAACATGCATATGTTACAGGCAATACAGTCAGGCCGTTCATAAACTGTCGAACAGTTCGGCAGTTTGCCAGCAGCTAGATTTTCTGTAGTGCATCTGGCACAAAGCCAGATCTGTCATTGCAAAGGGCTCTCTCTGCCGTATGTTCTCTCTATCACTCACTCCTTTCCTATCGCTTCTTTTTACAAACGTAGCTACTATGCATGCAGATACACCTACGGTTAACATGCCTACACACTTGCTTTCTCTATAAGCGTTGGGGTCTCTACCAGGGTTCCTAAAAGCACAATGGTATGTGTCCACGCACGATAAACTCCAACTTAAACTGGGCAAGCCTGTTCTTCTGGCCTTTACCGGCAGTGTAGCAACAAATTTTGCAGCCGAAGCAAGCTTTTTCGCCTGAGCTTAAAATGAACGGACGTGGCCGCATCGGATGGTTTGAAGCAATAAGTCTCGCCCATATTCTGCTGGCTCTAAGTGTTAAGCTAGATCGTCTATAACGCAAAGCCTGCAACCGTTAAGCACTGTTTCTTTCGCTCGGGTCGTGTGGTGAAGTAAGGTTCCTGAGGCCCCGACTGCACCGCACCGACGTAAATAAACCAGGCTCCTGAGGCCTCGACTGCGCCGCACCAACGTAAATGAACCAGGCCCCTGAGGCCCCGATTGCGCCACACCAACGTAAATGAACCGGGCTCCTGAGGCCCCGACTGCGCCGCACCAACGTAAATGAACCGGGCTCCTGAGGCCCCGACTGCGCCGCGATAACGCAAGATTGGTCAGGTCCACACATGGCCCCGAAGACTGGACCAACAAAGCAGCGGAGGGATCCGACGCATTGTTTGGCATCCTGGAACACGGCATGTCGCTCGGTTAGTCAGGCGAAACAAATGTTCCAGAATGCAGCCGACGTGCTGTACCGAAGCCTCACATCCAGATTGGGGTTGGAGTTGGGGTGCAGATAATTTGCTCCAACGCAGTAGATTAAGAAATACTGTTCGGGTGCAATTCTTGCAATTACGCATCTGCTGCGAGTTTACTAAGCCACTTAACTCTGCAAAAATGAAATTGTACAGGTACTCTTTGAAGGTGACCTAGGCTGAGGCAAGAGTATGATGTCACGCGCGTCACTGTTTTACGCTCAGCTGATAATGAGCGAAGGCGTATGCTTAAGCGTATGGTGAGTGTTTCGCGGACGATTTCAATCGACACCGTTAAAGATGCACGTCGCTTGACAGCATCGTTTAACTGTGAGTTTTGACTTCACTCTGTCCATTCATACACGTGATCATGGGCGGAGCTTCGAAGCATCGCGTTTCTCAGAGTAATTCGTGACTGCTTGGTGATGCCGTTCAACCAGTACATCCAGACATATTGGAGGTCAGTCGTTTTGATACAAGAGCTCTCAACCCATAATGCCGAAAAACCAGGAGCTTAATTCTCCTCCTTACTTAAGGTTTAAGCTTGATACAGACGGCAGGCCATGAGACCCGTTTCGTCGGACGCTCTGCGCGTGACATTTTTAGTGCGTTAATTTGTCGTTTTCACCCCGACACATCATAACTTTTTCAAGGTAGCTCATTCAGCACCTGCACGAACCGTTTCAAGCATCCTCCAGCATAGAAACTACAACTGCATCACACAAAAATAACTTGCATAAATAAAACTTGTGCGAAAACTTGGTCAGTCGTGCGGGGGGCAGCTCAGCCATCGGCCTGCCCCACCCGGATGAGAACGTTTGACAGTGTCCGCCCACTCTTCACTGGTGTCTCTTCTCCTCACCATCACAAGCTGCTGCCACGCCTCTTTCATCGCCAGTCCGGCCTGCCCGTCCCGCACAGTCCTCCACAGAGGCCCGGTCGGCCGGGTCCTGCGGGCCGGCTCGGTTTCGCATATCAATCGTCCGGCTCTGCGGCCGGCTCAGGGCCATCTCACCTGTGCGGAGACGCGCGTTTTTGCCGCTCGGCGGGAGAACCGGTCCGGAGGGGACCTGCCGCGAGGGGGCGGGGGGGGGGGGGGGCACGGGAGCGCAGACCGGGCGGACCTGCCGCCGGCCGCCGATAAGCACCGATAGGACCCGCACCAGGGGCGAGTCCAGGCACGCGTGCCGGGGAGGGGAGCGTCGCCCCGCACGGCTGCCGTCCGTGAATCGCACGGGTGGGCGGCCTCTGTCCGCCGCCTCCGCAATGCCTTCACGGTGCGCCGCCTGGTGTCGCCGCTGGCCGCCCTGCACGTAAAGACTGGCAAACAGCCGAGAGGATGGTAAACAGGGGAGCAGAGCCGGTCCGGAGCCGGCGTGCCGTGACCTTCAATCGGCCTCTCGTCTCAGCCACGCGGCCGTCGTCCCGGACCGGTCTCGCGGGCCGCGCCTTGGTCGGAGGAGCCGATCCGAGCCGGGAACCGAAGTCGGGAGCCGGGAGCCGGTGCCGGATCCGGAGCCGGAGCCGGAGCTGGAAGCCGAACCGGGAGCCGGAGCCGGAGTCGGAGTCGGGAGACAGTGTTGGAGCCGGAGCCGTATTCGGGGGACGGCGTTGAGCCCGGTGTCGGAGCCGGGAGCCGGGAGCCAGGAGCCGGAGTCGGAGCGATGAGTCGGAGCGGGGCCTGGAAGCCGGAGATGAGAGCCTCCCTGGTGTGTGTGCACTGGAGAGGGAGCGTGCTGAGCGCTTGCTCGGTGGTCCATTCGCTGACGACCATTGAGTGCTTTTGGTCCACTGTGCTTCACCTGAGCAAACGAAACGTCCGTTTGTGGTGGAGCGAGCCCCGTCAAGCTCCAGCGACTCGTCTCCAGTCATCGAGCTCATGATTGGTTCGACCGCTCCAGGCGGTGGAGTCGAGGGAGGTCAAGAGGCCCGCAGCGGGTTGGCGACACCTCCTATGATGTCACTAACATCCGATCGGCTTGCCCGAGGCCACCGCGGGATGTCCCAGGGCAATTCCCAGCATCTAGCCAGTGGTTAACGGGCTATATCAGTGCTGCAGGCGATCACGCGGCGATCCGGCTCCAGCCTGTGCAGTATAAACCTGGCACTGGCTATAGCCGGTCCGACGGATCACACTTTCGATCGAACTTTCCACTAGGCCAACCGGCTTTGTGACACCGCGGTATCTTATCTGGGTTTCTCGTTGTGATGTGCACTTTTGCAATTCATTGCCAACACGCGCTCGGGTGGGAGTCAAACATACCCCCCGAGGATTTTTCCGGAATGATTTCCGATCGGCGCGGAGTAGTTCAGCCAAATTTTGCACAGTTGTAGACAATTGAATAGCGGATCGTATGGCGTCAAAAAATTGGATGCGCCTTGCAAGGTCGCTGACCTAAGGCAGGTCAAAGTCAGGCCATGGATTCAGCGAAGTCAATTTCAAAGGAATCGTTCAATCTGATTGAACAACGGAGTGTTACACGAAGCCATGCATTTCTGAGATACATTCTTAGGCAAAACAATAATCGGATGACCAAATTGTATTGACCTAGGGTCAGATATGAAAGTCGGGCCAAGAACCAACCTGTTTTTTACTCCAGGGATTGCTGTGTGGGGCAGTTTCTGGTGCTCATTTCGAATTCATTGATCACAGGAACCGCATAAGACACCTTCCATGAACTTCTTATAAGTCAGAATATGTTGCTTGCCTTAAATGACCCAGGTCAGCATTTCGTTTATACGAAGATACTGCCTACTTAAATCTTTGTTGCTTACTCAAATGCAAAACTCAAAGCGGTCTGCTACGATTTTATTCACCAACACTTTCGAATGGTCATACAAGGTCACTAACCTTGAACAAGCATATGACCCTTCACATAGAACAGGCATCTAGGTCCTGAGGACATTTTGAGGCCAATTTGGAGTTTAACCTTGTTTGACCCTATTTTACCCGTCGATCATGACCTAATAGGCCTGAATTTTGACATAAGTGAGCTCACATACAGGCCAATACACCCTGTGAGTTTAGTGTCTCTAACTCTTTTAATTTCTGTGATCTCAGTGCAGTCAAATTAAACCCCACCCGAGCGAAGTGCATTCAACCGGCCACCCGGGTGTGTGTTAGGCGATACCAGTTCTTTCCCCAACCCAAATCCATAACACTAACAATTTCCACTTACATTTTTACCTACGTGATTGGTGATCTCCCTTAGTCTGCCACCCTTGCCTGACCTTCCCTGGTGTAAGAGTCTTCCCTGACCCCTTTGGTCTGAAAGCTTCTTCTGGGCTCCGGGGTCAGACACAGCCTCTTTGGTCTGTCTCGGTGGAAGAACATGTCTGGGTCCGTAAATCTTCCCGGGCTTTGCCTGGCCTGAGAGCTTTTCCTGATTTTTCCTGGTCTAAAAGCTTGACCCCATCACTCCCGACCGGACAAACTTCCCTCGTCTTCTCTGGTCTGATGCCCTTCCTGGTCTTCTGTGATCTGATGCCGTTCCCTGGCATTCTCTGGTCTGATGCCCTTCCCTGATCGGTAACTGTATGGCAGACATAGCAGATTCTGTTTCCTGGCCTTCCCTGTCTGGACATTCTCCCTCTTCCCTGGACAGTTTTACCTTGTCTGATAATTTGACTGGCCTACCCTTGTCTGGCACCCTTTGCTTGTCGGTTTCATTGTAAGAACCTTGGTTGGTCTTTCCTGTTTCGTAAACTTTCTGGTCCCCCTTAGTGTTTTGGTCGTTATAATAGTTTTTCCAGCGCTGAGAGCTTTCTCTGATATTTTCTGCTTCAGAGCCTTTTTGGACTGCTCTAATTTGAGAAACTACCTAAGTGTCTTCAGTATGAACGCGTTGCCTAGTCATCCCCGGTATGACTTCTCCCTGGTCTGCCCAGGTCTGAAGGCCTTTCCTAATCTCCTTTGGTCAGATGCTTTTCTTGACCAGTCTCAATCTAAGGCCTTTTCTTGTCTCCCCTGATTCAGCGTCCTGGTCTTCGCAGTCTCTAAGGCTGGGTTCGTAGCCCGAGGCCCTTTTCTGGTCCCCTCGACCTGAGAGCGTTCGCTGGTCGGTAGGCCACTGTTCAACGCGTTCGCTGGTCGGTAGGCTACTGTTCAACACGGTGCGCAGAGCCTCCTCCGGCTGGCTCCATCGCGCAGCTTGTGCAGCGGCGCACACTGCAGCGCCGCGGCAGCTGCGGGCGTTCTCCCAACGAAAGTGGTCGACTAATGATGAGTGTAGCATCCACGCAACGTCCCCGGCTCCTTGTTCAGTTCGCCGCTCTCCTGGCTAAAAACAAGACTGGGACCCCGCTTCGTAATCCCACGACGCCTTTTACTTGCTCGTCTCGGAGGGCCAGCTGGAGCCCAAGCCGTAAACCGAAACAGGTCGGCATGCGGGCGGCGGCCGCCCCCGGGCAGAGGGAGGGAGGGGGGAGGGGACCGCGCCGTCCCGAGACCCACGCGTCGCCTGGCCTCCCCGCCCGGAGCAGGCACCCGTGGCGTTCCCCCGGGTGTCGAGTGACAGGGGATTTTGCCTGGCGGCGGCCCGCGCAGTGGGGAGCGCGGGCGGTACGGGGGGGGGGGGGGCCTGCGGTGGCTGCCAACACCAGGGACGGGGGGTTGTGATGGGCTGGCGGACGACGTTCGTGGGGGTGTGGGAGCGGATGTGGCATGGGCGGGGCCGGCGGCGGTAAGCGTAGCGTCGGCGCGGCTGCGTAAGGAAGGCTCGACTACTGCTCCTCAGGCTGCGCCCTGAGGAAGCTGACCTGTCGCGGTCCTCCGACCGCAGAACCGCCTCCCTCCACAGGTTTCAGGACCACCCTGGCACGCTGGGAAGCGCCACCACTTTCGGCAGGACTGGAAACCACCGTCGCTCTCTAGTCGAATGAGCCCTGGTGCATCGGCTCCAAGCCCACCACTATGCACTGGTTGGTGGACCTCCCCTGTCATCTGTTCGGAAGACATTCGCTGTTCGCTGGCATAGACACGGTTTTTGTCCTCCAGTGAATACCTACGCCTGCTCTCCGGTGGGATTACTTGTTCATTAAAATGTCATCAAGAACCCTTCCAGATACGGGATTCTTGAGGAAGTCTTCATGGAAGACAATTATTCGGGCTTCATATTTGTTATGATGCAGGCGACATGGTGGCGAATGATTCTTGGGGGGTAAATGGCAACTCGCCTCAGATCTCCAGAGCTTTGATTTTAAAAAGTGATTGATTTCCATACTTCTGAGCTGAAAGCTAATCCCTAGTCTGAGGAAAGAAGGCGTGGATGACATATAAGCAATATTGCTAGTGACAATTACGGACAACTGCTGGCGTTCTCTTGACGGTTTGTGCGCTACGATTTCAAACTTGGCTTTGGCACTTGTCCGTTTATTGATACATGATCCAGTCTCGTCGCTGTTCCAAGAGTGTCCTCCCACATTTCCGAGTACTGCACCTCGACAACATGGGTATAAACACTGCACTGATGTGACTTCATCCCACTGTGCGGTCAGCGTCCTCCAGCGGGCCTCCGTCCGGAAGTGGGCAGCAGGAGCCTATATTTGGCTGACGGCGGGGGGCGGGGGGGGGGGGGGTCTAGACGTGGTAAGGTGACGGTCTTTCACCAGTCGGGATCAGGGCGAGTACAAGGCACCCAGACACCGTCACTGATGTGGGTACGCCAACCGGTAAAACCCAGCGCTAGTCCCCTCCGGCTCAGGCCAGCAGCGTGAGTCAGTGGGCGCCAGGCCAGCAGACGCCAGCGTGATGAGGCGAGCAAGATACTCCGGGGCCCTCCGCGGCGCCGGGGCAGCCAAGGACATCGTCCCGACTGATTCATGGGCCCCGTTGGCTGGTGTGTTTATGTTAAGTGTTGGAGCCACTGCGCAGCTGTGGGGATCTCCACGTCTGTCTCCGAGGAGGGCGGCGCGCAGAAACAAGCGTCGTGTTCTTCATTGGCGCATATAACTGCGCGTGTGTAAGCTGAAGTGGTGTTGACGTCGCTGCTCCTCATGCTTCCCGACAGTTGGCGCCCGGTGAAACACGCATCCTTCGAAATCGCATCTCCTCAATCCCGGCAGCATGCTTGGTTCGCGTCGCCGCAGTACCCATCGTTATTGCACGCAATTCAGCAGCATGCACACCACGCATTTGCTTCTGTGCATCCGTTATAGGGCCAGTTCCGTTGACTGCACTGGATCCCCGAATGTGCCGACACTTTCCTGCGTCACCCTGAAAAATGATCCGAACTCAGGCACAACGCGGCCACTTCAACATCATGAGCATAGCACGATCCAATGATGAAGACGACGCTTAGCGGAAGTCCAAAACGCTATTTTGTGGGAAGCTATCGGGGTAACACCATCGGCTTCTTTAAGACGCATTCAGCTGCTCAAATCACATAAGCATGCCGTTGGCATCGTGCGCTTGTAGCCGATTCATTCAACTCCCGTGCAAGACGGGTTCGCTGGCGAATGAAGCTCAGTGGAAATCCCCACGGCATCACGCAGAAGCGGACTGCACCCCGGCCTGCTGCGGCTGCTCAGCGAAGGTGCACAATGCCGCGTTCGCCTCTCAATAGACCCACTCGCCACTGCAGGCGCGCAGACGGCAGCCGTGTGAAACTCTCCCTTCGAACAATAAATATATTCATCCAGCACAAAGTGCAAAGCACAACAAAATCTACGTATGTTGTGGCAATGCCTCATCATTCAAGTGCGAAAAATGCCAAGCTAAAAAAGCATTCTTGGGAGACCCTCACCTCATCTTTGATCTCCGCTGGGCATTTGTTTTTAATTTTGATAGTTAATTTTGTGAACAGTTGCCAGCATTGTAAGCAGTTGGGAGGGTTTTCTACCATAACCGTGCGTCGCAAGCTGAATCAACAGAATGGTATCCAAACTCAGTGATCTATGAGCCCTTCAATAATCATATCATTCAATTTCCATATTGACCCCGTGAAACATATAATAGTCATGATATTATTGGTATCCATGTATTTGCATATTCACATGACCCTTTGTCATATTGTCCTCATGAAAGGTGCAGCGAAATGCACCAAACATTGGGTATGTTTTCCGATAAGAAAGAGCAACAGCTATGTGTCTCATATTGCTGGCATAATTCGCCAAGACCACTCCATATGGGAGATACCAATCTTAAGAAAATTTGTCTTTGAATTTCATGGGCACTAAATGAGGTTTCAAGGGCTGACGGTGATTGGGTGCCTCATAGCGTCAACAAGAATGACGACAAACGTTTGTCAGGCGCACTCGCCGGCTTTTGATTGTCTATCGGAAGGATGCCAAATCAGTTAATCTCTCGAGAACACGTCAAAACCGTCATGGGCTACCGCACATCTTGCTCGAGGATCCGTCACAGGCTACCGCACATCTTGCTCGAGGACCCGTCATGGTTACCACACATCTTGCTCGAGGACCCGTCATGGCTACCACACATCTTGCGTGTGGGCCCGTCATGGGCTGCCACATATCTTGCTTGTGAGCTGCCAAGAGGAAGAGAACGTCTAAAGACGCAAATACCAGTAAAAGCCCTTGCACATCTATTTTTCTGGTTGGGCAGAGCCGCGGAAACCGGGAGCGGGTGAGAGAGCAGGGGGGGGGGGGGAGGCAGGACCCTTCCCAACCCTAGTGAAACTGACCCTTCCCTCTAACGAAAACTTATCATTAACCACACGGATGTGGTAAACAATACTGTAAGGTGCAGACTGAAAAGTATTTCCCCGCCCCCTTCCCACGCCGCCAACTGTTGGTGAGTTTCCGCGCCCTGCAGCTGAATGAGATTTATCGCGCCGTTTCTACGAGCCGCAGCTTCTCTGGGCTTACTTACGGTAGTGTTAGGGCTCAAAAGTCCGAGCTACCAGACGCCTCCTCACTCGAAACGAACCCGAATAATGATTTTGAAACCCTCACTGAGCGATTACATCGGCAAAAGACACCAAACAACTGGAACACCTTAAAAACGCGGACGAAAAATCCCACTTGCAACGGCAGACAGGTTCTCGAAACTCGTCACTCCGATAGTCACGAAGCCTTCGCCACTTGGCGTACCGTGACTCATTCTGTGCCTTGCATTCCCGAAAGTGATGATCCCGTGCTGGGTCCAAGGTCATCAGTGTCACACCCGATTCCAAAGCTCTTGCTGTCAGACAGCTCATTTCTCGGAAGTTATCTGTCCAGTTGTCGCGACACCTTCACTACCACGTAATGTGTAATCCGATCCATTCTTGCAATTCCGAACAAAAACGTCTCTGGTTCGAATAAGAAGCCATCAACTTTGCGGAGTTCCAAGCAATTGATTGAAAATAGCTTCGTTAGCAAGCCTATTGGTGCGATGACCACCAAACTGCCACCATTAAACGTACTTTTCACAGGAGCGTTCGCAGAATCTCTTAATGGGGGGTGGGTGGGTAGGGTGAAGTCAATGATCTTCATTGAAAACCGGCTTTATTGCGTCATAGGCGCGCAAATTTGGTTGTGCGTAGTAATAAGTCAGCTTGTTCTCGATCTTGTTTTTATTTTTTGCATGTCTATGTGGAATTGTTAACCGTCAACACGTAAGGCTCATGCATATCAATGCGTGCCACCAATTCGGCAAGGGAGAAAGCACGTACCTACAGGGGCTTCTACGTGCGTACCTCCCTGGCTTCGCATGATTTTGTACTGCAGTCCCAGAAATATTGATCTAAGGTACGGCTCAAGGTCATCAGTTTTACTACATTCCTAGATTCATCGATGGTGGTTATTTCTACAGCAAACAGTCGTATTCGAGTGTTTCGGCCCAAAGCACATGTGGCCGTGAGATGTTACCGTAATTCATGCGTTCATGCGCTGATTTGTCAACCATTTAAAGGAGTCGTTTCATTCTCAATACGGTGGCATCGCTTAATCGATTCACCATATATTTCGGAATGCCGTTTCAGGAGCTTCGGAAAAGCTATGGGGAGGCTCAGGCCTGCATCTGAAAAATAAGGGTCCCAGGGCTTTCTTAGGTCTCTTCCAATGTCTTAAGCATTGGAGTAGATGTGTTTTGGGGGGGAGAGGGGGCGCCATTGGGGGACCATGTCCTCTTCAAGGAGGACATGGTCCCCCAATGTATGCTATACCCAGCGATTCACCGTTACTTTTATGTACCAGGGACAAACTTTTTTGCATGCTTTCCGAATGCTCCGCGTGTGTGGCCTTGGGAATAGACTAATTACCAGGCAGACGTTGTCGTGCAAAGCAAAGCAAAACAAATCAACCCTGAACCCATCACCTCACTTTCCAGTTCAGCAGATAATTCCACCTCCGCCGTTTTACCACACAGTGGCTTTGCACGTCCCACGTTGCCGCGGTGCTACCACCCTGAGCCTGGGCTGGTGCTGGTTGGCCTGCTGCCAGCTTACCTCTCTAGGTCCGTTTCTAGGCCACATAATGTGCCCGTCCTGGGACTCGGGCCCACTGTCGCTGGACAAGAAGTCGAGAGTCTCTCCCCCTCCCCCACCCCCACATTGCGACAGCAGCCCAGGAATCAAATGCTTGTTTCCAATTCGTATTAAAGAATTGGAAAAGGAAAAGGTTAGCGTAGCAGCATAAAGGGTGAACGACTGCGGACGCGAGAGACGTGTTCATCGTCGTTGTTACGCAATTTAGAGTTGAGTGCGAGCATGCCATAGGATAACCTTGAGTTAGGCTATTTCTCAACGAGGAGGATGGTTTACTGATGGGTCAAATAGCTCACAAAACAAAGACGTACTGTCCAAAAGATCGTTTTGACATCCCAAAAATGGATGCCGAGAAGGTTTGAAAACAAGAAGCCAAGAAAAAGGATCCTCAGAAGCTTTGCCATTGGCTTGTCATTGAGGCTCTCGTAGATAGCTTTTTCAGACCTTTTCCAACAGCTTTAATCACAATACATCAGAAGCAACGTGGCCTTGCTTGTTCGCCGGAGGAACGCATGACACCTGTCTTCTCTTATTCGGCTAACGTGCGGTCCCATCTTGTTCCTGATCACGCCAGGTTGACCACTTCTCTTGGTCCGAATCTTGTCAGTTCGCGTAGTTCTCTTGTTCCTGACGTTGCCAGATTGAGCACTTCTCTTGGTCCCAATTTTGTCAGTTCGCGTAGTTCTCTTGTTCCTGACGTTGCCAGGTCGGGTAGTTCTCTTGTTCTGAACCTCGCCAAGTGGAGCAGAGCTCGTGTTCCCTGCACGGCGATGCGGGAGACCTTTTGCCAGGCGGAATCAGCAAGGTCTCGGTTAGAGCAGGAACATTAGTCTGTCATCCCCCGGTTCATTGTCTTCTGCGTGCAACAGCTAACGGCAGTGCATCCCGTATCATGCATGGGTGATCTCTTATGACTTAAGGAATACAAACTCATAATCCCTCCCCCTGGGGCTAACAAGCATGAGCTAGCCAGAATGCATCTTCATTCTGACAGGAACCGGTATATTTCTTCTGTATGGAAGTACCTCAGACATTTCTCAGATAAGTCTGGGTTTAGCAGCCTCAGTGCTTCTCGGAGCAAGATCGACGGAACGCTGGGTCAGCCAACATCGCCCCATCCCGACATACATGCAAGACTTGAGACCGTCAAAGCCCCCCGTAAAATACCGGTTTTTGGAGCTCACCAGGACGGTCACAGCACAGGTGAGGGCCTAGACAACCGGGGGGTGGCGGCACAGCAAGAGGATCCGAGGTGTTCATGGGCCGAGGGATGGGACCCCGGATAACCAGTCGGTCACCAAAACGGCAAAGGATTCAGGAAATTACAAGGATACAGTTGGTAATATATATATATATATATATATATATATATATATATACATTGTTAGCAATATAAGTATTAGTAGTGTCATAGCTACGGAAGCCCAGAACAGTGAAGGCATACTGAAGCAGTTAGGAGACAAGGAAGCCAGTGGTCTTCAGGACAATCAGAGTTGTCCAGACAGTCGAGGGACGGCAGGACGGTTCAGAAGTGCATGCAGTAGAACGCGCGACTACGTGTGCATGGGCCGGTAGGCGACTTTTTCAAATGAATTTGTAGCTTCTGTTGGCCTAGCAATCAAAACAAGTATACCCTGCGGTCACGTGGTAGTTCTTCCCGATGCAAGCCACATACAGATATTTGTGGAAGGAAAAAAAGTTTACAAAGATCTCCGGCACCATTGACTAAGAATCCAAACACAGCTGGAATAAGAATGGCATGGATACTGATGGCCTATGCGTTACATTTCAATAGACCTGCCTGCAGGACATGGCTCATTGAGGGATCCAAGAAATGGGCGTGGTGTCACACAGGTGGACGCACTCGTGCAATCCACAGGGTTTTACAAGGCATCGGAAGTGAGGGAAACTGTCTAGTCTGGGAAAAATCCAGTGTCTATGTGTTCAAAATAGCTTGTCGAGAAAGAAGGCAAGGGCAGTGGAGCCAAGGAAGGGAGACCGGGCCATGGGCGCAGGGAATCGAGTACGTGAACGGGCTTGTGGAATACGGGAACACCTGATGAAGCTATCCTGATTATCGCGGGCCAGGGACACCTCACAGAACAGCTGGTTCCTTTGAGGTCCGTAAATCATCGCGAGGCACATTGGGTGTGTCAGGCCCCTCTCCTTGATCATCTCGTGCTTCAAGATGATCTGTAAACTTCTGATCGCTTAAATGGATCCTCAGGGACGCAGCAACGATTTCCTTGGGGACGGCGGGGGGGGGGGGCATCGGTGAGAGCGCACCACGGCAATTTTTGACTTTCTCTCGGGAACCATACCTGATGAAAAACGTGGGCCTAAGGCGGGAGGAGGACTGCCTCCCCCCACACTTTCGGTTGTGTCCCTGTGGTACCCCCTGTGGTACCCCCTGTGGTACCCCCTGTGCTCGGCAGGGGTTTCTAATGGGCAGACACGTGTTTGTTTGCCTGGTGATCAAAGCCCTTCTCGCATTCTTGCAGCCATCTCGTGTCCCATCGACACTCAGTGGTCTTTGATCTTCTTGTGATCATCAGGGGTTGTATGCGGAGCTCGAGATCTCCTGCCGGTTTCAGGCTGCTTGATCGCTTCCAGAGCCGAGTCATTTATTGCTTTTGAGAGCATTTCTTTGGGAGCTGGTCGTCTCGGAGTTCTATGTGGTCCTTTCGAATAGCCCTTTCGCCTGTCGTAGGTTTGCCAGCCATTTGAAAACAGAACAATATTGTTGTGTTGTGAACAACATTGAGCAGCACTGTCACTGGTCCACCTTGCATTCGGTGGTAACATTATGAAATAAAACACTACTGTATGGAAGTATGAGCGTCGCATAGGTCCTTGGCAGCTGCAGCGTCCGTACTTGGGTCATGCTTCAGGGAATTACCACCGTCCAAAACGAAAACTGCTGGTAACTAGACGCATGGGTGCCATCTGAATCCGAGTATTTTGCCCCGGGGTTCTACCTATCTAACGACCAACATATTTCTCGGCAGGTAAGTGTAATTTGTGCGCGTGGTACATGTAGGAAGTACGACATTTTCTCCAAAGAAAACACCGGGGCAAATGTCCTCATGTTCCCATTGCGCCAGCGTGTGCTGAAATTAAAAATCTGGTGGTCCTCGTGAGATGAACCACACGTGACGGCGATCCCCATGTGCTGGACACAATGGTGCAGGGATCCGCAGGCCATGTGCTGGACACCATGGCGCAGGGATCCGCAGGCGATGGAAGAAAGGCGCCGTGTTCTGCAGGCCATGGCGCTAGCGCACGACCGGCGACCGAAGCGACGTTTGCGTGAGGCAGCACGCTGCAGTCACCGCCAGACCATCAGGCATGTGGCGACAAAGTTACGCCGCCGTTCTATGGGAGCAATCCGTCGGCCCGGCATCGAACCTTTCGCCCTGGACAACGGCGCTCCAACCATTACCCATTACATCACCTCACAACGCGCGAACCCAGCGCGGATCGCAACACAGTGAGTTACCGCGTGGATCGACATTTGTCAAGGGGAGGGCCGCCTGCCCTCATTCAGGCGCCCCGTAGCACGCAGTACGCCGTCCAGCAGCGCCGGACCGAGCTGGGCTGTCGACACGGGAGACCCTCCGCCACCGACACCTGCCACCCAAACTGTGCTTGCCGTCATTCCCCGGCTTGATGCTGCTTTCAGCAACGGCACACGTGCCGCGGTCAGCCTCGCTGCAGTTCGCTAGCTGAGCGCACGGCCGCCAGCCAGCGTGGACGCGCGCTCCGCCCAGCGGGCATCAATGCAGCCTTCCGCCGCACGCTCTCGAATGTTCCGGGTGCCGCAGGGACGCATCCAGGGGCGACTGGGTGCAGCTGTCGCTAACGGTCATAACGCACTGGGGAAAATCGCCCTTTTCCAGCTCCGTAAGTGTTAGTGGGCCCATGAGCCCCTGGGTACGTTCCTGGGGCAGATCCCTGACATGTGCCGTCTGCTTGACATGCCGCTGTCCTGGCCGCCCGCTGCAGGCTGGACCGGGCGCCGGCGCCACGGCGGCTCACTCGCGGGGCCCCTCGCTACAGCGGCGAGACGCGTCTACCGCCCGCCACAAACACCTCGCCCCGCGCCCCGGTGCGCGGGAGCCGCCGGTTGCCAGAAACGGGGTCAAGTTCTCGCCCAGGTCCGCTGTGAATCTTACGCTGGAGGAGCGTGACCGGGGGCTCGTGAGCCGGACAGGCCCGACCACGTGCTCCCTGGCACTGCAACCGGTCGGCAGACGTCATATTTGTCTGGGTTGTTCGCTCATCCCACGGTGACGTCCGAGCCAGGGTCTGAGTCCGGCTTTTGGGGAAACCATGTCACGCGACGATGCTTACTGGGGAACAGGGGCAGACAGGACGTCGGATGACACAGCACTCTTAGACAAAACAAGAACAACACACTTCTGATTGCTGGTGGCTATTGATGGCAGTGTAGCCCCAGCTAGCCAACGTGGTGACCCCGCATACCCCACTCCCACCTCCTGGTCCTGAAACGCGGCCGCCGCCGGTGATTCAGCAAAAATCTGGCCTACTTTCTGATATTCGCGTGATGAAGTCGATTTTCGCCGCTCCTTCGGATAAATCTGCGATCCAGCCGATTTCCAACACAGCTCGCCGGAGATCCGTGCGCGATCCGAATCATACGGACACACCCTCGAAGTGAGCAGCAGCTCAACGGAACCGGATCTCCAGATGGAAGTTACCGAATCCAGGAATAGTCAGAAACTAACATGATCGAGCTTCCGTGACGACTAAGACGCTTTTCAACGGCGTCCTGCCGCAGGATTGTCCGAAGATCTGAAGACAAGAAGAGGAAGGGGCCGCGAACGCCAGGGGCCCTGGCTACGATCGCGGTCTTCGGGCGTCCTGCCGCAGGATTATCCGAAGATCTGAAGACAAGAAGAGGAAGGGGCCGCGAACGCCAGGGGCCCTGGCTACGATCGCGGTCTTCGAACTGGTCCGGCAGCCTCAAGGTGGAAGAGGATCCCTGAGGCAATCAAAGTGAGCTCCTGGAGCAATCGTGACACACACACACACACACACACACACACACACACACACACACACACACACACACACACGCACACACACACACACGTTAAGTGTACGGAGCACCAGCTGGTGCCTACAGATTCGAGTGGTCAGGAGACCCGATGCCGCCAGGACACCTCAGACGGTCCAAGGTTCGGCGGCGACCAGGGGACACGAGAAAGCTTGTGCGCTGCCTAAACGCTCAGTCGTTGAATCCAGGGCCTCCCAATATCGTCCGTAAACAAGCAAGGGTCCTCAGGGTCTCCCCAGGCGGTACATGACGACAAAGACCGGAAGCCCGACCCCTTAACCTGCGCCGCCCAGTCCACTCCGATCACGTGCAAACCCCTCAACCCGCCGCAGTCAACCTGACACCCTTCACATTCCGTGTCCGACCAATGACCCTGGCGACCCCGCCCGGCGGCCGACGCCTCTGGCGGCCGGTCGCGGCCGGGACACCCGCCGCCGGCGCAGGAAGCGGCGTACGGTGGCGCAGCGCGCGCCCGAATCCAACCCAGCGGCCGGCGTCGGCATTCCGGGCGCGAGAACCTGAGAAGGCATTGTTTGCCGGCGGTGCCCCGGCGCCAGGCGCGCGTGGCACAGCCGAGTCGAGCGCGGCTCCGGCTACAGGAAGGGGCTGTCGTCCGCCTCGGCTGCGGAGGCGCGGGCCCAGCGCCCGCTTATCCAGCGTCGACTGAATAACTGAGCGCGGCTGTCCGTGTTGCGGCATTTGCGCCGCGTGCGGAATCGCATCGGGTGCATTGTAACGCGGAACGGTTCGCCGCGCGGTCGCCGCGACACGTGCCGAACTGGAAGGAGCTCTTCCGTCGGCGGCGCGCCACATCCGTCTCCCCCGCCGCAGACGCAGGAAGCGCGCTATCGGCATACTTCCTGGGATGCGTCCCTGCGGCGCGTGCAGTCCGCGTACAGCTCCACCGCGGCACCCGCGTTTCGAGAACCGTCCCGGACGACTGTCACGGGAAATATCCATCCACCGCAGACCCCAACACCACCGCCGGTCTCCGGGGTCCGTGGCCCTACTGGTCGACCGCCGCCATATCCGAAATAACCACACGGTGGTGGACCCGGAGCCGCCGGCAAGCCACTGGTGTATCGTGAAATGTTGAACGACCACTGCGGAATGTGATGCGTTGACGTGTAGTATGTATGTAATGTGACGTGTTGTATGTAGGGAGTATGACGTGTAGTCTGCAAACTTCTGAAAATCCCTAATCTTTCGTGTAAAGCCGCACGTTCGGTCCCTGTAACGGGTTGGCGGCGCGAGGAGACACTTGCGCTCTGTGACCGCTGCATTTTTGGAAGGGCCAGTGGTCAAAATGAGCCGGAGCTTCACAGTGCTGAGAGCTCCCCGGAGATCTTCGTCCCAGTAATGTGTTTGCGCTTGGCATCCGACCTACAATAGGGGCGGATCCAGAATTTCGTCAAGGGAGGAGCAACACTTCATTCTGGTGTCCCCCGGGCTTGGTTCCCCCTCGTAAAAGAGAACCAAGATCTCGGATTTTGCCTGCGGAAAACCCCTGGATTTCGGCCACTTTATTCTCACCTTTTTATTTTTAATCGGTGAAATATCTTCCGCCGGAACGGTCCTCCGGATTTAATAATCCCCCCCCCCCCCCACTTCTCGAGGTCAACCTTTTTTATGTCTTATGCCGAACTTGAATATTTGGGGCTGCTTGTTTTCCCTGAACTTTGGCGTGTGTTGTCAAGGAAGTTGATGTAGAACCGAAAAGAGCATTTTGGTGCTCATTCCGCCCAAGGGAGGTGGCCATGTCCCCATGTCCCGCTCTGGATCCGCCGCTGGCTTACAGCTGACAGAGCCTTGAGATCATGTTGCCCTCGGAAGAGCGGTTGCAGCAAGTGCTTGAATGGAAAGTTTCCCTTTGAGAACAATAAAAAGAAGACGAGACGTTATCGAACATTACATGCATGGTAACATAGCAACATAGCAACATGGCAACATAACTGAGTGAACACAGCAACGGCCCGGCTATTTTTGTGTGTAAAACAGGGATGTCGATTTCTAAAAAACCTTGAGGGCCCAAACCCAATGGTCGATTCAGCCGTCCAGCATAAACGAAAATAAATGCCTGATTCATTGGATCTTCATTCACCCCCAAAAAGTAACCGAACTCTAGTCACTTGGTTTTCGTTTTGATTCTGTAGGTTTTATAGAGTACATTTCGGTTCTCGTGAACTAAAAGCAGATATGATAGCAAGTGGGGTGCACTCCACATTTTGACGACGAAATCTGCCATTTTTCTGAAAAACACACGTTTTCACCTCCTAGTCACGCTGTGGAAGGCCATTACCACCATACCACCTCCCTCAGTCCCCAAAGCAGCCAATGGACATAGTAGGATCATAGAACCCCAACTTACAATCACAACATTCTTCTCATTTGGCCCAAGTATTTTCAATCTCAAGTAACACATTTCGATCCCAATAAAAGAAAACAGAGCCTCTCCTTCCGCCTTGGGGGAGGGATGGCCATCGCGCTCTCGCAAACTTAAAAAGCAGCCTCGCTTGAGCCGCCGTGAGCGTTGGTGCAGCACTGCGCAGAACCATCGGCGGCGGCGGTCCAACAACAGCATACAGCAGCGACGGTGGCAGCACAACACTGAGCAGTCGTAGCGGCGACGGCATATCACTGGACGACAGCGGCGGCTGCTAGGCGCTGGACAGCGGCGGTAGGTACTGGCACTTTATGATCTACCAGCGGCCGAAAGTGTTGCATCGCTGACTTGACGCTGAGGCGAACTGCTTTAGTTCCTACAGATCGCGTGCAGATCCAGGGCGTCCACCTCGTCTGGGTATGTGGCCGGCACTGCGGTGTGATTTAGCCGCTCTTGGCCCGGGGAGGAGCGCAGCCATCCCCTCAGACGAAGAAGAAGGCAGAACGCCCGCTCTCCCGTGCACGATGTTGCTGGAGCGGTCAGGACCAAATGCAGTAGCGAGGTAGTGGCTGGCAGCACCTGCCGCAGGCTTTCTTCACTCAGGAGGGCCGCCACGTCGTCGAGGGAGGTCGGTGGTGCCTTTCTCTGGCTTGACCGCGCATCCACCAACATCTGGCAGTGGGGGCGGGGCCGCTCCAGGCCGAGGTCATAGAAGGTGGCGGTTGCCACCAGGGTGTCCTCTTCCGCCGTGAGGAGCGCTATTTCGGCCGTGGTCAGGATGGGCTGAGTAGAGCCGAACCGACCTCTGATGGAGCCGGCCAGCCAGACGACGGCTTTGCAGTACACCTGACGGTAGCGGTCTTTGGGACGGGCATGCTGGTGCGGCTCGGCGCCTTCGTCCAGTTGCTGAGGTGGTCGCATCGGGCGTCGCCGATTGGGACAGCCCATTCCTAGGCGCTCCGCGTCGGACGTCAGCTCCACCCAAAGGCGTTCGAAGCGGTTACGCTGGGACAGGACGACATCCCTGACAGCACGTGCGAACCCCAGGTTGGCAGACACCGGCTGCGACTGTCCCTGCATTGTGCGCATGGCGGGTGTGGTCACCTGGAGCAGGAGCAGAGCAACGCGCAGGCCAAAGAAAAACTCAAAGTCTCTGAGGGTTTTGCCAAAGCCGCTAGCAGTGGCTGACACTTCCGGACGCACCTTAGCATCGTCCGCGAGCCTATTAAGGCTGGTCACCAGGAGCCCGTGCTGCTTGACCACGGAGGCCAGGCCCGCCTTGCTGCAGGTCCATCGGGTGGGGCACAGCGGACGCAGAGGCGTCTGGGCTCCGGCGTGCTCTAGCGCCCCCATCCTCTTCGGCGAGTCGCGGTGAAAAGATACCAGTCGACCCTGGATGGCATCCCGGACCTCTGGCACGCCGTTCAGTGCTTGCTGGCAGACCAGGTTCAGCCGGTGGGCCGTGCAGTGAACGAACACTGCGCGCGGCTCCACCGCCTCCACTCTGGCCTGCCCACCTCGGGAAGCGCCGGCCATGTTGGCAGCGCCGTCGTAGCACTGGCCACGAATTCGGTCCATCGGGAGCTGAAGACGAGTGAGGGCATCCTGGATTGGACGAAACAGTGCCTCGGCCGTGGTGGAGTCAGCCTGATACAATCCAATGAGCATCTCCATGACGGCCAGAGCCTCTGTGACAAAGCGCAGGCAGATGGCCATGTGCTCGCGCCCTGTCACATCTGCCGTCTCGTCACCACGATGTCTGCCGCACCTACTTCGTCCACCACCCTCCTGATCACGGCATGGGCCAGCTGCCGCTGCACCTCCGCCAGTGCCTCTGGGCTGGTGAAGTGCATCCGGCTCTCCTTGCGCCGGGCGAGCCACCGTTTCAGTACGGGATCGTGCTGCGCCACGGTCGTCAAAAACTGAACCGGGCGAGCCACCGCTTCAGTACGGGATCGTGCTGCGCCACGGTCGTCAAAAACTGGATGACGTTTCCGGCCTCCTCGTCCCGGAGGCGGAGAGCGAGACCCGGCTTTGAGCAGCAAATGACAGCGTCAAATATCTGCCACAGAGCGTGCCGCGCCTTCTCCTGCTCTTTCGCCTTGCCGGCGGCTGACGAGCGCTGACACCCCACTTGATCCGCTGGTGGTGCCCAGGCTTCGTACAGCCAGTTGGTGGCAGGCGCTGGCTTCGTGGGCTCGAAAGCGTTCCAGCGCCCGCTTCTACGCACAAAATCCTCGAGCCTTAAGGCGGCATCACGCTTTGTGGAGCCAGAAAGCCCCTGACTCAACGGGGTCCCCAGAAGCCCCCTGACTCTCGGCTGGTCCCCCAGAAGCCCCTGACTCTCGGCTGGTCCCCAGAAGCCCCTGACTCCCCAGAAGCCCCTGAATCTCGGCTGTTCCCCAGAAGCCCCTGACTCTCGGGCTGGTCCCCAGAAGCCCCTGACTCTCGGCTGTCCCAGAAGCCCCTTGACGTCTCGGCTGCCCAGAAGCCCCTGACTCTCGGCTGGTCCCCAGAAGCCCTGACTCTCGGCTGGTCCCCAGAAGCCCCTGACTCTCGGCTGGTCCCCAGAAGCCCCTGACTCTCGGCTGGTCCCCAGAAGCCCCTGACTCTCGGCTGGTCCCCAGAAGCCCCTGACTCTCGGCTGGTCCCAGAAGCCCTGACTCTCGGCTGGTCCCCAGAAGCCCCTGACTCTCGGCTGGTCCCAGAAGACCCTGACTCTCGGCTGGTCCCCAGAAGCCCCTGACTCTCGGCTGGTCCCCAGAAGCCCTGACTCTCGGCTGGTCCCCAGAAGCCCCTGACTCTCGGCTGGTCCCCAGAAGCCCCTGACTCTCGGCTGGTCCCCAGAAGCCCCTGACTCTCGGCTGGTCCCCAGAAGCCCCTGACTCTCGGCTGGTCCCCAGAAGCCCTGACTCTCGGCTGGTCCCCAGAAGCCCCTGACTCTCGGCTGGTCCCCAGAAGCCCCTGACTCTCGGCTGGTCCCCAGAAGCCCCTGACTCTCGGCTGGTCCCCAGAAGCCCCTGACTCTCCCCAGAAGCCCCTGACTCTCGGCTGCGACGCACTTTGTGGAGCTCCCCAGAAGCCCCTGACTCTCGGCTGCGACGCACTTTGTGGAGCTCCCCAGAAGCCCCTGACTCTCGGCTGGTCCCCAGAAGCCCCTGACTCTCGGTGGTCCCCAGAAGCCCCTGACTCTCGGCTGGTCCCCAGAAGCCCCTGACTCTCGGCTGCGACGCACTTTGTGGAGCTCCCCAGAAGCCCCTGACTCTCGGCTGCGACGCACTTTGTGGAGCTCCCCAGAAGCCCCTGACTCTCGGCTGCGACGCACTTTGTGGAGCTCCCCAGAAGCCCCTGACTCGGCTGCGACGCACTTTGTGGAGCTCCCCAGAAGCCCCTGACTCTCGGCTGCGACGCACTTTGTGGAGCTCCCCAGAAGCCCCTGACTCTCGGCTGCGACGCACTTTGTGGAGCTCCCAGAAGCCCCTGACTCTGGCTGCGACGCACTTTGTGGAGCTCCCCAGAAGCCCCCTGACTCTCGGCTGCAGAAGCCCCCTTTGGAGCTCTCGGCATGACGACGCACTTTGTGGACTCTCCCCAGAAGCCCCTGACTCTCGGCTGCGACGCACTTTGTGGAGCTCCCCAGAAGCCCCTGACTCTCGGCTGCGTCGCACTTTGTGGAGCTCCCCAGAAGCCCCTGACTCTCGGCTGCGACGCACTTTGTGGAGCTCCCCAGAAGCCCCTGACTCTCGGCTGCGACGCACTTGTGGAAGCTCCCAGAAGCCCCTGACTCTCGGGCGACGCACTGGGCAGGACGCTCTCCAAATGTGCATTGTACTCCAGCCAAGGGTAACGGCGCCGCCACTCGGGTTCGAATGGGCGCCGGTGTTGGGGCAGTGTTGGGGTGTCGGCAGACGCCTCGGCGCGGTCAGCGGGGGGGGGGGGGGGGAGGGGGGATCTGGCGACCCGGCTCGATCGGTAGTAGGATTAGATGTATCTGTGGAATGATATGATGCTTCGATTAAAACCAGAGATACACTGCACAGCTAACACCAGAGCGTTCAGCTTCACATATACCAAGGTGAACTTGTCTGTCTGTGTGACACAAAAACCACAAACCTATACAGGTTTGTGAATTCTTCTGTCGCACAGAAAACGGACTTTCTGATGTTTTCACACGTCAACGGGCCCATTTTTCTATCTTTTTTCTCGGGCATGAGCGTCTAACCATAAAGTATGGCGTCAGATCACAGAACAGCGGCGACGGCGCGGCGAGATCTTCCGAGCAAATTAATTCGGACAGCACGAGACACAACCCGAGCGTTTGATTCATACCAAATGAAATCTGCTGTTTGCTCCGAGGACGAGAGAATGTTGCGAAGGCCGCGGTCCACTCCAGAACACACGTTTGCATGTGTGAGAGTGGCAAAGGTCCTGTGCTGTGGACACTCCAGAACACACGTTTGCATGTGTGAGAGTGGCAAAGGTCATGTGCTGTGGACGCACGGCTCACACCAGCCATGACCACCTGAAAAAGAAACGCGTTTTTTAACCTGACCGAGCAGCACGTTGAAATCCATGTTCGTCGGCCAAGCTTGGAGGGCACATCGATGCAGTCCACTGTAGAAGTGTTCCACTGTAGAAGTGCTCCACTGTAGAAGTGTTCTGCTGTATTCTTTGTGATTGGTTTCTGTCACGCGGCATTTTTGTTACATACAAAAAGCTAACATACATAACAGATGCTAGGTCGCGCACTCCAACGCAAAGCAACGTCAATAACCATGTGCCCCAAAACCCACACCACATGTGACAGGGCTTCTCTTAGAAATCACAGACTTGCAATCTACGTCGAGAAAACACGTGTTCTGAGCGTCTCTGCCCCCACCCCGCTCCGCATTTCCGGGGCTGGAGATAACTTATTGGGTTAGTTTGCGGCAGCTGACATGTGACCTTGATGCACCCGAAGGCCAGGTTTAGTGCATGATTGCCAATCACCTACGTTCTCTCCCGGTGACTGCCGGGATCTGCTCTAGGCTGGGGAGGACGGTCGCGATCACATTCCTCCTGATCTGTGTGACACAGAGAGACTATTGCTGAACGCATCTAATCAGATTCACCAGCTTATGAACACACCGTTCGATGTGACTGCGAACAACCGTCTCGAGTTTCAACGCAGGAGCGGAGTGATGAAGAGTCGTATGGAGGCCCGCATGACCTAGCGCACTTTTTCAGATTGGCAGAGCCCAACCAGTCCAGTTAGCGGTTTGAGTATTGCGACACGCCATTTTCGCAGGATGGATGTCGTAGCCCTCAACCAGCAACTGTATGAGAGCATAAATGGTGTTCTCATACAGGTGCTCTTGGACGAGAACATTATTTGTGTCGAAGACAACTAATGCACATTTCATAAAATGTTCATGCGATGCGCGTTCATTCGGCACAAACCTTACGCATGAGATCACACACATAAACTGCTGGCGGGGCACCGAGAAGTACTTGCTTACGGGTCACGTGACGTGCAGCGAGACGGGTCACGTGACGTGCGGCGAGACGGGTCACGTGACGTGCAGCGAGACGGGTCACGTGACGTGCGGCGAGACGGGTCACGTGACGTGCAGCTAGACGGGTCACGTGACGTGCGGCGAGACGGGTCACGTGACGTGCAGCGAGACGGGTCACGTGACGTGCAGCGAGACGGGTCACGTGACGTGCAGCGAGACGGGTCACGTGACGATTGGCAGTGTCGAGCCGCAATTCGCTTTAACTGTCGCGCCTTTTACCGGCAGGAGCTACAAGAGGTCAACGCGGTCTGTAGCATATGCTCCGTACTATCATATGTCGCAACCAGCGGCATGTGCCGGCGTGTGTGCCGGCACCAACAGCGACAGTTCCGGTCAACCTGCGTCGAGCGACTGCCAGTGCCGTTCAGATCCAGTCAGCGGACATTTACAATTTGTGAAGGTGCTTAGCATTGAACCACCGAAATCCTCCGGAGAAGATGGCGTGAGTGTAACAATTTGGCAAAACATTTTTATCGGGTTTCGGTTACGCCCTCCTTAACAAGGCAAGTTTTAGGCTGACCCCTGGATTTGTCCAAGCTGCGTGGAAGCGCGTCCTTGTCACATCTATGCCTGTGAAGACGGCAGCCTGCAGCACCCTGCCCACGCGCGCACCATTTCCATTTCACCTGGCATGATGAGCATTGCTGAGTGACTCGTACAGAGAGAGAGCTGATTCCCTAATTGGAGACGCATTGACCATTGACTTCTACGCAAGACGGATCCCAAAAACATCACTCCACCGAGACAGCCCTCGGCGCCATCTGATCTCGTCCTCCATGCCGCGGGCACTGGTGATATTTCGGTTTAACTTGTCCGGGATCTTTCAAAATGTCTAGATGCCATGCATCGTCAAAGCTTTTCGCTTACAAAGTCGCGAGTGTATGATCTTGAAACCTAGTGGTTTTCTGACTTTTTGGCGGGACAGAATCCACTGGTGTCAGTATGTGGTGGTGAAACTTCCAACATTTCGCTTCCGCCGAAGGATTACAAAATCAAGATGATTCCAGGGGAAGCCTCGACTGTTACCAATACCAAAAAGACTGCACCCACAAAGACAGCAGCGAAGGTCATGTCTCCTGTCCGACGCTGTCAAACAAGCGCGACGAGCTCCTAACATGTCATGCACTCGTGTTGCTCGTAATCCCCCATTGACGCCATTCTGGCTTTACAATGATCTCTCAATAGAGTGTCTATTTAGATCTAAGAAGTCGGAATGGTCTCCCGTCGAGGAATAGTCTGCCTTCCCGGAGTGCCGAAATGCGCGCGTCGAATCCGTTTTCTTTTACACCGACAGATCTGCGCATGGTGACCGAGTTGGTGCAGCAGCCGTCGGTCCCGACTTTCGATTCACCGGACGGCTTCCAGACTTCAGCACGGTGTTCTCTGCGGAAGTATACGCCATAAAACGAGTGCTGTTACGCATCGGAGTCAGACGTATTCCTTAGGCTACGCTATGCACAGACTCGAAGGCATCGCTGCCGGCCGCTCAGCGACTCGATAATTCAAACCACCCGGGCGTGCATGACATCCATAATATAATGCTTTCGCTGCCTACCGACCAACTAAGACCTTTCTGTGAATACCGGGACATCGTGGCATCGCGGGAAATGTCCTCGCCGACATTCTTGCGAACGAAGATGTCTGTCTACCAACGCCTCTGGAGGCGTCTCTGGCATTAGGTGATGTTCGCCACATAACTTAAAGTCTGTTTCGCTTGGCATTTGCAGAATCAGTTCGATGTTTCGCTTGCTAGCCACATGTATCGAACCAAACCCACACTCCAACCATGGACGACGTGTCACCAAGAAAACAGGCAGAGAAAAGTGGTTTTGGTGCGTTTGAGATGTGGCCCCACTCATCTCAGCCACAGTTACCTTTTCAGTCGCTCCGCACCGCCGGTCCGTGGGACTTGTAATGCCCGGCTTACGGTTGAACACGTGTTGGTTGAATGCGCCGCTCCTACTTGGGAACGTCGCCATGTCACCAGTTACTTGTTAACACACCGCCTCCCCCACATCCTCCAAACGCCGCTAGGCGACAATGATTCTGTCTTAACCGATCTTGTACTGGACTTAGCGATTAAATCGCCATTGGGTACGAAGCTCTGACGGGAACTGATTCATCACTTATCCCCGTGGTACGTACGGATAATGCTGGGAGAACGACCCGGCAGCCCATGTAACCAAGCTTTTACTACGGGTTTTCCCACATATATGCAGTAAATTGTGATATTGAGTGATGGTTCTTGTTGACCGTATTTTCCGTACTGCCTAGTCTATCAAAAGCAAACCTGCATGTGTGGGTTTCCCGTACTTCCCTCTATGAAGTGGCCACCGGACTTGTTTAGGATGAGCCAGTTTTTGTGCGGGATTGGTTACGGAGCACCGCTTTCCTCTCTTGGCGAATAACGTAAGTTGAACCCGTCGAAAGACATTATGCCCGCAGCCTGCCCTAGCCACGGTTCTTCTGTTCATTGTCGTTTTCACCCGTTGTTTTGTGACGAATTTACCTCGGTTCCGGGCGGTTCATGTTCTTGAAAGCAAAGTAACAGTTGCAACTGGTCCTTTATCTGTTTTACGCTGAGCACTCCGCCCTTAAGTGGCCTATTTGGATGCTTAAACAATACCAGGTTTGTCCATAGCTGCTCCCTTTTTTGTATTCATCAGATTAAGAATCGTGGATGATTGGTAAGTGGCGAATAACGTGAAAAGTGATGTAGGACCACGCACCGAATGATGCGATGATGAATGATGCTCATTGAAGCTTGCAGCAGCCTGGAGTCATGGATTATGTGGCCATGTTCCTGAGGCGATAAATTTGGCCTGAACTGCCCCAAATTCCCACTTTCCCCAGATTTCAGCCACTTTTGTTCACCCGTTGTCTCATGAGAAATTTACCAGCGTTTGCGGACTGACCGAGCACACCGGGGAGTCGGCATGATAAAAACCCCAGGCACCTACTAAAAATACTGACGCGATAAAACATTGGTATAACTACAGGATACTGTTTGGTGCGAAATGGACATGATATAATGATATGTTTATCCACCTTTTGTCGCAGCAGTTGAGAGAAATTCGCTGCATTTCATTGGCCTAGTATTCTCTTTGTGGTTCTGTCCCTTGGGAGCTCAGAGGAATATTTTGGGGGCTCAGGTCAGCATTGGGAGGGGGCTCAGCCTCTCCGAAATTACACCGAGTGATGCCCTTGGGCGTAGTGCAGAAAGCCTGCGCGGTGGCTCATGCATCGCATGCCGCAGTGGTGACTGGCAGCCCTGTGCTCACCAGCGTCGGTGCGCGCGCGCCAAACGATAGGGCCTGTCGTGGGCCGATAGCGCGTTATCGGTCATTGAAGGCGGACTACGGCTGGGCGAGTAGTCAGTGTACAGCTGCACTCTACAAGGCTGGGAGCGCGCCACGCGCAGGGAGCGCAATTCTCACGCTGCCGCTTCGCACCCAGCAGGAGCTCACACGCAGTGCCCTTGCACTAAGAAGAAGCTCTCACGGGCGGCAGTGCGCCAGCACCGAGCCAACCCAGATCCGCGCTGGCCCGCCGCTGGTGTCGCCAACTCCTCAGGTGGCAATGGCGGTCTGAGACGACCAAATCGGTAGAAAGCTTTATTTTGGCGTGATATGAATGACTTGGTTTTCCGTAACTACTCGTAACTTAACAGCTACACGCTCCACCGAATAAGCAAATAAGCAAAGCCAGCGTGAAGAAGAGTCGATGGAAAATGACTTCAGCCAGATCTGACAAAACCTTATCGAGTTAGGTTCACATTATGAAGCAGCACCAGTAGCCAGTCTCAAAGAGAGAATGGCGTACAATTCTGGCGTAGGGAGTAACTTCTAAGTTTTTACTTCGAATCCGGTTGCATAGAGTGAATGGTAACTTTCACCTCAACGCAGGTAAAATCCATTATTGACGTGGACATCCGCAGTCCGGATTTACTCCGTACCTCACCAGACGTTCACCGGGCTTCATAAGCGCAGCTGATTTGACCACAGAGCAGACATTCACTTCAAAGCTGAAGCAAAATAAAAAGATGCTACGGCCCGTCATAAAATCAGTGGCGGTGATCATAGAGGAGATGGTGTACGGCGATGCAGGAGTGGAGGAACAGGCCATTTAGACCAAGCATGAGCCTGTAGTGAGAAATTGTTGAGTCGTGAAGCGACGTCAACGTAACAAAGGCGGACGTGTACGTGCATGCGAGAAAATTAATACAAGTGCAGCTCGCGTTATAACTTTGTAGGCATCGCAAACATATGCCAAGAACTGTAGTGGATAAAGCTGGCAGGCCGCTATAAAACCATCTTCCTTTCCCCATATCGTGGAATTCACGATGCTGTTTTTCGTTTTTGCCATGGCATGGACGACACGATAAAGTTCACGATAAAGATAAAGTGCAAAACCTAGGGTAAGAATGAAGTCATCTTTTTCAGGGACCTTTTATTCCTGAGGTGCATACCGCCTCTTCAAGTGGTACAGGGAAAGCTCACAGCATAAGCACACGAACCAAACAGCCTTGTTTACTTCTGCGAGAAGCGGAACAATACCGAAAATCACGAGATGTGTGCACTTCGGCGAATTAAAAAGTGATTGTAATTAGTTCATAAATCCATCGTCACTCAGATAAGAAATTCATGACTGAGCTAACCCATAAATGACCACGCTTTTATGTAACCTTAGCGGTATTCCTGTACTTATTATTGGCATCTTAAGCCCTCGGGTCCAAAGCGACGACATCGTTGCCATGGGGCACGACCTATTATGGTCGCCCCCATATATTCTATATGGTACATATATATATATATATATATATATATATATATATATATATATATATATATATATATATATATATATATATATATATATACATATGGTGGTATACACTATGCCATTGGCACGACCCACATGTATCGCTTTTAAAATTACTTCAGCATCGGCGTTTTATGTTTTACTTCGGTGGAGTGATACCAGGTTTACGAAGCTCGGAGGAGGAAGTTGTAAGTTACGCCGTAATTACTTCGGTTAGCCAGAAGTAAGTAGTAACTTCTCTTTCTGAAGCTGGCTACATATCGCACCAAATCCAAAAGTACTCGCACAAGTAGCGACCTTTTTCAAGCCGCGGCCAGTATAGTCTGCAGCTTGAATAAGCAACAAGAACACAGCGAAAAAACTCAATGACTGGTAACAAACTCAGAAAAACTCCGTTCAGCTTTCGCGACAGACGAAACCTCGATGAATCGTCAATGATAAAAACGTAACGGAAGGACTGGGGAAAGCCTTAGTGATGGCGAAACAGGCTGGTCAAGGCCGAACAGGGTAGCATGGGACTGTCCCGTTGGCGGATAGTGATGGAAAGACTTGTTGAGAGACAATATGCGATGATCGGGAAGGACTGCTCGTCAGAGGCAATGGGTAATGGTGGAAAAAGGACTGTTGCTCAAGACAATGTGTGATGGTAGTGATGGTGAGGATGAATGCCTCTCAATACGCGCTGGTGTGAGAGTGAGGATGGATACGGTTCAGTGATCGGAGACAACTCAAGTCGTCAACAGACAGAGACAACAGGCTTGACCAGTCGTGTCTGCTGATGGGACATGGACATCAGCCGCTTGTCTCTTGACAAAACTGGTCAAGAGCAACGGCTGATGCTGGAAGCGGTTGATGTTCATGGGCAATAATCATGCTGAGTGGAGAATGGCCGCCGCTCAAAGACAACGGGCCGTGCTGGGGACAGCTACTGTTCAGAGGTCATGAGCAATTGTCGGTGAAACGCTGTCGATAAAGGTGTAATGGGTGATGGTGTGGAGCGAACTGTTTGCTTAGAGGCAATGGTCTGCGGGGAAATGACTGCCTTCTCTCAGGTAACGGGGGAGAGTGATGAGTAACGGCTGCTTTCAAAGGTAGTGCATGGTCTCACAGAATGAAGATGTCAGAAAAGTTTGCCGCTCAAATGCTAATGTTTGCATTCTTTACAGCTGCTGTTGTTCATATCACTTGAACTCGACGTCAGGACCGAAGTTACAAAGTACCATTCTCATACTGATTTTCATTTCACCTGAATTGGCGCTCATCTTATTTCCTTATCTGAATATTTGTTCTGTTTGAAGTCTAAATCTAGTCCTCATCGAATTCTTTCAAATAGACGTCGAGTGGATGGACTTCACTTTGATGGTGGTTCGGTGGGAGTGACAGCTGTTGTCAAGCAAGAGAGAGCCAGACTGCAACAATCTAACTGCATCAAGCCAGGATAGACACACCAGCCTGTTACGCTCACAGAGGCCCCACCGTGTCGAGCTGCGCTGCTGTTGAACGCCATAACACGGCTTCAGACCTCCGTCGGCAGCGGCTGCCAGCCCGGCCGCCGTTACGACAGCCGCGCGCTCGAGGAGCTCCGTCGGCAACGGCCGCCAGACTGGCTGCGATAAAGCACCGGCGGCAGCGTCTCAATTACCCTGTTTACATGGGCAGCTGTGATTCGAATGGAGCCGGGACCCGTCCTCGATCCGAAATATCGGGCCCATGTATACACTCACGCGCCGCTCAGCTAATTCGAACCATGCGC
>NW_023596420.1:9989648-10013627 GCF_011947565.3 Pollicipes pollicipes
CATTCCGTGTCCGACCAATGACCCTGGCGACCCCGCCCGGCGGCCGACGCCTCTGGCGGCCGGTCGCGGCCGGGACACCCGCCGCCGGCGCAGGAAGCGGCGTACGGTGGCGCAGCGCGCGCCCGAATCCAACCCAGCGGCCGGCGTCGGCATTCCGGGCGCGAGAACCTGAGAAGGCATTGTTTGCCGGCGGTGCCCCGGCGCCAGGCGCGCGTGGCACAGCCGAGTCGAGCGCGGCTCCGGCTACAGGAAGGGGCTGTCGTCCGCCTCGGCTGCGGAGGCGCGGGCCCAGCGCCCGCTTATCCAGCGTCGACTGAATAACTGAGCGCGGCTGTCCGTGTTGCGGCATTTGCGCCGCGTGCGGAATCGCATCGGGTGCATTGTAACGCGGAACGGTTCGCCGCGCGGTCGCCGCGACACGTGCCGAACTGGAAGGAGCTCTTCCGTCGGCGGCGCGCCACATCCGTCTCCCCCGCCGCAGACGCAGGAAGCGCGCTATCGGCATACTTCCTGGGATGCGTCCCTGCGGCGCGTGCAGTCCGCGTACAGCTCCACCGCGGCACCCGCGTTTCGAGAACCGTCCCGGACGACTGTCACGGGAAATATCCATCCACCGCAGACCCCAACACCACCGCCGGTCTCCGGGGTCCGTGGCCCTACTGGTCGACCGCCGCCATATCCGAAATAACCACACGGTGGTGGACCCGGAGCCGCCGGCAAGCCACTGGTGTATCGTGAAATGTTGAACGACCACTGCGGAATGTGATGCGTTGACGTGTAGTATGTATGTAATGTGACGTGTTGTATGTAGGGAGTATGACGTGTAGTCTGCAAACTTCTGAAAATCCCTAATCTCTCGTGTAAAGCCGCACGTTCGGTCCCTGTAACGGGTTGGCGGCGCGAGGAGACACTTGCGCTCCGTGACCGCTGCATTTTTGGAAGGGCCAGTGGTCAAAATGAGCCGGAGCTTCACAGTGCTGAGAGCTCCCCGGAGATCTTCGACCCAGTAATGTGTTTGCGCTTGGCATCCGACCTACAATAGGGGCGGATCCAGAATTTCGTCAAGGGGGGGGCAACGCTTCATTCTGGTGTCCCCCGGAACTTGGTTCCCCCTCGTAAAAGAGAACCAAGATCTCGGATTTTGCCTGCGGAAAACCCCCGGATTTCGGCCACTTTATTCTCACCTTTTTATTTTTAATCGGTGAAATATCTTCCGCCGGAACGGTCCTCCGGATTTAATAATCCCCCCCCCCCCCACTTCTCGAGGTCAACCTTTTTTATGTCTTATGCCGAACTTGAACATTTGGGGCTGCTTGTTTTCCCTGAACTTTGGCGTGTGTTGTCAAGGAAGTTGATGTAGAACCGAAAAGAGCATTTTGGTGCCCATTCCGCCCAAGGGAGGTGGCCATGTCCCCATGCCCCGCTCTGGATCCGCCGCTGGCTTACAGCTGACAGAGCCTTGAGATCATGTTGCCCTCGGAAGAGCGGTTGCAGCAAGTGCTTGAATGGAAAGTTCCCCCTTGAGAACAATAAAAAGAAGACGAGACGTTATCGAACATTACATGCATGGTAGCATAGCAACATAGCAACATGGCAACATAATTGAGTGAACACAGCAACGGCCCGGCTATTTTTGCGTGTAAAACAGGGATGTCGATTTCTAAAAAAACCTTGAGGGCCCAAACCCAATGGTCGATTCAGCCGTCAAGCATAAACGAAAATAAATGCCTGATTCATTGGATCTTCATTCACCCCCCAAAAGTAACCGAACTCTAGTCACTTGGTTTTCGTTTTGATTCTGTAAGTTTTATAGAGTACATTTCGGTTCTCGTGAACTAAAAGCAGATATGATAGCAAGTGGGGTGCACTCCATATTTTGACGACGAAATCTGCCATTTTTCTGAAAAACACACGTTTTCACCTCCTAGTCACGCTGTGGAAGGCCATTACCACCATACCACCTCCCTCAGTCCCCAAAGCAGCCAATGGACATAGTAGGATCATAGAACCCCAACTTACAATCACAACATTCTTCTCATTTGGCCCAAGTATTTTCAATCTCAAGTGACACATTTCGATCCCAATAAAAGAAAACAGAGCCTCTCCTTCTGCCTTGGGGGAGGGATGGCCATCGCGCTCTCGCAAACTTAAAAAGCAGCCTCGCTTGAGCCGCCGTGAGCGTTGGTGCAGCACTGCGCAGAACCATCGGCGGCGGCGGTCCAACAACAGCATACAGCAGCGACGGTGGCAGCACAACACTGAGCAGTCGTAGCGGCGACGGCATATCACTGGACGACAGCGGCGGCTGCTAGGCGCTGGACAGCGGCGGTAGGTACTGGCACTTTATGATCTACCAGCGGCCGAAAGTGTTGCATCGCTGACTTGACGCTGAGGCGAACTGCTTTAGTTCCTACAGATCGCGTGCAGATCCAGGGCGTCCACCTCGTCTGGGTATGTGGCCGGCACTGCGGTGTGATTTAGCCGCTCTTGGCCCAGGGAGGAGCGCAGCCATACCCTCAGACGAAGAAGAAGGCAGAACGCCCGCTCTCCCGTGCACGATGTTGCTGGAGCGGTCAGGACCAAATGCAGTAGCGAGGTAGTGGCTGGCAGCACCTGCCGCAGGCTTTCTTCACTCAGGAGGGCCGCCACGTCGTCGAGGGAGGTCGGTGGTGCCTTTCTCTGGCTTGACCGCGCATCCACCAACATCTGGCAGTGGGGGCGGGGTCGCTCCAGGCCGAGGTCATAGAAGGTGGCGGTTGCCACCAGGGCGTCCTCTTCCGCCGTGAGGAGCGCTATTTCGGCCGTGGTCAGGATGGGCTGAGTAGAGCCGAACCGACCTCTGATGGAGCCGGCCAGCCAGACGACGGCTTTGCAGTACACCTGACGGTAGCGGTCTTTGGGACGGGCATGCTGGTGCGGCTCGGCGCCTTCGTCCAGTTGCTGAGGTGGTCGCATCGGGCGTCGCCGATTGGGACAGCCCATTCCTAGGCGCTCCGCGTCGGACGTCAGCTCCACCTAAAGGCGTTCGAAGCGGTTACGCTGGGACAGGACGACATCCCTGACAGCACGTGCGGCCCCCAGGTTGGCAGACACCGGCTGCGACTGTCCCTGCATAGTGCGCATGGCGGGTGTGGTCACCTGGAGCAGGAGCAGAGCAACGCGCAGGCCAAAGAAAAACTCAAAGTCTCTGAGGGTTTTGCCAAAGCCGCTAGCAGTGGCTGACACTTCCGGACGCACCTTAGCATCGTCCGCGAGCCTATTAAGGCTGGTCACCAGGAGCCCGTGCTGCTTGACCACGGAGGCCAGGCCCGCCTTGCTGCAGGTCCATCGGGTGGGGCACAGCGGACGCAGAGGCGTCTGGGCTCCGGCGTGCTCTAGCGCCCCCATCCTCTTCGGCGAGTCGCGGTGAAAAGATACCAGTCGACCCTGGATGGCATCCCGGACCTCTGGCACGCCGTTCAGTGCTTGCTGGCAGACCAGGTTCAGCCGGTGGGCCGTGCAGTGAACGAACACTGCGCGCGGCTCCACCGCCTCCACTCTGGCCTGCCCACCTCGGGAAGCGCCGGCCATGTTGGCAGCGCCGTCGTAGCACTGGCCACGAATTCGGTCCATCGGGAGCTGAAGACGAGTGAGGGCATCCTGGATTGGACGAAACAGTGCCTCGGCCGTGGTGGAGTCAGCCTGATACAATCCAATGAGCATCTCCATGACGGCCAGAGCCTCTGTGACAAAGCGCAGGCAGATGGCCATGTGCTCGCGCCCTGTCACATCTGCCGTCTCGTCACCACGATGTCTGCCGCACCTACTTCGTCCACCACCCTCCTGATCACGGCATGGGCCAGCTGCCGCTGCACCTCCGCCAGTGCCTCTGGGCTGGTGAAGTGCATCCGGCTCTCCTTGCGCCGGGCGAGCCACCGTTTCAGTACGGGATCGTGCTGCGCCACGGTCGTCAAAAACTGAACCGGGCGAGCCACCGCTTCAGTACGGGATCGTGCTGCGCCACGGTCGTCAAAAACTGGATGACGTTTCCGGCCTCCTCGTCCCGGAGGCGGAGAGCGAGACCCGGCTTTGAGCAGCAAATGACAGCGTCAAATATCTGCCACAGAGCGTGCCGCGCCTTCTCCTGCTCTTTCGCCTTGCCGGCGCTGACGAGCGCTGACACCCCACTTGATCCGCTGGTGGTGCCCAGGCTTCGTACAGCCAGTTGGTGGCAGGCGCTGGCTTCGTGGGCTCGAAAGCGTTCCAGCGCCCGCTTCTACGCACAAAATCCTCGAGCCTTAAGGCGGCATCACGCTTTGTGGAGCCCAGAAGCCCCTGACTCTCGGCTGGTCCCCAGAAGCCCCTGACTCTCGGCTGGTCCCCAGAAGCCCCTGACTCCCCAGAAGCCCCTGACTCCCCAGAAGCCCCTGACTCTCGGCTGGTCCCCAGAAGCCCCTGACTCTCGGCTGCGACGCACTTTGTGGAGCTCCCCAGAAGCCCCTGACTCTCGGCTGGTCCCCAGAAGCCCCTGACTCTCGGCTGCGACGCACTTTGTGGAGCTCCCCAGAAGCCCCTGACTCTCGGCTGGTCCCCAGAAGCCCTGACTCTCGGCTGGTCCCCAGAAGCCCTGACTCTCGGCTGGTCCCCAGAAGCCCCTGACTCTCGGCTGGTCCCCAGAAGCCCCTGACTCTCGGCTGGTCCCCAGAAGCCCCTGACTCTCGGCTGGTCCCCAGAAGCCCCTGACTCTCGGCTGGTCCCCAGAAGCCCCTGACTCTCGGCTGGTCCCCAGAAGCCCCTGACTCTCGGCTGGTCCCCAGAAGCCCCTGACTCTCGGCTGGTCCCCAGAAGCCCCTGACTCTCGGCTGGTCCCCAGAAGCCCCTGACTCTCGGCTGGTCCCCAGAAGCCCTGACTCTCGGCTGGTCCCAGAAGCCCCTGACTCTCGGCCCTGTCCCCAGAGCCCCTGACTCTCGTCTGGGTCCCCCAAAGCCCCTGACCTCGGCTGGTCCCCCAGATGCCCCTGACTCTCGGCTGGTCCCCAGAACCCCTGACTCTCGCTGGTCCCTAAAGAAGCCCCTGACTCTCGGCTGGTCCCCAGAAGCCCCCTGACTCTCGGCTGGTCCCCAGAAGCCCCTGACCGCCCCAGAAGGCCACTGACTCTCGGCTGCCACGCACTTTGTGGGCTCCCCAAAGCCCCTGACTCGCTGCTGCGACGCAACTTTGTGAGCTCCCCAGAAGCCCATGACTCTCGGCTGGTCCCCAAAGCCCCTGACTCTCGGCCTGTCCCCAGAAGCCCCTGACTCTCGGCTGGTCCCCAGAAGCCCCTGACTCTCGGCTGCGACGCACTTTGTGGAGCTCCCCAGAAGCCCCTGACTCTCGGCTGCGACGCACTTTGTGGAGCTCCCCAGAAGCCCCTGACTCTCGGCTGCGACGCACTTTGTGGAGCTCCCCAGAAGCCCCTGACTCTCGCTGCGACGCACTTTGTGAGCTCCCCAGAAGCCCCTGACTCTCGGCTGCGACGCACTTTGTGGAGCTCCCCAGAAGCCCCTGACTCTCGGCTGCGACGCACTTTGTGGAGCTCCCCAGAAGCCCCTGACTCTCCCCAGAAGCCCCTGACTCTCGGCTGCGACGCACTTTGTGGAGCTCCCCAGAAGCCCCTGACTCTCGGCTGCGACGCACTTTGTGGAGCTCCCCAGAAGCCCCTGACTCTCGGCTGCGACGCACTTTGTGGAGCTCCCCAGAAGCCCCTGACTCTCCCCAGAAGCCCCTGACTCTCGGCTGCGACGCACTTTGTGGAGCTCCCCAGAAGCCCCTGACTCTCGGCTGCGACGCACTTTGTGGAGCTCCCCAGAAGCCCCTGACTCTCGGCTGCGACGCACTTTGTGGAGCTCCCCAGAAGCCCCTGACTCTCGGCTGCGACGCACTTTGTGGAGCTCCCCAGAAGCCCCTGACTCTCGGCTGCGACGCACTTTTGGCAGAGGACGCTCTCCAAATGTGCATTGTACTCCAGCCAAGGGTAACGGCGCCGCCACTCGGGTTCGAATGGGCGCCGGTGTTGGGGCAGTGTTGGGGTGTCGGCAGACGCCTCGGCGCGGTCAGCGGGGGGGGGGGGAGGGGGATCTGGCGACCCGGCTCGATCGGTAGTAGGATTAGATGTATCTGTGGAATGATATGATGCTTCGATTAAAACCAGAGATGCACTGCACAGCTAACACCAGAGCGTTCAGCTTCACATATACCAAGGTGAACTTGTCTGTCTGTGTGACACAAAAACCACAAACCTATACAGGTTTGTGAATTCTTCTGTCGCACAGACGACGGACTTTCTGATGTTTTCACAAGTCAACGGGCCCATTTTTCTATCTTTTTTCTCGGGCACGAGCGTCTAACCATAAAGTATGGCGTCAGATCGCAGAACAGCGGCGACGGCGCGGCGAGATCTTCCGAGCAAATTAATTCGAACAGCACGAGACACAACTCGAGCGTTTGATTCATACGAAATGAAATCTGCTGTTTGCTCCGAGGACGAGAGAATGTTGCGAAGGCCGCGGTCCACTCCAGAACACACGTTTGCATGTGTGAGAGTGGCAAAGGTCCTGTGCTGTGGACACTCCAGAACACACGTTTGCATGTGTGAGAGTGGCAAAGGTCATGTGCTGTGGACGCACGGCTCACACCAGCCATGACCACCTGAAAAAGAAACGCGTTTTTTAACGTGACCGAGCAGCACGTTGAAATCCATGTTCGTCTGCCAAGCTTGGATAGCACATCGATGCTGAAGTGTTCTGATCCACTGTAGAAGTGTTCTGCTGTATTCTTTGTGATTGGTTTCTGTCACGCGGCATTTTTGTTACATACAAAAAGCTAACATACATAACAGATGCTAGGTCGCGCACTCCAACGCAAAGCAACGTCAATAACCATGTGCCCCAAAACCCACACCACATGTGACAGGGCTTCTCTTAGAAATCACAGACTTGCAATCTACGTCGAGAAAACACGTGTTCTGAGCGTCTCTGCCCCCACCCCGCTCCGCATTTCCGGGGCTGGAGATAACTTATTGGGTTAGTTTGCGGCAGCTGACATGTGACCTTGATGCACCCGAAGGCCAGGTTTAGTGCATGATTGCCAATCACCTACGTTCTCTCCCGGTGACTGCCGGGATCTGCTCTAGGCTGGGGAGGACGGTCGCGATCACATTCCTCCTGATCTGTGTGACACAGAGAGACTATTGCTGAACGCATCTAATCAGATCACCAGCTTATGAACACACCGTTCGATGTGACTGCGAACAACCGTCTCGAGTTTCAACGCAGGAGCGGAGTGATGAAGAGTCGTATGGAGGCCCGCATGACCTAGCGCACTTTTTCAGATTGGCAGAGCCCAACCAGTCCAGTTAGCGGTTTGAGTATTGCGACACGCCATTTTCGCAGGATGGATGTCGTAGCCCTCAACCAGCAACTGTATGAGAGCATAAATGGTGTTCTCATACAGGTGCTCTTGGACGAGAACATTATTCGTGTCGAAGACAACTAATGCACATTTCATAAAATGTTCATGCGATGCGCGTTCATGCGGCACAAACCTTACGCATGAGATCACACACATAAACTGCTGGCGGGGCACCGAGAAGTACTTGCTTACGGGTCACGTGACGTGCAGCGAGACGGGTCACGTGACGTGCGGCGAGACGGGTCACGTGACGTGCAGCTAGACGGGTCACGTGACGTGTAGCGAGACGGGTCACGTGACGTGCAGCGAGACGGATCACGTGACGTGCAGCGAGACGGGTCACGTGACGTGCAGCGAGACGGGTCACGTGACGTGCGGCGAGACGGGTCACGTGACGTGCAGCTAGACGGGTCACGTGACGTGTAGCGAGACGGGTCACGTGACGTGCAGCGAGACGGATCACGTGACGTGCGGCGAGACGGGTCACGTGACGTGCAGCTAGACGGGTCACGTGACGTGCGGCGAGACGGGTCACGTGACGTGCAGCGAGACGGGTCACGTGACGTGCAGCGAGACGGGTCACGTGACGTGCAGCGAGACGGGTCACGTGACGATTGGCAGTGTCGAGCCGCAATTCGCTTTAACTGTCGCGCCTTTTACCGGCAGGAGGCTAACAAGAGGTCAACGCTGTCTGTAGCATATGCTCCGTACTATCATATGTCGCAACCAGCGGCATGTGCCGGCGTGTGTGCCGGCACCAACAGCGACAGCTCCGGTCAACCTGCGTCGAGCGACTGCCAGTGCCGTTCAGATCCAGTCAGCGGACATTTACAATTTGTGAAGGTGCTTAGCATTGAACCACCGAAATCCTCCGGGGAAGATGGCGTGAGTGTAACAATTTGGCAAAACATTTTTATCGGGTTTCGGTTACGCCCTCCTTAACAAGGCAAGTTTTAGGCTGACCCCTGGATTTGTCCAAGCTGCGTGGAAGCGCGTCCTTGTCACCTCTATGCCTGTGAAGACGGCAGCCAGCAGCACCCCGCCGACGCGCGCACCATTTCCACTTCACCTGGCATGATGAGCATTGCTGAGTGACTCGTACAGAGAGAGAGCTGATCCCCTAATTGGAGACGCATTGACCATTGACTTCTACGCAAGACGGATCCCAAAAACATCACTCCACCGAGACAGCCCTCGGCGCCATCTGATCTCGTCCTCCATGCCGCGGGCACCGGTGATATTTCGGTTGACCTTTTCCGGGATCCTTCAAAATGTCTAGATGTCATGCATCGTCAAAGCTTTTCGCTTACAAAGTCACGAGTGTATGATCTTGAAACCTAGTGGTTCTCTGACTTTTTGGCGGGACAGAATCCACTGGTGTCAGTATGTGGTGATGAAACTTCCAGCATTTTGCTTCCACCGAAGGATTACAAAATCAAGATGATTCCAGGGGAAGCCTCGACTGTTACCAATACCAAAAAGACTGCACCCACAAAGACAGCAGCGAAGGTCATGTCTCCTGTCCGACGCTGTCAAACAAGCGCGACGAGCTCCTAACATGTCATGCACTCGTGTTGCTCGTAATCCCCCATTGACGCCATTCTGGCTTTACAATGATCTCTCAATAGAGTGTCTATTTAGATCTAAGAAGTCGGAATGGTCTCCCGTCGAGGAATAGTCTGCCTTCCCGGAGTGCCGAAATGCGCGCGTCGAATCCGTTTTCTTTTACACCGACAGATCTGCGCATGGTGACCGAGTTGGTGCAGCAGCCGTCGGTCCCGACTTTCGATTCACCGGACGGCTTCCAGACTTCAGCACGGTGTTCTCTGCGGAAGTATACGCCATAAAACGAGTGCTGTTACGCATCGGAGTCAGACGTATTCCTTAGGCTACGCTATGCACAGACTCGAAGGCATCGCTGCCGGCCGCTCAGCGACTCGATAATTCAAACCACCCGGGCGTGCATGACATCCATAATATAATGCTTTCGCTGCCTACCGACCAACTAAGACCTTTCTGTGAATACCGGGGCATCGTGGCATCGCGGGAAATGTCCTCGCCGACATTCTTGCGAATGAAGATGTCTGTCTACCAACGCCTCTGGAGGCGTCTCTGGCATTAGGTGATGTTCGCCACATAACTTAAAGTCTGTTTCGCTTGGCATTTGCAGAATCAGTTCGATGTTTCGCTTGCTGGCCACATGTATCGAACCAAACCCACACTCCAACCATGGACCACGTGTCACCAAGAAAACAGGCAGAGAAAAGTGGTTTTGGTGCGTTTGAGATGTAGCCACACTCGTCTCAGCCACAGCCACCTTTTCAGTCGCTCCGCACCGCCGGTCCGTGGGACTTGTAATGCCCGGCTTACGGTTGAACACGTATTGGTTGAATGCGCCGCTCCTACTTGGGAACGTCGCCATGTCACCAGTTACTTGTTAACACACCGCCTCCCCCACATCCTCCAAACGCCGCTAGGCGACAATGATTCTGTCTTAACCGATCTTGTACTGGACTTAGTGATTAAATCGCCATTGGGTACGAAGCTCTGACGGGAACTGATTCACCACTTATCCCCGTGGTACGTACGGATAATGCTGGGAGAACGACCCGGCAGCCCATGTAACCAAGCTTTTACTACGGGTTTTCCCACATATATGCAGTAAATTGTGATCTTGAGTGATGGTTCCTGTTGACCGTATTTTCCGTATTGCCTAGTCTATCAAAAGCAAACCTGCATGTGTGGGTTTCCCGTACTTCCCTCTATGAAGTGGCCACCGGACTTGTTTAGGATGAGCCAGTTTTTGTGCGGGATTGGTTACGGAGCACCGCTTTCCTCTCTTGGCGAATAACGTAAGTTGAACCCGTCGAAAGAAATTATGCCTGTAGCCTGCCCTTGCCACGGTTCTTCTGTTCATGATCGTTTTCACCCGTTGTTTTGTGACGGATTTAGCTCGGTTCCGGGCGGTTCATGTTTTTGAAAGCAAAGTAACAGTTGCAACTGGTCCTTTATCTGTTTTACGCAGAGCACTCCGCCCTTAAGTGGCCTATTCGGATGCTTTAACAATACCAGGTTTGTCTATAGCTGCTCACCTTTTTGTATTCATCAGATTAAAAAGCGTGGGTGGCTGGTAAGTGGCGAATAACGTGAAAAGTGATGTAGGACCACGCACTGAATGATGCGATGATGAACGATGCTTGTTGAAGCTTGCGGCAGCCTGGAGTCATGAATCATGTCGCCATGTGCCTGAGGCGATAAGTTTGGCCTGAACTGCTCCAAATTCCCATTTTCTCCAGATTTCAGCCACTTTTGTTCACCCGTTGTCTCATGAGAAATTTACCAGCGTTTGCAGACTGGCCAAGCACACCGGGGAGTCGGGATGATAAAAACGCCAGGCACCTACTAAAAATACTGACGTGATAAAACATTGGTATAACTGCAGGATACTGTTCGGTGCGAAATGGACATGATATAATGATTTGTTTATCCACCTTTTGTGGCAGCAGTTGAGAGAAATTCGCTGCATTTCATTGGCCTAGTATTCTCTTTGTGGTTCTGTCCCTTGGGAGCTCAGAGGAATATTTTGGGGGCTCAGGTCAGCATTGGGAGGGGGCTCAGCCTCTCCGAAATTACACCGAGTGATGCCCTTGGGTGTAGTGCAGAAAGCCTGCGCGGTGGCTCATGCATCGCATGCCGCAGTGGTGACTGGCAGCCCTGTGCTCACCAGCGTCGGTGCGCGCGCGCCAAACGATAGGGCCTGTCGTGGGCCGATAGCGCGTTATCGGTCATTGAAGGCGGACTACGGCTGGGCGAGTAGTCAGTGTACAGCTGCACTCTACAAGGCTGGGAGCGCGCCACGCGCAGGGAGCGCAATTCTCACGCTGCCGCTTCGCACCCAGCAGGAGCTCACACGCAGTGCCCTTGCACTAAGAAGAAGCTCTCACGGGCGGCAGTGCGCCAGCACCGAGCCAACCCAGATCCGCGCTGGCCCGCCGCTGGTGTCGCCAACTCCTCAAGGTGGCAATGGCGGTCTGAGACGACCAAATCGGTAGAAAGCTTTATTTTGGCGTGATATGAATGACTTGGTTTTCCGTAACTACTCGTAACTTAACAGCTACACGCTCCACCGAATAAGCAAATAAGCAAAGCCAGCGTGAAGAAGAGTCGATGGAAAATGACTTCAGCCAGATCTGACAAAACCTTATCGAGTTAGGTTCACATTATGAAGCAGCACCAGTAACCAGTTTCACGAAGAGAGAATGGCGTACAATTCTGGCGTAGGGAGTAACTTCCTAAGTTTTTGCTTCGAATCCGGTTGCATAGTGTAAATGGTAACTTTTCACCTCAACGCAGGTAAAATCCATTATTGACGTGGACATCCGCAGTCCGGATTTACTCCGTACCTCACCAGACGTTCACCGGGCTTCATAAGCGCAGCTGATTTGACCACAGAGCAGACATTCACTTCAAAGCTGAAGCAAAATAAAAAGATGCTACGGCCCGTCATAAAATCAGTGGCGGTGATCATAGAGGAGATGGTGTACGGCGATGCAGGAGTGGAGGAACAGGCCATTTAGACCAAGCATGAGCCTGTAGTGAGAAATTGTTGAGTCGTGAAGCGACGTCAACGTAACAAAGGCGGACGTGTACGTGCATGCGAGAAAATTAATACAAGTGCAGCTCGCGTTATAACTTTGTAGGCATCGCAAACATATGCCAAGAACTGTAGTGGATAAAGCTGGCAGGCCGCTATAAAACCATCTTCCTTTCCCCATATCGTGGAATTCACGATGCTGTTTTTCGTTTTTGCCATGGCATGGACGACACGATAAAGTTCACGATAAAGATAAAGTGCAAAACCTAGGGTAAGAATGAAGTCATCTTTTTCAGGGACCTTTTATTCCTGAGGTGCATACCGCCTCTTCAAGTGGTACAGGAAAGCTCACAGCATAAGCACACGAACCAAACAGCCTTGTTTACTTCTGCGAGAAGCGGAACAATACCGAAAATCACGAGATGTGTGCACTTCGGCGAATTAAAAAGTGATTGTAATTAGTTCATAAATCCATCGTCACTCAGATAAGAAATTCATGACTGAGCTAACCCATAAATGACCACGCTTTTTATGTAACCTTAGCGGTATTCCTGTACTTATTATTGGCATCTTAAGCCCTCGGGTCCAAAGCGACGACATCGTTGCCATGGGCACGACCTATTATGGTCGCCCCCATATATTCTATATGGTACATATATATATATATATATATATATATATATATATATATATATATATATATATATATATATATATATATATATACATATGGTGGTATACACTATGCCATTGGCACGACCCACATGTATCGCTTTTAAAATTACTTCAGCATCGGCGTTTTATGTTTTACTTCGGTGGAGTGATACCAGGTTTACGAAGCTCGGAGGAGGAAGTTGTAAGTTACGCCGTAATTACTTCGGTTAGCCAGAAGTAAGTAGTAACTTCTCTTTCTGAAGCTGGCTACATATCGCACCAAATCCAAAAGTACTCGCACAAGTAGCGACCTTTTTCAAGCCGCGGCCAGTATAGTCTGCAGCTTGAATAAGCAACAAGAACACAGCGAAAAACTCAATGACTGGTAACAAACTCAGAAAAACTCCGTTCAGCTTTCGCGACAGACGAAACCTCGATGAATCGTCAATGATAAAAACGTAACGGAAGGACTGGGGAAAGCCTTAGTGATGGCGAAACAGGCTGGTCATAGGTCGAACAGGGTAGCATGGGACTGTCCCGTTGGCGGTAGTGATGGGAAAGACTTGTTGAGAGACAATATGCGATGATCGGGAAGGACTGCTCGTCAGAGGCAATGGGTAATGGTGGAAAAGGACTGTTGCTCAGAGACAATGTGTGATGGTAGTGATGGTGAGGATGAATGCCTCTCAATACGCGCTGGGGTGAGAGTGAGGATGGATACGGTTCAGTGATCGGAGACAACTCAAGTCGTCAACAGACAAGAGACAACAGCTGACCAGTCTTGTCTGCTGATGGGCATGGACATCAGCCGCTGTCTCTTGACAAAACTGGTCAAGAGGCAACGGCTGATGCTGGGAAGCGGTTGATGTTCATGGGCAATGAATGCATGCTGGTGGAGAATGGCCGCCGCTCAAAGACAACGGGCGATGCTGCGGGACAGCTCCTGTTCAGAGGTCATGAGCAATGTCGGTGAACGGCTGTCGGTAAAGGGTAATGGGTGATGGTGTGGAGCGACTGTTGCTTAGAGGCAATGGTCTGCGGGAAATGACTGCCTCTCTCAGGTAACGGGGGAGAGTGATGAGTAACGGCTGTTTTCAAAGGTAGTGCATGGTTTCACAGAATGAAGATGTCAGAAAATGTTTGCCGCTCAAATGCTAATGTTTGCGATTCTTTACAGCTGCTGTTGTTCATATCACTTGAACATCGACGTCAGGACCGAAGTTACAAAGCACCATTCTCATACGATTTTCATTTCACCTGAATTGGCGCTCATCTTATTTCCTTTCTGAATATTTGTTTTGTTTGAAGTCTAAATCTAGTCCTCATCGAATTCTTTCAAATAGACGTCGAGTGGATGGACTTCACTTTGATGGTGGTTCGGTGGGAGTGACAGCTGTTGTCAAGCAAGAGAGAGCCAGACTGCAACAATCTAACTGCATCAAGCCAGGATAGACACACCAGCCTGTTACGCTCACAGAGGCCCCACCGTGTCGAGCTGCGCTGCTGTTGAACGCCATAACACGGCTTCAGACCTCCGTCGGCAGCGGCTGCCAGCCCGGCCGCCGTTACGACAGCCGCGCGCTCGAGGAGCTCCGTCGGCAACGGCCGCCAGACTGGCTGCGATAAAGCACCGGCGGCAGCGTCTCAATTACCCTGTTTACATGGGCAGCTGTGATTCGAATGGAGCCGGGACCCGTCCTCGATCCGAAATATCGGGCCCATGTATACACTCACGCGCCGCTCAGCTAATTCGAACCATGCGCCGGCGGAAATCCCTTCCCGTGAGAGGATCATCCGTTCAGAAAGGCATTCCATTCGAATTATGGGTGGTCAAGGCTGCTAAAAGCATATTTGCCGTGCATAACAAAAAAAAACTGCCTGGCGCATGCAGCTCTGTTCAAGGCCATTTCAGCTCGGTTTGGTGTTGCCGCTTTTCCATAGGTTTTAGCTATTGCTCAAGACGGTCCAAATCCAAGATGAAAAAGAAAAAGGGAGAAGAACGTGAAGTTGACACCATGCTACTTCAAGCGCTCTTATTATTGGGGACCTTAAGTGGCAAGCAGCACAGAAATGCTCATGTAATTTAAGCTTGTTAGGCGTTGATCTATGCAGACAGCAGGTGTCAGCGGTGTTTGGTGTTATCTTCCCGTCTCAAGGCTACATTGATTTACATCTGGAGCTGGCTCCATGTTTCCAAAAATCATATGAAGCTCACACAGTCATTTTATATAGCTTTGACTTGTTCTCACTTTAATTTTTGGATTGCTCTTGAAATTCTTGCGCAGAATACCACTAGTTTCTTTCACTAAGTGAATACCTAAAGGCCTTAGGATTGTTTTTGCAGACGTTCCTCCTATGACTTCAACATTTGGTTGGCAACCTTTTGGCTGGAGGGATGTGCTCAATATTGGTAACTGGCTCCTCAAGGAAATATAAAGTTTCATCACACTGGTAGACCAACTGGCAGGGAATCAGGGGCTGAAATATTTGCTTTTCATGCAGTTAGGTTGTTCGTTGCTTGTCCGTTTAATGTGCGTGAGATAGGCAACTCAATAATTCCTGCATGATACGAAGGATCAACAAACATAAATCATTGCAGTCAACTCGGAATGGTAGCTATTTTTAATGATGGGACCAAAATGGTCTAATAATGGTTTCAAAACATCACGGAAGCAAATGTGAACAGTGAATGAAAGTAGCTGTCATCAGTACTCCGCTAAATCCAGGTTTGTTTCTTTCATGTGGGAGAAAACAGCGCATAAATTAAGTAACATCTTACACAAAGGCACATGCTGCACGGAGAACATGTCTGTGGTGCATATTATTGCCTGTTTTTGTACTGGTGAGTAGATATGTTACCTTGGTGCTTTTTTGTGATGGGGGTTTTTGCAGGCCGTGAGGTAGATAATTCAACTGTTGTTATAATGAATAATTGTTTATGAGTTTTGAACTAAGATTGCTTTCGTCATGACACAGTTCTCGGGCTGTGTCATGACGATGCACTGGATGGGAAAAGACAACACAACTGCACAATTGCCGCTACTAACTGTGTAGCATCCATGAGTCATTTCTGTAGCTTAGCCCACTGTTATAAGCTGCTCATAAATACATATAGTGTGGGAGTAGGTAATATGTTTCTTGGGCTGCGCAAAGTACATGACATCATGCTGGGTGGCCCATCTGATCAGAGTGTGGTTAGTTTATGAGTGCTATTGGCCAATACAAGAAAATGCTGATTTCCTGCTAGCCCTTGCATGACAGCAAATATCCAGGTGTCACAGGCTCCAGGTGTATCTTAAATGTCATCCTAAATCACGTCAGTCAGAACAGCAAGCCATGATGTACATTGCAGAATGGGAAGAAGTAACCCTGCTTGCACTTTTTGGAGCTATTGTCATGTATCAATGGTCTAACACATGTTACTTTGACATCATCCCTACCATTGCCATGAAGCGGCTTATAGTTTTATCTACCAGTTCACTTACTTGTCATTCTTGATTGAATACCTGTGATCAAAGAAGCTGTTTCCAGCAGAAATATATGCTGGAATATCTGTAAATCAGTTTTTCCTGTTTTGTGCCAATTTATATGATCGTACTCCTTGCAATGCACAATGTTCACATGTCTCAGGTCCACTAGAAATATTTTCATATAACACTAGCTATGGGACGTATTTGGCAGTGCTGACTGTGCAACTTTTGTGTTTCAAGTGCTATTGCTTTTGTTGTGGCTATAAAGCCTTTTTGTCCCGCACAGATCGTTTTTCCAACGGAGTTCATCTTCCTCGTCCTCAAAACCGTCTCGCGCCCACCATGGCTCTTGACATTCACCATCCATACGCAGAGTACCGACTTTTTGTGTTCATTTCGCCTCAAAAGCGCAGTTTTCGCCCATAATCCGTTCGTTGATTCGAACTAAGCGGGATCGAACTATCGACCGTTAATCCGACGTAAAGCCGGTTTTGCCCATGTAAACGCACCTCGGCGGGAGGTTTAACGTCGGATGATCCGTTCCGATCTTAATTCGAATTACCCTCGGCTGCCCATGTAAACAGGGTAAATGCGAGCGACGTTAGCCGCCAGCCTGACTGCAACAAAGCACCGGCGGCAGCGTCTCAATGCGAGCGACGTTAGCCGCCAGCCTGACTGCGACAAAGCACCGGCGGCAGCGTCTCAATGCGAGCGACGTTAGCCGCCAGCCTGACTGCGACAAAGCACCGGCGGCACCGTCTCAATGCGAGCGACGTTAGCCGCCAGCCTGACTGCGACAAAGCACCGGCGGCAGCGTCTTAATGCGAGCGACGTTAGCCGCCAGCCTGACTGCAACAAAGCACCGGCGGCACCGTCTTAATGCGAGCGACGTTAGCCGCCAGCCTGACTGCAACAAAGCACCGGCGGCACCGTCTTAATGCGAGCGACGTTAGCCGCCAGCCTGACTGCGACAAAGCACCGGCGGCACCGTCTTAATGCGAGCGACGTTAGCCGCCAGCCTGACCGCAACAAAGCACCGGCGGCAGCGTCTTAATGCCCTGACTGCAACAAAGCACCGGTGGCACCGTCTTAATGCGAGCGACGTTAGCCGCCAGCCTGACCGCAACAAAGCACCGGTGGCACCGGCTTAATGCGAGCGACGTTAGCCGCCAGCCTGACTGCGACAAAGCACCGGTGGCACCGTCTCCATGCGAGCGACGTTAGCCGCCAGCCTGACTGCGACAAAGCACCGGCGGCAGCGTCTTAATGCCCTGACTGCAACAAAGCACCGGTGGCACCGGCTTAATGCGAGCGACGTTAGCCGCCAGCCTGACTGCGATAAAGCACCGGCGGCAGCGGCTTAATGCGAGCGACGTTAGCGGATGTAGTCGCGACGATAACGCGCTGCAAACGCATCGGGGTGGCTGCGGGCAAACACTTCACGGCCAGTTATCGGCCGGGTGAGCGTTATCTGCGCTTTTAGAAGCTTCTGGGAATGGCGGCTAGTGTGCATTACAAGAAGAGGCGCCAATTCATCTCACGTAAGTTGTCAACATCCTGAGCTTGGTCAGGCCGCATCAGGTGCCCACGCCTTTTCGCAGGGCCCGACTACGAGAAGATAATGGTCACCGTGCGCGCTGAACGCCACGGGTCGAAACGGTGGAGGAAATAGTCGAAATGAGGACGACAATGGTGATGCCGCAGAAATGGCGTGTCGAGCGTCATGCTGCGCCTCTGTTATGCGCCAAGCTATGCGCTTGGCGCATGTAATGGCGGTCATGTAATGGCGGTCATGGCGGGCTGATACGCGTCGCTGGGCGTGTTACCAGCGCAGAGCCGGACACATCTTTGACGCCACGGCCGGGGAACCGACACGACACGACACGGCGCGACCGAGCCGAGCTTCGAGGTGACCGCGAGCTCAGCTGAGGGCGCGCCTCTCCCGCGAGCGCCGCTGTCGGTCGAGCTGGTCCCGGGCATCCGAGCTGGCCCGTGCAGCAGGCCAAACACCAGGGAAGGGAGAGGCTGTGGTGCACGGTGCAGGGCTCACAGTGGAAACCATCGGCACAAGCGCCGTTTCCTGCACGCTCTTCGAGGGCTTAGGCTTGCGAGCCATCAGCTTTCGCCGGGAAGTAGAGCGCAAGAGGTCTCCAGAGGTGTGCCAAGGGCTGAGGACGAAGAGGGCATGTTACCCTCGATATCGTGCCTCCCCGAAGGCGAGTCACCTTGGTATAACGGCTTCAGACGAGTACGTGTAAGGTGCCTTACTCCGACGTAAATGGAGACCACCAGAACGTGTGTATAACCATCTTAGGTTCAAAGGAAGCTCCTGAAAAGGCTAGAAGAGTTGCAAACCAAGGCGTCCTTTAAGGTCATGGAGCGTCTTGTCTGAGAGCGGTCCCAGCATTTCGGTGCTATCTCGCGGCATCACAAGGACCTATCAGGCTACAGAGCCTTTGAAATGCACAGGAATCCCTCGGTCAGCATGATATGCATCGGGCACCTGGGAATGCCTCGCCTTAGAAGACTTAAGATCTGTGGAGAGGCCGCGAGCGCTGGACCCACCCAGAGGAGTCTCTTTACGAACAGCGAGCGGCTCCCAATGCCTACAGCCACGCCCAAAGAGCATTGGCGGCGGAGCGGGGAAAGGGATGGGAAATTGCCCCCCCCCCCTAAAGATACACATTTAAGATGAACCATATGGCGGTGCATGAAAAGAGATAAGATAAAAATCACACTTGCCCCCCCCCCCCCCCATCTGCACACAGGTTTCACCGCTCATTATTTAAGTATGCTGGGGTCTTCCACCCAACAGTGTCTGCAGACCTACCAAAAGCAGCCATCGCCCCCCAAAAATCTTCAGAAGGATTCTGGAGCCTTTGGGACCAGTGAAGCGCGTGCGGAATATTAATCGCGTCAGTAGCGGACCGTGTACGGGCGCAGGCTCACCGCGACGCACTGCTGCATCACGCTCCGAGCTTGGGTTGACGCCGTGTGGTGCCGTTCCGGTGGCCAAACTCTCAAACGGCCAGCGGCCGTCGCCACCGCACCACCCACCTAAGATGAGCGTGTTTCCTTGACGGGGTGAAGCCAGGGCCACCCCCGTTTCTGCCAGCGATGGCTTTGCGCAGCTTGGTCCGTCTGGTTATCTTTCCAGAGGGCAGCGTCCAGGCCTAACCACTGCATTTGAGGTCCGTGACGTGTGCCGCCCAAGCCTTGCCTCATGATCGCCGCCACTTCTGCGCGTCTGTTAATGCCGGAGACTGCGCTGTCTTCACGGGATCACCGCAGTCTTAGCAGACGTGAGCTCAGCCTTTCACAACATGCCCCTTCGGATCTGGGCATGAGAATCCAGCTTCATCACGTCTCCATCAGCTCCATCAGCTCCATCAGCTCCATCACGTCGCTCGCGGTCCGCCAAAAACTCGTCCATGCACGATTCAGTACTTCATCCGACTGGGGCATTTACTGGTTAGAGAATCCTTGTGCTTGTGGAACGGTAACTTCTCTGGAAGTGATTGTTCCATAATGTCGCACGGTCCAGCCGTGTGCCCGGGCGTTTCGCCGTATTCTTAGAATAATCGTGAGTTTCGATCGCCGATGTGCTGATACGGTACACGTCTCACGAAGGTCACAACCAGTTCTCGCGTGCTGCGTATCATTAATTCCGCGAAGACTGCGTGACGGACTACGTGTGCATCGGTTCGGGACGCTTCTTGTATCCTAACAAGAGGGCTTTCAGATCTGAACAGGAAAAAGCGCATCCGGATATCGGAGATTCCACGTACAAGGAGGAACCCGAGAAACTCATGTAAGCATAGCAGCATGGAAGGTTCTCGGGCTGCGGCTCACCAGGCAGCTAGCGATCTTGGACGGATGGTGTTGGCGCTGTGACGGCAGTGTGATGGTGTCCTGAACTAGGATGGTCGAACGTTGTCCTCGGCTGTGTCAACTGCATGGTGTCTCCAATTCCTTTTTTTGTCGGGTGGTTACCAACATGGTTCAAAATTATTACCATCAAGGACAAACGCTCCCAGCAAAAGCCAGTGCCAGGACATGCCTAGCTGTTCTGAGGCTGCGATTGTTCGCCATCGTTTGTGCAAATACGCATTTACGCAAGCGTGCCAGAAACGCCGCGCATGAAGCCGAATGTCAACCTGTAGGTCACGTGCTGTCAAACCAGCGCCAACTGAAAGGACACAACGAACGGGACGAGTACGATGCCGTTGCTTAACTGATGTCGCAAGGCAGCGGGGTCATGGCGAGGCCTGCAGGGCGGGCCTGCTCTGCACCGGCGTGCGATCATGACGACAATGCGCACTGTCGAGCAGGCGTCATATCGTGTTACACGCCGCTGTACAAGAATGTCAGCGATGCGGGCTGGGGGCTGGACAACGTCATAGAGGCTCATCCGCCCAGCGTTCTGCAGCCTTCGGAGCCGAGGCACGCCGTGTGGTGACGTCATTGCCCATTTCACATGGTCTTCAGCTGTCAGAGGAACCAGCTTCACCGGGCTGGCGTCTGGCTTTCGGAAACGCGCGTCTTCACGAGCTGGTGTACTGAGACTGGCAAAAAGAGTCAACTGAGGCTGGCGACACGAGTCAGCCCAGACTGGTGTCACGAGTCAGTTCAAGAGCTTGTCACACCCCAGTGATGGCGGATCGCCCTTGACCATCATGGGATGGTGTGGGGTGGGGGTGAGGACGTATAATACCCTTTTACCGCCCTTTTTCCCATGCAACGCCATAAGGCTAACGCCAGTTTCAGTTTCTCCCAAGGATGAGGGAGACTGACCCCCCCCCCCCCCCCCGCTTCGTTGCTAGATCAGGTGACCGCCGGTTGGGGCGTCCTCTGACGCCACGTCGCCTGGAGCCGTGCCCGCGGGCAGCGTCTGCCGCCCTGAGCCGGCCGGTGTCGGCGGCGCGCCGGGGCGTCCGCCCGGCGTCTCCGGCGGTCCAGAGTCCGTCCCCCCGCCCCCGCCCCGCCGCCGCTCGGGTCGCGTCCGCAGGCCGCCGGAGGCCTCGGGAGGGGGCCGCATCCGGCTGCCGGCTCCAGCGAGCTGGCCGGCCGCCGGCTGGTTGACCTTGGCCAATGTCATGCTCCCGAATACCGCACCGACTCGTCAGCGGCCACCGAGCTCAGCTTGGGCGGCTCTCGCGGCCAGTGGGGTAGGGGGGGGGGGGGGAGGTATGCGGCGGGGGGCCGGAAACCGGCGGGATCTTGGCACGGCACGGCGCGAGCGAGCTGCGTCAGCCGGGCAGTGCCCCTCCGGTGAGGCTGGCTCGCTTCGAGCCGCGCTGCTCTGTCGACCTTCGCGGCCATTAGACTCAACGCGTGGCGAGAGGCTGCAGGCAACTTCACGTCACTCCATCTACTGTGGCTTGAATGCGCCGTGTTCAAGCACCAATTGGCTCAGTCATGTGCGAGGGTATATGGCTTCGGAGCAGCAGCGGGAAAAAACGCTGCCGGCTTCGTGCAGTGTGGGTGGTGTCCTGAGCAAAGGCAATGCGTCCGGAAATACCGGGACCGGTACCGTACTAGTATCAACCGGGATCCAGAGCCATTCCGATGTGCGTGTCGATGCTGGCAACAGCTTCCCAACTGGGATCCAGAGCCGTTCCGAGGTGCGTGTCGATACTGGCAACAGCTTCCCAACTGGGATCCAGAGCCATTCCAAGGTGCGTGTCGATGTTGGCAACAGCTTCCCAACTGCGATCCAGAGCCATTCCGAGGTGCGTGTCGATGCTGGCAACAGCCTCCCAACTGCGATCCAGAGCCGTTCCGAGGTGCGTGTTGATGCTGGCAAAGCTTCCCAACTGCGATCCAGAGCCGTTCCGAGGTGCGTGTCGATACTGGCAACAGCTTCCCAACTGCGATCCAGAGCCGTTCCGAGGTGCGTGTCGATGCTGGCAACAGCTTCCCAACTGCGATCCAGAGCCGTTCCGAGGTGGGTGTCGATGCTGGCAACAGCTTCCCAACTGCGATCCAGAGCCATTCCGAGGTGCGTGTCGATGCTGGCAACAGCTTCCCAACTGCGATGCAATGCACAGGAGGCCAACGTATCCCTGTCGTTAAAGGCAAAGTACTGCCAGGCCGTTCGGCGCGATGCCAGTACCGCCGGTGCCAGTCCAGTACCGACTTCCGGTACCTTGTTAAAGCTGAAGTCTCAGAAACTGTATCAATGGCGCCCAACGACCGTAGTGCGGGCTCAGGTAACTGGCGGTGACGTTTGGTACAGCCGGGTCTCTCCAGAAGGTGGTGCCCATGCTGGGACAAGCCAGAGGTTCTCTTCTGTCGTTCAGTTATGGCCTTCGAAGCTCGCAGCTGCTGGCTGATCGCAAACCAAAAAAGGGGCTGTGTGTCTGGCACTCTTGCAGACTGTTTCTGTGTTCCTTTCCTGACTTCTTTTTTACAGCTTTACTTTCTGAGCAGTGACACTCGTCTCTGATAAACCGGGCACTATTCCTGCTGGCAGGCGGAGAGGAGTGCTGCTTATCAAACAGTTCTGTCCTTGGGATGCATCGAGAGACAATCAGCGATCGCTGTCTGCAGCGTGCTCTTAAAGGATTGCGTGACATTTGTGTGCTGAAGAAATGGCGTCTGCTGAGCCACGTGGATTGCCTTGGGGTTGGATACGGTGAGATTCCAAGCTATGTTCGTCATTTAGTCAATTCCCTAGCACCTGGCTCCCTTACAGACCGGGTAGATTGCTTTAAGCTTCCCTAGTGTGCCTCCATTTTGATATTCATCGCTGCTTTGAGAATGCAGTAGCTCCGGCGGCATCAGCGATCACAGCCTCTGGACGTGAGCGCCTGCCCCGATCAGGTCACGGGGCGCACAGCGGCGCCAGATCGTCAGTCGCCGCCAGGCCCGCGCACGTGCTTCAACACGTGTGCCCTGTGGGAACGGTGCCGCAGCGCCAGCTGGTGCCCCGTTCCAAGCGTCGACCCGGCCCGTGCATCAACCCTATCGATCTCCAGCCGTTCGATCGGGCCGCCGCGGCGGCGTTTCCCGCCGTTTTCGGGGTCCGACGTTTTGGCGCGTAAACCCACGTGGCGGCAATCGTTCACATCTGGCGCGCGATCGACCCGCGCGGCGCGACGCTCAAATATCGGCCCCGCTATCGATTACCAGTTTGGAGCGGGCAGTTAGCGCAGTGGTGTCAGGGTCTGTCGGTGAGGCTGTGGCCATATCACGGTCTGTCGGTGGGGCTGTGGCCATGTCACGGTCTGTCGGTGGGACTTTGGCCATGTCACGGTCTGTCGGTGGGACTTTGGCCATGTCACGGTCTGTCGGTGGGGCTGTGGCCGTGTCACGGTCTGTCGGTGGGGCTGTGGCCATGTCACGGTCTGTCGGTGGGGCTGTGGCCGTGTCACGGTCTGTCGGTGGGGCTGTGGCCATGTCACGGTCTGTCGGTGGGACTTTGGCCATGTCACGGTCTGTCGGTGGGGCTGTGGCCATGTCACGGTCTGTCGGTGGGGCTGTGGCCATGTCACGGTCTGTCGGTGGGCTGTGGCCATGTCAGTCTGTCGTGGGGGACTTTGGCCATGTCACGGTCTGTCGGTGGGGCTGTGGCTGTGTCAGGGTCTGCCAGTGAGGTCGTGACCATGTCAGAGTCTGTCGGTGGGTCTGTGGCTCTGTCAGGGTCTGCCAGTGGGGTCGTGACCATGTCAGAGTCTGTCGGTGGGTCTGTGGCTGTGTCAGGGTCTGCCAGTGGGGTCGCGGCCATGTCAGGGTCTGCCAGTGGGTCGCGGCCATGTCAGGGTCTGCCAGTGGGATCGGGCCATGTCAGGGTCTGCCAGTGGGGGGTGACCATGTCAGGTCTGCCAGTG
>NW_023596420.1:10014324-10031824 GCF_011947565.3 Pollicipes pollicipes
TCCGGTCAACCTGCGTCGAGCGACTGCCAGTGCCGTTCAGATCCAGTCAGCGGACATTTACAATTTGTGAAGGTGCTTAGCATTGAACCACCGAAATCCTCCGGGGAAGATGGCGTGAGTGTAACAATTTGGCAAAACATTTTTATCGGGTTTCGGTTACGCCCTCCTTAACAAGGCAAGTTTTAGGCTGACCCCTGGATTTGTCCAAGCTGCGTGGAAGCGCGTCCTTGTCACCTCTATGCCTGTGAAGACGGCAGCCAGCAGCACCCCGCCGACGCGCGCACCATTTCCACTTCACCTGGCATGATGAGCATTGCTGAGTGACTCGTACAGAGAGAGAGCTGATCCCCTAATTGGAGACGCATTGACCATTGACTTCTACGCAAGACGGATCCCAAAAACATCACTCCACCGAGACAGCCCTCGGCGCCATCTGATCTCGTCCTCCATGCCGCGGGCACCGGTGATATTTCGGTTGACCTTTTCCGGGATCCTTCAAAATGTCTAGATGTCATGCATCGTCAAAGCTTTTCGCTTACAAAGTCACGAGTGTATGATCTTGAAACCTAGTGGTTCTCTGACTTTTTGGCGGGACAGAATCCACTGGTGTCAGTATGTGGTGATGAAACTTCCAGCATTTGCTTCCCGAAGGATTACAAAATCAAGATGATTCCAGGGGAAGCCTCGACTGTTACCAATACCAAAAAGACTGCACCCACAAAGACAGCAGCGAAGGTCGTGTCTCCTGTCCGACGCTGTCAAACAAGCGCGACGAGCTCCTAACATGTCATGCACTCGTGTTGCTCGTAATCCCCCATTGACGCCATTCTGGCTTTACAATGATCTCTCAATAGAGTGTCTATTTAGATCTAAGAAGTCGGAATGGTCTCCCGTCGAGGAATAGTCTGCCTTCCCGGAGTGCCGAAATGCGCGCGTCGAATCCGTTTTCTTTTACACCGACAGATCTGCGCATGGTGACCAAGTTGGTGCAGCAGCCGTCGGTCCCCACTTTCGATTCACCGGACGGCTTCCAGACTTCAGCACGGTGTTCTCTGCGGAAGTATACGCCATAAAACGAGTGCTGTTACGCATCGGAGTCAGACGTATTCCTTAGGCTACGCTATGCACAGACTCGAAGGCATCGCTGCCGGCCGCTCAGCGACTCGATAATTCAAACCACCCGGGCGTGCATGACATCCATAATATAATGCTTTCGCTGCCTACCGACCAACTAAGACCTTTCTGTGAATACCGGGGCATCGTGGCATCGCGGGAAATGTCCTCGCCGACATTCTTGCGAATGAAGATGTCTGTCTACCAACGCCTCTGGAGGCGTCTCTGGCATTAGGTGATTGTTCGCCACATAACTTAAAGTCTGTTTCGCTTGGCATTTGCAGAATCAGTTCGATGTTTCGCCTTGCTGGCCACATGTATCGAACCAAACCCACACTCCAACCATGGACCACGTGTCACCAGAAAACAGGCAGAGAAAAGTGGTCTTGGTGCGTTTGAGATGTAGCCAGCACTCGTCTCAGCCACAGCCACCTTTTCAGTCGCTCCGCACCGCCGCCGGTCCGTGGGACTTGTAATGCCCGGCTTACGGTTGAACCACGTATTGGTTGAATGCGCCGCTCCTACTTGGGAACGTCGCCATGTCCACCAGTTACTTGTTAACACAACCGCCTCCCCCACATCCTCCAAACGCCGCTAGGCGACAATGATTCTGTCTTAACCGATCTTGTACTTGGACTTAGTGATTAAATCGCCATTGGGTACGAAGCTCTGACGGGAACTGATTCATCCACTTATCCCCGTGGTACGTACGGATAATGCTGGAGAGAACGACCCAGGCAGCCCATGTAACCAAGCTTTTACTACGGGTTTTCCCACATATATGCAGTAAATTGTAATCTTGAGTGATGGTTCTTGTGACCGTATTTTCCGTATTGCCTAGTCTATCAAAAGCAAACCTGCATGTGTGGGTTTCCGTACTTCCCTCTATGAAGTGGCCACCGGACTTGTTTAGGATGAGCCAGTTTTTGTGCGGGATTGGTTACGGAGCACCGCTTTCCTCTCTTGGCGAATAACGTAAGTTGAACCCGTCGAAAGAAATTATGCACTGTAGCCTGCCCTTGCCACGGTTCTTTGTTCATTATCGTTTTCACCCGTTGTTTTGTGACGGATTTAGCTCGGTTTCCTGGGTCGGTTCATGTTTTTGAAAGCAAAGTAACAGTTGCAACTGGTCCTTTATCTGTTTTACGCAGAAGCACTCCGCCCTTAAGTGGGCCTATTCGGATGCTTTAACAATACCAGGTTGTCTATAGCTGCTCAGCCTTTTTGTATTCATCAGATTAAGAAGCGTGGGTGGCTGGTAAGTGGCGAATAACGTGAAAAGTGATGTAGGACCACGCACTGAATGATGCGATGATGAACGATGCTTGTTGAAGATTGCGGCAGCCTGGAGTCATGAATTATGTCGCCATGTGCCTGAGGCGATAAGTTTGGCCTGAACTGCTCCAAATTCCCATTTTCTCCAGATTTCAGCCACTTTTGTTCGCCCGTTGTCTCATGAGAAATTTACCAGCGTTTGCAGACTGGCCAAGCACACCGGGGAGTCGGCATGATAAAAACGCCAGGCACCTACTAAAAATACTGACGTGATAAAACATTGGTATAACTGCAGGATACTGTTCGGTGCGAAATGGACATGATATAATGATATGTTTATCCACCTTTTGTCGCAGCAGTTGAGAGAAATTCGCTGCATTTCATTGGCCTAGTATTCTCTTTGTGGTTCTGTCCCTTGGGAGCTCAGAGGAATATTTTGGGGGCTCAGGTCAGCATTGGGAGGGGGCTCAGCCTCTCCGAAATTACACCGAGTGATGCCCTTGGGTGTAGTGCAGAAAGCCTGCGCGGTGGCTCATGCATCGCATGCCGCAGTGGTGACTGGCAGCCCTGTGCTCACCAGCCGTCGGTGCGCGCGCGCCAAACGATAGGGCCTGTCGTGGGCCGATAGCGCGTTATCGGTCATGAAGGCGGACTACGGCTGGGCGAGTAGTCAGTGTACAGCTGCACTCTACAAGGCTGGAGCGCGCCACGCGCAGGGAGCGCAATTCTCACGCTGCCGCTTCGCACCCAGCAGGAGCTCACACGCAGTGCCCTTGCACTAAGAAGAAGCTCTCACGGGCGGCAGTGCGCCAGCACCGAGCCAACCCAGATCCGCGCTGGCCCGCCGCTGGTGTCGCCAACTCCTCAAGGTGGCAATGGCGGTCTGAGACGACCAAATCGGTAGAAAGCTTTATTTTGGCGTGATATGAATGACTTGGTTTTCCGTAACTACTCGTAACTTTAACAGCCTACACGCTCCACCGAATAAGCAAATAAGCAAAGCCAGCGTGAAGAAGAGTCGATGGAAAATGACTTCAGCCAGATCTGACAAAACCTTATCGAGTTAGGTTCACATTATGAAGCAGCACCAGTAACCAGTTTCACGAAGAGCGAATGGCGTACAATTCTGGCGTAGGAGAGTAACTTCCTCAGTTTTTGCTCCGAATCCGGTTGCATAGTGTAAATGGTAACTTTTCACCTCAACGCAGGTAAAATCCATTATTGACGTGGACATCCGCAGTCCGGATTTACTCCGTACCTCACCAGACGTTCACCGGGCTTCATAAGCGCAGCTGATTTGACCACAGAGCAGACATTCACTTCAAAGCTGAAGCAAAATAAAGAGATGCTACGGCCCGTCATAAAATCAGTGGCGGTGATCATAGAGGAGATGGTGTGTACGGCGATGCAGGAGTGGAGGAACAGGCCATTTAGACCAAGCATGAGCCTGTAGTGAGAAATTGTTGAGTCGTGAAGCGACGTCAACGTAACAAAGGCGGACGTGTACGTGCATGCGAGAAAATTAATACAAGTGCAGCTCGCGTTATAACTTTGTAGGCATCGCAAACATATGCCAAGAACTGTAGTGGATAAAGCTGGCAGGCCGCTATAAAACCATCTTCCTTTCCCCATATCGTGGAATTCACGATGCTGTTTTTCGTTTTTGCCATGGCATGGACGACACGATAAAGTTCACGATAAAGATAAAGTGCAAAACCTAGGGTAAGAATGAAGTCATCTTTTTCAGGGACCTTTTATTCCTGAGGTGCATACCGCCTCTTCAAGTGGTACAGGAAGCTCACAGCATAAGCACACGAACCAAACAGCCTTGTTTACTTCTGCGAGAAGCGGAACAATACCGAAAATCACGAGATGTGTGCACTTCGGCGAATTAAAAAGTGATTGTAATTAGTTCATAAATCCATCGTCACTCAGATAAGAAATTCATGACTGAGCTAACCCATAAATGACCACGCTTTTTATGTAACCTTAGCGGTATTCCTGTACTTATTATTGGCATCTTAAGCCCTCGGGTCCAAAGCGACGACATCGTTGCCATGGGCACGACCTATTATGGTCGCCCCCATATATTCTATATGGTACATATATATATATATATAATAATATATATATATCTATATATATATATATATATATATACATATGGTGGTATACACTATGCCATTGGCACGACCCACATGTATCGCTTTTAAAATTACTTCAGCATCGGCGTTTTATGTTTACTTCGGTGGAGTGATACCAGGTTTACGAAGCTCGGAGGAGGAAGTTGTAAGTTACGCCGTAATTACTTCGGTTAGCCAGAAGTAAGTAGTAACTTCTCTTTCTGAAGCTGGCTACATATCGCACCAAATCCAAAGTACTCGCACAAGTAGCGACCTTTTTCAAGCCGCGGCCAGTATAGTCTGCAGCTTGAATAAGCAACAAGAACACAGCGAAAAACTCAATGACTGGTAACAAACTCAGAAAAACTCCGTTCAGCTTTCGCGACAGACGAAACCTCGATGAATCGTCAATGATAAAAACGTAACGGAAGGACTGGGGAAAGCCTTAGTGATGGCGAAACAGGCTGGTCATAGGTCGAACAGGGTAGCATGGGACTGTCCCGTTGGCGGTAGTGATGGGAAAGACTTGTTGAGAGACAATATGCGATGATCGGGAAGGACTGCTCGTCAGAGGCAATGGGTAATGGTGGAAAAGGACTGTTGCTCAGAGACAATGTGTGATGGTAGTGATGGTGAGGATGAATGCCTCTCAATACGCGCTGGGGTGAGAGTGAGGATGGATACGGTTCAGTGATCGGAGACAACTCAAGTCGTCAACAGACAAGAGACAACAGCTGACCAGTCTTGTCTGCTGATGGGCATGGACATCAGCCGCTGTCTCTTGACAAAACTGGTCAAGAGGCAACGGCTGATGCTGGGAAGCGGTTGATGTTCATGGGCAATGAATGCATGCTGGTGGAGAATGGCCGCCGCTCAAAGACAACGGGCGATGCTGCGGGACAGCTCCTGTTCAGAGGTCATGAGCAATGTCGGTGAACGGCTGTCGGTAAAGGGTTAATGGGTGATGGTGTGGAGCGACTGTTGCTTAGAGGCAATGGTCTGCGGGAAATGACTGCCTCTCTCAGGTAACGGGGGAGAGTGATGAGTAACGGCTGTTTTCAAAGGTAGTGCATGGTTTCACAGAATGAAGATGTCAGAAAATGTTTGCCGCTCAAATGCTAATGTTTGCGATTCTTTACAGCTGCTGTTGTTCATATCACTTGAACATCGACGTCAGGACCGAAGTTACAAAGCACCATTCTCATACGATTTTCATTTCACCTGAATTGGCGCTCATCTTATTTCCTTTCTGAATATTTGTTTTGTTTGAAGTCTAAATCTAGTCCTCATCGAATTCTTTCAAATAGACGTCGAGTGGATGGACTTCACTTTGATGGTGGTTCGGTGGGAGTGACAGCTGTTGTCAAGCAAGAGAGAGCCAGACTGCAACAATCTAACTGCATCAAGCCAGGATAGACACACCAGCCTGTTACGCTCACAGAGGCCCCACCGTGTCGAGCTGCGCTGCTGTTGAACGCCATAACACGGCTTCAGACCTCCGTCGGCAGCGGCTGCCAGCCCGGCCGCCGTTACGACAGCCGCGCGCTCGAGGAGCTCCGTCGGCAACGGCCGCCAGACTGGCTGCGATAAAGCACCGGCGGCAGCGTCTCAATTACCCTGTTTACATGGGCAGCTGTGATTCGAATGGAGCCGGGACCCGTCCTCGATCCGAAATATCGGGCCCATGTATACACTCACGCGCCGCTCAGCTAATTCGAACCATGCGCCTGGCGGAAATCCCTTCCCGTGAGAGGATCATCCGTTCAGAAAGGCATTCCATTCGAATTATGGGTGGTCAAGGCTGCTAAAAGCATATTTGCCGTGCATAACAAAAAAAAACTGCCTGGCGCATGCAGCTCTGTTCAAGGCCATTTCAGCTCGGTTTGGTGTTGCCGCTTTTCCATAGGTTTTAGCTATTGCTCAAGACGGTCCAAATCCAAGATGAAAAAGAAAAAGGGAGAAGAACGTGAAGTTGACACCATGCTACTTCAAGCGCTCTTATTATTGGGGACCTTAAGTGGCAAGCAGCACAGAAATGCTCATGTAATTTAAGCTTGTTAGGCGTTGATCTATGCAGACAGCAGGTGTCAGCGGTGTTTGGTGTTATCTTCCCGTCTCAAGGCTACATTGATTTACATCTGGAGCTGGCTCCATGTTTCCAAAAATCATATGAAGCTCACACAGTCATTTTGTATAGCTTTGACTTGTTCTCACTTTAATTTTTGGGTTGCCCTTGAAATTCTTGCGCAGAATACCACTAGTTTCTTTCACTAAGTGAATACCTAAAGGCCCTAGGATTGTTTTTGCAGACGTTCCTCCTATGACTTCAACATTTGGTTGGCAACCTTTTGGCTGGAGGGATGTGCTCAATATTGGTAACTGGCTCCTCAAGGAAATATAAAGTTTCATCACACTGGTAGACCAACTGGCAGGGAATCAGGGGCTGAAATATTTGCTTTTCATGCAGTTAGGTTGTTCGTTGCCTGTCCGTTTAATGTGCGTGAGATAGGCAACTCAATAATTCCTGCATGATACGAAGGATCGACAAACATAGATCATTGCAGTCAACTCGGAATGGTAGCTATTTTTAATGATGGGACCAAAATGGTCTAATAATGGTTTCAAAACATCACGGAAGCAAATGTGAACAGTGAATGAAAGTAGCTGTCATCAGTACTCCGCTAAATCCAGGTTTGTTTCTTTCATGTGGGAGAAAACAGCGCATAAATTAAGTAACATCTTACACAAAGGCACATGCTGCACGGAGAACATGTCTGTGGTGCATATTATTGCCTGTTTTTGTACTGGTGAGTAGATATGTTACCTTGGTGCTTTTTGTGATGGGGGTTTTTGCAGGCCGTGAGGTAGATAATTCAACTGTTGTTATAATGAATAATTGTTTATGAGTTTTGAACTAAGATTGCTTTCGTCATGACACAGTTCTCGGGCTGTGTCATGACGATGCACTGGATGGGAAAAGACAACACAACTGCACAATTGCCGCTACTAACTGTGTAGCATCCATGAGTCATTTCTGTAGCTTAGCCCACTGTTATAAGCTGCTCATAAATACATATAGTGTGGGAGTAGGTAATATGTTTCTTGGGCTGCGCAAAGTACATGACATCATGCTGGGTGGCCCATCTGATCAGAGTGTGGTTAGTTTATGAGTGCTATTGGCCAATACAAGAAAATGCTGATTTCCTGCTAGCCCTTGCATGACAGCAAATATCCAGGTGTCACAGGCTCCAGGTGTATCTTAAATGTCATCCTAAATCACGTCAGTCAGAACAGCAAGCCATGATGTACATTGCAGAATGGGAAGAAGTAACCCTGCTTGCACTTTTTGGAGCTATTGTCATGTATCAATGGTCACATGACAACACATGTTACTTTGACATCATCCCTGCCATTGCCATGAAGCGGCTTATAGTTTTATCTACCAGTTCACTTACTTGTCATTCTTGATTGAATACCTGTGATCAAAGAAGCTGTTTCCAGCAGAAATATATGCTGGAATATCTGTAAATCAGTTTTTCCTGTTTTGTGCCAATTTATATGATCGTACTCCTTGCAATGCACAATGTTCACATGTCTCAGGTCCACTAGAAATATTTTCATATAACACTAGCTATGGGACGTATTTGGCAGTGCTGACTGTGCAACTTTTGTGTTTCAAGTGCTATTGCTTTTGTTGTGGCTATAAAGCCTTTTTGTCCCGCACAGATCGTTTTTCCAACGGAGTTCATCTTCCTCGTCCTCAAAACCGTCTCGCGCCCACCATGGCTCTTGACATTCACCATCCATACGCAGAGTACCGACTTTTTGTGTTCATTTCGCCTCAAAAGCGCAGTTTTCGCCCATAATCCGTTCGTTGATTCGAACTAAGCGGGATCGAACTATCGACCGTTAATCCGACGTAAAGCCGGTTTTGCCCATGTAAACGCACCTCGGCGGGAGGTTTAACGTCGGATGATCCGTTCCGATCTTAATTCGAATTACCCTCGGCTGCCCATGTAAACAGGGTAAATGCGAGCGACGTTAGCCGCCAGCCTGACTGCAACAAAGCACCGGCGGCAGCGTCTCAATGCGAGCGACGTTAGCCGCCAGCCTGACTGCGACAAAGCACCGGCGGCAGCGTCTCAATGCGAGCGACGTTAGCCGCCAGCCTGACTGCGACAAAGCACCGGCGGCACGTCTCAATGCGAGCGACGTTAGCCGCCAGCCTGACTGCAACAAAGCACCGGCGGCAGCGTCTCAATGCGAGCGACGTTAGCCGCCAGCCTGACTGCGACAAAGCACCGGCGGCACGTCTCAATGCGAGCGACGTTAGCCGCCAGCCTGACTGCGACAAAGCACCGGCGGCACCGTCTCAATGCGAGCGACGTTAGCCGCCAGCCTGACTGCGACAAAGCACCGGCGGCAGCGTCTTAATGCGAGCGACGTTAGCCGCCAGCCTGACTGCAACAAAGCACCGGCGGCACCGTCTTAATGCGAGCGACGTTAGCCGCCAGCCTGACTGCAACAAAGCACCGGCGGCACCGTCTTAATGCGAGCGACGTTAGCCGCCAGCCTGACTGCGACAAAGCACCGGCGGCACCGTCTTAATGCGAGCGACGTTAGCCGCCAGCCTGACCGCAACAAAGCACCGGCGGCAGCGTCTTAATGCGAGCGACGTTAGCCGCCAGCCTGACCGCAACAAAGCACCGGTGGCACCGGCTTAATGCGAGCGACGTTAGCCGCCAGCCTGACTGCGACAAAGCACCGGTGGCACCGTCTCCATGCGAGCGACGTTAGCCGCCAGCCTGACTGCGACAAAGCACCGGCGGCAGCGTCTTAATGCCCTGACTGCAACAAAGCACCGGTGGCACCGGCTTAATGCGAGCGACGTTAGCCGCCAGCCTGACTGCGATAAAGCACCGGCGGCAGCGGCTTAATGCGAGCGACGTTAGCGGATGTAGTCGCGACGATAACGCGCTGCAAACGCATCGGGGTGGCTGCGGGCAAACACTTCACGGCCAGTTATCGGCCGGGTGAGCGTTATCTGCGCTTTTAGAAGCTTCTGGGAATGGCGGCTAGTGTGCATTACAAGAAGAGGCGCCAATTCATCTCACGTAAGTTGTCAACATCCTGAGCTTGGTCAGGCCGCATCAGGTGCCCACGCCTTTTCGCAGGGCCCGACTACGAGAAGATAATGGTCACCGTGCGCGCTGAACGCCACGGGTCGAAACGGTGGAGGAAATAGTCGAAATGAGGACGACAATGGTGATGCCGCAGAAATGGCGTGTCGAGCGTCATGCTGCGCCTCTGTTATGCGCCAAGCTATGCGCTTGGCGCATGTAATGGCGGTCATGTAATGGCGGTCATGGCGGGCTGATACGCGTCGCTGGGCGTGTTACCAGCGCAGAGCCGGACACATCTTTGACGCCACGGCCGGGGAACCGACACGACACGACACGGCGCGACCGAGCCGAGCTTCGAGGTGACCGCGAGCTCAGCTGAGGGCGCGCCTCTCCCGCGAGCGCCGCTGTCGGTCGAGCTGGTCCGGGCATCCGAGCTGGCCCGTGCAGCAGGCCAAACACCAGGGAAGGGAGAGGCTGTGGTGCACGGTGCAGGGCTCACAGTGGAAACCATCGGCACAAGCGCCGTTTCCTGCACGCTCTTCGAGGGCTTAGGCTTGCGAGCCATCAGCTTTCGCCGGGAAGTAGAGCGCAAGAGGTCTCCAGAGGTGTGCCAAGGGCTGAGGACGAAGAGGGCATGTTACCCTCGATATCGTGCCTCCCCGAAGGCGAGTCACCTTGGTATAACGGCTTCAGACGAGTACGTGTAAGGTGCCTTACTCCGACGTAAATGGAGACCACCAGAACGTGTGTATAACCATCTTAGGTTCAAAGGAAGCTCCTGAAAAGGCTAGAAGAGTTGCAAACCAAGGCGTCCTTTAAGGTCATGGAGCGTCTTGTCTGAGAGCGGTCCCAGCATTTCGGTGCTATCTCGCGGCATCACAAGGACCTATCAGGCTACAGAGCCTTTGAAATGCACAGGAATCCCTCGGTCAGCATGATATGCATCGGGCACCTGGGAATGCCTCGCCTTAGAAGACTTAAGATCTGTGGAGAGGCCGCGAGCGCTGGACCCACCCAGAGGAGTCTCTTTACGAACAGCGAGCGGCTCCCAATGCCTACAGCCACGCCCAAAGAGCATTGGCGGCGGAGCGGGGAAAGGGATGGGAAATTGCCCCCCCCCCCCCTAAAGATACACATTTAAGATGAACCATATGGCGGTGCATGAAAAGAGATAAGATAAAAATCACACTTGCCCCCCCCCCCCCCCATCTGCACACAGGTTTCACCGCTCATTATTTAAGTATGCTGGGGTCTTCCACCCAACAGTGTCTGCAGACCTACCAAAAGCAGCCATCGCCCCCCAAAAATCTTCAGAAGGATTCTGGAGCCTTTGGGACCAGTGAAGCGCGTGCGGAATATTAATCGCGTCAGTAGCGGACCGTGTACGGGCGCAGGCTCACCGCGACGCACTGCTGCATCACGCTCCGAGCTTGGGTTGACGCCGTGTGGTGCCGTTCCGGTGGCCAAACTCTCAAACGGCCAGCGGCCGTCGCCACCGCACCACCCACCTAAGATGAGCGTGTTTCCTTGACGGGGTGAAGCCAGGGCCACCCCCGTTTCTGCCAGCGATGGCTTTGCGCAGCTTGGTCCGTCTGGTTATCTTTCCAGAGGGCAGCGTCCAGGCCTAACCACTGCATTTGAGGTCCGTGACGTGTGCCGCCCAAGCCTTGCCTCATGATCGCCGCCACTTCTGCGCGTCTGTTAATGCCGGAGACTGCGCTGTCTTCACGGGATCACCGCAGTCTTAGCAGACGTGAGCTCAGCCTTTCACAACATGCCCCTTCGGATCTGGGCATGAGAATCCAGCTTCATCACGTCTCCATCAGCTCCATCAGCTCCATCAGCTCCATCACGTCGCTCGCGGTCCGCCAAAAACTCGTCCATGCACGATTCAGTACTTCATCCGACTGGGGCATTTACTGGTTAGAGAATCCTTGTGCTTGTGGAACGGTAACTTCTCTGGAAGTGATTGTTCCATAATGTCGCACGGTCCAGCCGTGTGCCCGGGCGTTTCGCCGTATTCTTAGAATAATCGTGAGTTTCGATCGCCGATGTGCTGATACGGTACACGTCTCACGAAGGTCACAACCAGTTCTCGCGTGCTGCGTATCATTAATTCCGCGAAGACTGCGTGACGGACTACGTGTGCATCGGTTCGGGACGCTTCTTGTATCCTAACAAGAGGGCTTTCAGATCTGAACAGGAAAAAGCGCATCCGGATATCGGAGATTCCACGTACAAGGAGGAACCCGAGAAACTCATGTAAGCATAGCAGCATGGAAGGTTCTCGGGCTGCGGCTCACCAGGCAGCTAGCGATCTTGGACGGATGGTGTTGGCGCTGTGACGGCAGTGTGATGGTGTCCTGAACTAGGATGGTCGAACGTTGTCCTCGGCTGTGTCAACTGCATGGTGTCTCCAATTCCTTTTTTTGTCGGGTGGTTACCAACATGGTTGAAAATTATTACCATCAAGGACAAACGCTCCCAGCAAAAGCCAGTGCCAGGACATGCCTAGCTGTTCTGAGGCTGCGATTGTTCGCCATCGTTTGTGCAAATACGCATTTACGCAAGCGTGCCAGAAACGCCGCGCATGAAGCCGAATGTCAACCTGTAGGTCACGTGCTGTCAAACCAGCGCCAACTGAAAGGACACAACGAACGGGACGAGTACGGTGCCGTTGCTTAACTGATGTCGCAAGGCAGCGGGGTCATGGCGAGGCCTGCAGGGCGGGCCTGCTCTGCACCGGCGTGCGATCATGACGACAATGCGCACTGTCGAGCAGGCGTCATATCGTGTTACACGCCGCTGTACAAGAATGTCAGCGATGCGGGCTGGGGGCTGGACAACGTCATAGAGGGCTCATCCGCCCAGCGTTCTGCAGCCTTCGGAGCCGAGGCACGCCGTGTGGTGACGTCATTGCCCATTTCACATGGTCTTCAGCTGTCAGAGGAACCAGCTTCACCGGGCTGGCGTCTGGCTTTCGGAAACGCGCGTCTTCACGAGCTGGTGTACTGAGACTGGCAAAAAGAGTCAACTGAGGCTGGCGACACGAGTCAGCCCAGACTGGTGTCACGAGTCAGTTCAAGAGCTTGTCACACCCCAGTGATGGCGGATCGCCCTTGACCATCATGGGATGGTGTGGGGTGGGGGTGAGGACGTATAATACCCTTTTACCGCCCTTTTTCCCATGCAACGCCATAAGGCTAACGCCAGTTTCAGTTTCTCCCAAGGATGAGGGAGACTGACCCCCCCCCCCCCCCCGCTTCGTTGCTAGATCAGGTGACCGCCGGTTGGGGCGTCCTCTGACGCCACGTCGCCTGGAGCCGTGCCCGCGGGCAGCGTCTGCCGCCCTGAGCCGGCCGGTGTCGGCGGCGCGCCGGGGCGTCCGCCCGGCGTCTCCGGCGGTCCAGAGTCCGTCCCCCCGCCCCCGCCCCGCCGCCGCTCGGGTCGCGTCCGCAGGCCGCCGGAGGCCTCGGGAGGGGGCCGCATCCGGCTGCCGGCTCCAGCGAGCTGGCCGGCCGCCGGCTGGTTGACCTTGGCCAATGTCATGCTCCCGAATACCGCACCGACTCGTCAGCGGCCACCGAGCTCAGCTTGGGCGGCTCTCGCGGCCAGTGGGGTAGGGGGGGGGGGGGAGGTATGCGGCGGGGGCCGGAAACCGTCGGGATCTTGGCACGGCACGGCGCGAGCGAGCTGCGTCAGCCGGGCAGTGCCCCTCCGGTGAGGCTGGCTCGCTTCGAGCCGCGCTGCTCTGTCGACCTTCGCGGCCATTAGACTCAACGCGTGGCGAGAGGCTGCAGGCAACTTCACGTCACTCCATCTACTGTGGCTTGAATGCGCCGTGTTCAAGCACCAATTGGCTCAGTCATGTGCGAGGGTATATGGCTTCGGAGCAGCAGCGGGAAAAAACGCTGCCGGCTTCGTGCAGTGTGGGTGGTGTCCTGAGCAAAGGCAATGCGTCCGGAAATACCGGGACCGGTACCGTACTAGTATCAACCGGGATCCAGAGCCATTCCGATGTGCGTGTCGATGCTGGCAACAGCTTCCCAACTGGGATCCAGAGCCGTTCCGAGGTGCGTGTCGATACTGGCAACAGCTTCCCAACTGGGATCCAGAGCCATTCCAAGGTGCGTGTCGATGTTGGCAACAGCTTCCCAACTGCGATCCAGAGCCATTCCGAGGTGCGTGTCGATGCTGGCAACAGCCTCCCAACTGCGATCCAGAGCCGTTCCGAGGTGCGTGTTGATGCTGGCAAAGCTTCCCAACTGCGATCCAGAGCCGTTCCGAGGTGCGTGTCGATACTGGCAACAGCTTCCCAACTGCGATCCAGAGCCGTTCCGAGGTGCGTGTCGATGCTGGCAACAGCTTCCCAACTGCGATCCAGAGCCGTTCCGAGGTGGGTGTCGATACTGGCAACAGCTTCCCAACTGCGATCCAGAGCCGTTCCGAGGTGCGTGTCGATGCTGGCAACAGCTTCCCAACTGCGATGCAATGCACAGGAGGCCAACGTATCCCTGTCGTTAAAGGCAAAGTACTGCCAGGCCGTTCAGCGCGATGCCAGTACCGCCGGTGCCAGTCCAGTACCGACCGCCGGTACCTTGTTAAAGCTGAAGTCTCAGAAACTGTATTAATGGCGCCCAACGACCGTAGTGCGGGCTCAGGTAACTGGCGGTGACGTTTAGTACAGCCGCATCTCGCCAGAAGGTGATGACCATAATGGGACAGGCCAGAGGTTCTCTTCTGTCGTTCAGTTATGGCCTTCGAAGCTCGCAGCTGCTGGCTGATCGCAAACCAAAAAAGGGGCTGTGTGTCTGGCACTCTTGCAGACTGTTTCTGTGTTCCTTTCCTGACTTCTTTTTTACAGCTTTACTTTCTGAGCAGTGACACTCGTCTCTGATAAACCAGGCACTATTCCTGCTGGCAGGCGGAGAGGAGTGCTGCTTATCAAACAGTTCTGTCCTTGGGATGCATCGAGAGACAATCAGCGATCGCTGTCTGCAGCGTGCTCTTAAAGGACTGTGTGACATTTGTGTGCTGAAGAAATGGCGTCTGCTGAGCCACATGGATTGCCTTGGGGTTGGATACGGTGAGATTCCAAGCTATGTTCGTCATTTAGTCAATTCCCTAGCACCTGGCTCCCTTACAGACCGGGTAGATTGCTTTGAGCTTCCCGAGTGTGCCTCCATTTTGATATTCATCGCTGTTTTGAGAATGCAATAGCTCCGGCGGCATCAGCGATCACAGCCTCTGGACGTGAGCGCCTGCCCCGATCAGGTCACGGGGCGCACAGCGGCGCCAGATCGTCAGTCGCCGCCAGGCCCGCGCACGTGCTTCAACACGTGTGCCCTGCGGGAACGGTGCCGCAGTGCCAGCTGGTGCCCCGTTCCAAGCGCCGACCCGGCCCGTGCATCAACCCTATCGATCTCCAGCCGTTCGATCGGGCCGCCGCGGCGGCGTTTCCCGCCGTTTTCGGGGTCCGACGTTTTGGCGCGTAAACCCACGTGGCGGCAATCGTTCACATCTGGCGCGCGATCGACCCGCGCGGCGCGACGCTCAAATATCGGCCCCGCTATCGATTACCAGTTTGGAGCGGGCAGTTAGCGCAGTGGTGTCAGGGTCTGTCGGTGGGGCTGTGGCCATGTCACGGTCTGTCGGTGGGGCTGTGGCCGTGTCACGGTCTGTCGGTGGGGCTGTGGCCATGTCACGGTCTGTCGGTGGGACTTTGGCCATGTCACGGTCTGTCGGTGGGGCTGTGGCCATGTCACGGTCTGTCGGTGGGGCTGTGGCCATGTCACGGTCTGTCGGTGGGGCTGTGGCCATGTCACTGTCTGTCGGTGGGACTTTGGCCATGTCACGGTCTGTCGGTGGGGCTGTGGCTGTGTCAGGGTCTGCCAGTGAGGTCGTGACCATGTCAGAGTCTGTCGGTGGGTCTGTGGCTCTGTCAGGGTCTGCCAGTGGGGTCGTGACCATGTCAGAGTCTGTCGGTGGGTCTGTGGCTGTGTCAGGGTCTGCCAGTGGGGTCGCGGCCATGTCAGGGTCTGCCAGTGGGGTCGCGGCCATGTCAGGGTCTGCCAGTGGGATCGCGGCCATGTCAGGGTCTGCCAGTGGGGTGGTGACCATGTCAGGGTCTGCCAGTGGGGTCGTGACCATGTCAGGGTCTGCCAGTGGGGTCGTGACCAAGTCAGGGGTCCGCCAGTGGGGTCGTGTCACCCGGGCTGACCACGTTTGACCCCGGAAAGCTATTTATATCGTCGTATCGGGGTGTGGTCACGCTTCTCATTTGCCGGCGGTTTTTTTTGCATGCATGAACAACCTAGCACGCTACGGAAATATTTCACGATAGTGTAAGTCATTCAGAGAAACAAGATTTCTAGAGAATAGCTATTACGGCGCTCGCGAGGTGGCTGTGGCTCTTTAGCGAGCTTTGGCAAAAACAGATCTGCAATCACGGAAAGTCACAACCAAATCAGACCTTACGTGTTTAACTCTCGCTCTTTGCAGTTGAAATCGGGTTCATGCGGCCGGTTGGGAGTTGTGGAGGAGGAAACAGCCGGGGCGTTGTACGAAGAACCAAGCACAGAACAGAAAGAACCAGACAGAATGAAGTCCCGCCTGGAACAGTCTGAGCATGATCGCAATGTTATCGGAAAATCGATGAAGACATGGTAAGTGATCTAAAAAACCTGTTTTGTGTAAGTGCGAAGAAAGTCACGGCATGTGCACTGTTCTAGTGTTTTTGATATTTTGCTTTGCGCACTGAGCTGTTTCTTTCGCTGTGTTGATTCTTTCTAGTATTTGACCGTAGCCTGGGGACCCATGAGAGGTGAGGTGTGCGGAAGCGGTGCTTCCATTATGACAACGCTTTAGTCCTGAGTTGCGGCGGACAAAACACGCAGAAGTTACAGAGCTTCTGTCAGTTGGAATTTGGTTCGGGCTGAAAACCTGCCAAGTGGAATCAAAATATTTCGGTTGTTACGGCCAATAAGAGAACTTTTCGCAGGGCGCAATCCCATGAAGTTCTGCGGAAGCCTGTCAATAAAGCAAGAGGATGTCATATCACTGCCCTCACAGCTTTTCCTTTTTGATATCTACTATCGCTGACTTCTGGAAGCATAACCGGACATTGAACTGGTGCAGCGTGTCGAAACGCTTGCTCACCTGCGTTGGAGGTTCCGTCGTTAGTTAATGCTGGCCTGCGGTAATGCAGCAGACCTGTGGCTGTGTTCTTGTCCCCGCGTCCTGTTTGCAAACCTGGTGAACAAAAAGACTGTGGTTCCTTATTGGACCGACCTGAAATTGCGATGGGAGATATTCATTGTTGCCAAAGGTGTGTGGGCGTGGAAGGTGTGTAGCATGGAAGAGCTACATATACGGTACACATGCATTTCAGTGCCGTCCACTTACCTGAGAGACTTTTGAAATCGCGCAGTCGCGTGTTTTTAGTCACCGCGCGGGCTGCCAAAGTCAAGGGCGCGTTCATGTCTGGGCACCACCTGGAAAACGTGCCCGATGTTCTCATAGAAATCGGAAGCCTGAACGGACTCACTTCACTGCCTGACAGTGCCTACCTCCGTCCCCGCCGCCACGTCTCCCTGGGTTCGTGCTGCTCTACAGCCCCCCCCCCCCCCCCACGCCCATCCATTTCTTCACCCTCCCTGACAACAGCGGACCGCACGCACAGAACACAGACGGCCTCCCCCCCCGCCCTCCACCAGCAGCTAGCATCGTCACGCGCCCCGAGGCGCTCGCTGTCCTTGAACGCTCCGGGGGAGGAGCTAATCTACGGCTGCGCTCAAGCAGCCGTCAAGGCCTGTCGCTGCGGTTGGCTGGCAGCGGCGGCGGCTGGAACGGGATGCCGGGCGCCGC
>NW_023596420.1:10036824-10057877 GCF_011947565.3 Pollicipes pollicipes
TGTTGGCCTTCCCGGAAGTGAGCCCACTCAAGGTGAGGCGACGGCGGCCGGCGCTCGGAGCCAGCGCGCGCTCCGCCGCGCCGCTGCGCGCGACACCAGCCATATGAGGAAGCGGCCCGCCTGCCAAGGCGTCAGCGGACCGACGCATACACAGCTGCCGACCAGCCTGTTCTGGCTGGTGTCCACGGCATGGGCTGCAGGGGAGAGGGCAGGACGACGCCTCGAGGCACAGCATGCTGCACTGCTTCCATCGACAGGTACTAACTTACTGCCACACCCCCAGCGCACTGGCACAGCGCCAAAGTACGGGTAACCGCGGCTGTCCGTAACACATTTCTACGAACTGTTTAACCGATTTCTTGGTACATGACGATGCAAAAGGTCATGCGTGCCGAAATGAACCGCCGAGCTGCGGCATGTTGAATGGTGACATTTAAAAGACGGCATATCAATAAGTAAGTGACAACATAAGGAATGATGACAAAACCAGCCCGTCATGTCAAACCAGACATTGTCACCTTATGAGTCAAACCAAATCAAAACAAGGCACGTGCCAGCGTATGGCCAAGGCCTTGTTTCGCAAAGTTTGGACGTCTATCGTCGAATCGACATGTGACATGAACTGAATGATGCTGAAATATGACTTGCCAACCCTGACCAGCAGAGCTCTGGGATCGTATTCCGTTGGATGCGTTGGCGCCCCCTGAACTTGCAGATCGGTCCCCGAGCTTAGCTGGGATCGCATTCAGTTGGATGCGCTGGCACCCCCTGAACTTGCAGATCGGTCCTCGAGGTTAGCAGAGAAGGCTTCCAAAACCAACGAATGCGAACAAACCAAACAAGTTATGGAATAATATGTAAGTTTCTGGATATACCAAAAGAGAGTGGCAGGAAGAGAGCAGCCTTCGAGGCGCTCTGGATAGATCTAGGCCCACTAGATCTAGATCCCAGCCTGGTTTGGATGGCACGTGCAACAGTGGCTGGCATTGGCACTCGTGCGTAACTTCCGATAGTAAACCTGCTGCTTCCTGTCTAAACTCCACACGAGACATGCAACTGAACCAGGGACCCACGTATTCATATCAAAAAGACGTCCCATTGTCCCGATTCCCAAGATCTGACAGAAAACGCCGAAAAACCGCCGAAAACCTACAGGAAACCGGCTGTCACTTTGAGCGCGCGACGAGTCGCTCGCTCAAACCGACGCGCGGGCCGAAATGATTCACCTTTTTGCAAGTCTGCTCTGCTGGCTCCGCGTTGTCGCGATGAGTGGCCCAGTATAAACATCTCTATTTTTATTTATTTATATATTCATGTGGGGCTCGACCTGATATCCGCGCATGTGTGTGGAACTCGAATGGTTTGGCCACTAACATTCCGGAGATATAATATTACGCCACTGATACTGAATTTGTTCTATAGAGAGGCATAGAGCAAAATAAATTGGAATGTCCATTGCCTGTCCTCAGTGCGGAAAAGTCTGTCAGTGCTCCATAAGTGACATATTATTCGTTTTTCAAATTTAAGAAAGTGTGTCATCTTTTACGTAGAATTAGCTGTATTTACACTAATCGAGATTTCACATGACTGAATGGATTCGCACAGCTGATTCGCACTGATGTCCTAGATCATTTATTCGTCATTATCAAACAGGGGTGGATCCGGAGGCGGGGGGCACGGAGCCATGCCCCCCCCCCCTTGGGCCCCGAAGGAGCCCATTGGCTCCGAGGGGGCCCCATAGCCGGCCGAACAAGTGCAGTTTTGTTAACACAAAACGCAACAAAACTGGGTATCTCTGGACTTCCAGGTGACCAAGAACAGTTATAAGCCAAAGTGTACGGTCCATGAGAAGTCAAAAAAATCATTGAATGATTGGAAAAGTTTGAACTGGAAATGTTAAGCCTCATTACACTGTCTATGGGCCCCATGCTGTTTCCGGGAGACCTATATGCCCCTTGCAGGATCATTACGATCGTCAACGAGCATTTCACGTTGCCCTTCATTTCTTTTCGTTTTTCGGAGGGCCCTGCGCTGTTGTTGGGCCCTTTCTGTTAGCGTGCCGGTGTACTCCTGTCAATCATGGGCCCTTCCACGGATTCTTTCCATTCGCCAGATAGGCTCTGTGAGCTGTAGCCTGGGCCCCATATCTTAACCTGTCGGAGTATTCTCGGTTGCTCAGAGGCCCTTTACGTGGGGTTCGGCTAACTACCGGCAAATTTGCGATATGCTCATAGGCCCTCTACATTGGCCTAGGGCATTTCCAATGCTCTGTCTCTTGCTTAAGGCCTAGCGCTCTTGTCGGGGGCCATCTGATGACCTACTTGAGCACACTCAGTTGTTTGGGGACCCCCATAATGGGTCTTGTGTGCTTCTTTTTTAATGGGGGGCCATACGCTCTTGTGGGGGGCCTATCTGATCACCTGCTAGTGCGCATTTGATCGTTCGGGGGCCCTCTACATTCAGCCTTGAGCTCGCGCTATTTGAATGGGGCCCCACGCATTTGTCCTGTGGCCACCTCTGGGGGCCACCTCTGTTCGCCTCACCGGCCACACTGGATTGCTCGGGGTGCCCTGCACATTGGTTCTGGGTGTTTGAATTTAGGGCTCTCTGCTCCCATCGGAGTCATCTGATAACCTGTTCCGGTACACTCTATCTTTCGTGGCCCTCCGCACCGGGTTTTGGGTACTTCTTATTTGAATCGAGGGCATTACGCTCCTTGTCGGGGCCCTTCTGATAAGATGTTCGAGCCCATTCGATCATGTGGGACCTCTACATCTGGTTTTGGGTACTTCCTTTTTGAATGGAGGGCCCTCCGCTTTTTCGTGGGCCCTATCTGTTAACCTCCTCTGGTGCACTCGATTATTCGGGGCCCTCTTCATTGTGTCTCGGGTACTTCTTTTCTGAATGGAGAGACCTGCGCACTTGCCGGGGACGCTATCTGTTCGCCGCTTCGGCCACGCTGGATTGTTCGGGGCCTCGTTATATTGGGTCATGGAGTTTGAATTTAGGGCCCCACGTTCCTGTCTGGGCCACCTGATAATCTGCTCGGGTACTCCATCTTTCGGGGGCCCTCCGCACTGGGTTTTGGGTGCTTCTTATTTCAATGGAGGGCCCTACGCTCTTGTTGGGCCCCTTCTCATGAGCTGCTCGGGCACATTCCATAATTTTGGGACCATTTGCAAGGGGTCTTCGGGGCTTCCTATTCGAATCTGGGTCCCTACGCTCTTGTTGGGAGCCCTATTTGTTAACCTGCTCGGGCACACTCGAGCATCCGGAGGCCTCTACATTGGATCTTGGGTACTTTCTATTTCAATGGAGGGCCCTACGCTCTTGACGGGGGTCCAATATGTTAACCTGGTCGGGCGCGCTTGATCGTTCGGAGCGCTGCACCTTGCGTTGTGAGTATTTCTTATTTGAATGGATGGCCCTGTGTGCCCGGCGGGCCCCATCTATTCAGCTGCTCGGGCCGGTGGCGGGTGCAAGGGGGGGGAGGGGGTGGAAGCACGGGACCATGCCCCATGGACCATGCCGAGGGGACCTGAAGGCTCCGAAAGGGCCCGTAACCGGCCGGATGGACGTAGTTTTCTTACAATAAAAACACAACAAAATTGGATGCCCTTGGGCCCACAGATGGCCAAGAACCATTGTTATCAAAAATAAAGAGTTCATAAGTAAGCGACGTTCATCCTTCACTGACTGAGAAAGTGTTGCCTGTGGAAAATGTTGGGGCTCATTACGCCGTCGAGAGGCATTACGCTGTTGGTTGCCTGGCCCTATATGTCCACTTGTTTGTCTTTGCATTTTCTCGTGGGGCCCAATGTGCTGCTGGGACGCTATCTGCCTCCATGCCTGAGCACTGTTGATCGATCAGGTTTTCCTCCACGGATTCTTCCCATTCGCCCGAAAGGCTCTTCACACTTATTCCGTAGTCCCATATCCCAGGGTACACTCAGTTGCTCAGTGGCCCTTCATATAAGTCTCGGGTTCTTTCCACTTGCTTGGAGGGCATTGTGCTGTGGCTAGGGCTCTTATAAGGTAAAGCACTGAGACACTCGATGCTCAGGGGCCCTCTACTTTGATCGAGGGCTCTCTCCCTTTGGTCTCACTTGCGGAGGACTCTTCACTCCTATCGAAGTTCGTGCTGCTAGCCTGCCCGTGCACTCTGGATCGCACAGGGGTATTAATTCATGGTCTTGGATAATTCCTCTTTGCTCGGAGGGTCCTGTTTTTGGCCGGGACCTTAAATGTCAGGCTGCCAGGGCCCTACCGATCGTTTAGGGGCCCACCACGTTAGTCTTGAGTTCTTTTTGCTTGCTCTGAGGGCCCTATTCTTGTTGACGGGAGCCACTTTGTTGGGCTTCCTGAGGCACTCATGATCGCTCACGTTCCTTCCCTATTGGCTATTGGCCTTGGTGCCTCGCAAGTATATTTTTTTGGAGGCGGCCCCGAACTCCAGGGGACCCCACAATGTTGCGCCCCTCCCTTGACGAAATCTTGGATCTGCCCCTGTTATCAAAAACATGTTTTGCCCAGCAACATTTTTTTTTACTCCCAGACAAGATGTGTTCATTCGACGTTGTCAGCAAATTGTTTAATTAGAAATCGTGTGAAAGCTTATGACTGAAACTCAATTTCTACGGGAGCATTCCATTTATTTTATTGAAGTTCCGCGGAATCCTTGTCAGCTAAGATACCGGTGCATGGGGTAAAGCTCATCTGGGCAGCAGCGCCAGAGCCTCACCGCAGCACACTGCAGTGGTGAGTGTGCAGTAACCGCAGCACACTGCACTGGTGAGTGTGCAGTAACCGCAGCGTACTGCAGTGGTGAGTGTGCAGTAACCGCAGCATACTGCAGTGGTGAGTGTGCAGTAACCGCAGCGCACTGCACCGGTGAGCGTGCAGTAACCACAGCATACTGCAGTGGCGAGTGTGCAGTAACCGCAGCACACTGCAGTGGCGAGTGTGCAGTAACCGCGGCACACTGCAGTGGTGAGCGTGCAGTAACCGCAACACACTGCAGTGGTGAGTGTGCAGTAACCACAGCACACTGCAGTGGTGAGCGTGCAGTAACCGCAACACACTGCAGTGGTGAGTGTGCAGTAACCACAGCACACTGCAGTGGTGAGCGTGCAGTAACCGCAGCACATTGCAGTGGTGAGTGTGCAGTAACTGCAGCACACTGCAGTCGTAAGGCTCAATGGCTTGTTGCTGGAGTCTTTGGAACACTTGGTCCGTGACTGGCCACCATCCAACTCGATAATGGCATTGTTTGACCGACAGCCAACTCGCCAATGGTAACGTTTGACCACCAGCCAACTCGATAATGGCATTGTTTGACCGACAGCCAACTCGCCAATGGTAACGTTTGACCACCAGCCAACTCGATAATGGCATTGTTTGACCGACAGCCAACTCGCCAATGGTAACGTTTGACCACCAGCCAACTCGCCAATGGTAACATTTGACCACCAGCCAACTCGGTAATGGCAACATTTGACCACCAGCCAACTCGCTTAAGGACACGTTTGGCCATCAGCCAACTCGCTAATCGTAACGTTCATAGCCAAATGCGCTATTGATGTGTTGCATCCGTGGCCGACTTCTCTGGACCTGAAAATTTCCTCAATGACGAGCGGAGATGTCATGAGCAGAGGATATAAGATCCTCTCCAGTAAATGTTCTCAGTAATGCTCAACAGCTTGTTTTGCCGTGCTTCGTTCGAAACATCCAACTGCTGAACGCAATTAGAACGGTGGTCATAGTCCTGTTCCTCGCAGAAAAAAGAACAAGAAAATTGAGATAAAGATGCGTTATGTAATGATTATAACGTAGTAGCCTTATGTTGTAGTCATAGCCTCAATCCTCCTAGAAAAGCCAGAAAAATGGAGGTATAGATGCGTCATAATCATTATATAACGTATCTATATCACCATTTTCCCGTTTTTTTTTTAGAGGAATAAGACTCTGACTACTGTCTTATCTATGTGCATAATGTTCCTTGCAAATGCGCTTAACAACTCACACAATTATAGCTGCTGAACCGGGTTTGAAATTTCATTCCATGGGCGATACGTGCGGGGGAACAGAGCTGACCATCAGGCGTCTTCGCTCCCAAATATACATCCACTGTCGCAGCCATTGACCAGATTTCCTCGGCGAGCCCAAATGGGGAGTTGCAAGAACAGGTCTCGGGATATTTGCAGCGAAGATGGTAGTGAGCTTTCGCAAGCTCAAAAACTATGGCTGCAATCCAGTCATGCAGGGGTCATGTCACAAAAGTCATTCAAAACGGCTTACAGCAACAACCAATTTTGGCCTTTTACTGCCTGGCTGCTTTGTTGCCTGTAGTATGGTAGGTTGATAGGACAATCACAAATTCGTCTACAAATTGTGCATGCCTAGGGTGGCTTCCGGAATGCCTCAGATTCGTTCAAGTTCGTGATAGCATGATTTGTTTTCAACTTTGTCGCTGTCTTGCTCTTGTACCTATGCGTAGAATTATTGTTGCTTGGAGTAGAAGCACGGATCTCTTTGCATTAACGTTAAGTACTAGCTAACATACCCCAGCAGCGAAGCCCGTATTGACTTTTCAGGGCAATGTTTGAAAACTTGTTCATTGGGAAAACCGGATGTGAAACTCGAATTGTTTAGACGCCCTGATGCCAATGACATGCCTGTTATGAACTCCTGTTCTTCGTGAGGACAGCTCTGGAAAAAGACGGAGGTAGTACGGCCACAGCAGATAAGATGAAACGTTAGCCTTCGGCAGCACAGGCGAAAAGACCACCAACCGAACACAACCCCGGGCCCATCCTCGGCACCTTTCAAAGACAAGAAGCGTGACGTCGCTGAAATAAAAACCGGCGCTGGTGAAACGGCGCCGCCGCCGAGCGTTCCAGTCACGTTACCAATGACAGCTACAGCGCGCATGCTGTTGCGTCCGTCGGGAGCCGCAGTTGGCACAACGCCAAGCGCGGGCGAATCCGGGTACAACACGGTCGTGCCGCACGGAAGCCGGTCGTTAGCATAGTGGCACATCGCATACTAACGCTTCGACCTTCACTTCTCAAGGCTAGCCAGACGTTAGGGCGCCGGCAACAGTGGTTTGGCCCCGGCCTGAGCGTCCCGCCGGACGCCCTTGTTGTGGAGAGCGCTGTCATCCGCGGTACATCCCGTCAGACCCCATCGTTGCGATCAGGGCATGTGGCGAGAGCGCGCTGTCATCCACAGTACATCCCGCCAGACCTCATTGTTGCGATCAGGCCATGTGGCGAGAGCACGCTGTTATCCGCGGTACATCCCGCCAGACCCCATTGTTGCGATCAGGCCATGTGGCGAGAGCACGCTGTTATCCGCGGTACATCCCGCCAGACCCCATTGTTGCGATCAGGCCATGTGGTGAGAGCGCGCTGTCATCCGCGGTACATCCCGCCAGCCAAGGTTGTTACGATCAGAGCATGCTGTGGGTTACGCCGCCTCCGCGAAGCATGCTGTCGGATGCCATTGATCAAGCATGATAGGGTGATCCAACATGTGGCGGTACAAAGCATGGGTGTGAATGAGTATAAAACAAAACATGAGTGCGAATATCCACGATATCTCTCGCTGGGCAGCAGTCTTTAGATCAGAGCATGCGACTAGAGTCCCCGTTTACCGACACATTCTACTGATCTACTGAATACCAGTCATGTACCCAGTGCAGTGATTGGCTAAAATGATTGAAGGCCACGGTCTCCTCGATAGATTCTCTCGGTCACCAGTGACGTCATCAGTGCCACGTGACGGGAGCTCGCATGTCTCTGATGCATCATGCTGAGCGCCAGTGATGTCAGAAGACCGCATGGCGGGAACTCCAATGTTCCCGGAATCAACTTACCGACTACTAGTGACGTAATAAGATCTCGTGGCGGGAACTCCCCGAGTTCCTGATGTGTCCAGCGGGATACTGGTGATGAAATAAGACTTCGTGGGAACTCCCGTGTTCCCGGTATGTCTCACCTCACACCAGCGACCAAAGAACTGGCAAGACAACGTGACCTCGATCCCTTTCCCGCCCGTTTTCGGCCCCTGTCCAGCACCCCAGTATAACATCCGGCCCGAGGCTAAAGTCCGCGTGCGGTGCCCCACCGTACCCGAGCATCTTGCCTGAGCCGGCGGCCGAATGTCTGCCCACGTACTACGCCACACGCCGCGTCCTCGTCAGCGCCGCGTCCTACGGCGCGGCCCCGCCGGCGTCCGCCGCCGCCGTCACCAGCGCCGCCGCGCCGGCCGCCGCACAGTGGCGGAGAAAGTGACTGGCCGGTGGCGCCGCTCCATCGGCCGGGAGCCAGCGTGCCGAGCGGCGCCGGGTGGCGCCGTGACGGCAGGGGTGCACGGGTGACGGGCGGGGGTGCACTGAGTGAGGGGACGGCTGACTGCCGCCGCCCCGCCCGACCGCGCCCGCCCGCTGCAGCGGCCACCCACCCGACAGGAATGACGGCTTTCGCTGTACGGTGCGCCGCGTTGTTTTCGATTGTGACCGAAAGGCGATCGGTTACGTAAGGGCTGGAGCAGAGGTGAACGGAGAGGAGGGCTTTCCGGCAGTGAGCTAAACAGTGGGGGCTGCGTGGACGGTCGGCCGTCCAACCGTCGCTGCTTATGCCGCTGGACCGGCCGCCATCAGCCGTTTCTCCTGGACCGGCCCCTTGAGCCCCTTGCGCGCCCATTTCCACTGACAATGTGCCATTCATTCTCATCAGGCGGCAAGTGTCGGCGCGCGGGCCTCTGCCCGGCCCGGCGGCCCGGCCGCGCCGCCGCTCGCCTGCACGGGCTCTTTACGGCGCGGCGCCCCCCCCCCCCCCCCCCCGACGTAATGGTTAATTGTGCGGAGTCAATTGCTGTGAAGAGAGAGCTAATTAACGGGAACGGCGCCGTGGAGCCGTCCCGCCGCCGCCGAATGTGCTCTCAGTGAGCTCGTTCGGGCCCGGAGTGTGTCACCGAGTGTCAGGGTGTGTCAGGGTGCCTAGGAAGTGTATCAGGTGGCGATACGTCCGCACAAAGGAGGCGATCTTGTGGTGGTGCTTAGCTCTGATGAGCTTACCCAAGCCGCCTGATGTCAGTTAGCGCACACCAGTCATTAGTGCTAACCAACGATACCGCTGGCGCCGCCAGGCAGGTGGGAAGCAGCACTACAGACCGCGTGAAGAGTGCGAAATACACCGCCGGCTGTGTGAACGGCGGTCACAGCAGCATGCCGCCCCTGTCTCCACCATCAGGCGCCGCGGTGACGCACGGCTGCGCCAGCACCAGGCCCGCGACACATCGCCTGCCAGCGGGGGCCGCCTGTGAGCCTATCGGGAGACGTGATGCGCTGTTTCCGAAAAGTGGGAGCAGATCTAAAGTGTCCCAGGCCGAAGAGCGGGAGCAGATCTAACGCGTTCCAGGCCGAAGAGTGGGAACAGATCTAACGCGTCCCGGGCCGAAGAGCGCGTGATCGGTCGCGTGAGGGCCGCAGCAGAGGTGGCCGGCTCAGGGCGTGAGGACCGCAGCAGAGGTGGCCGGCTTGGGATATATTCCGGCTGAGCGCCATCCTCCTTCCGACCAGTCCACATTCTCACACAGACCTGCAGCCTTTGTTCAGGGCCGTACCATAACAGTGCGTCGTGAGATTGAGCTGTGCCGCATGTCTTCGACCAGCACAAAACGAACATCGGCGAAATGCGACCTCAGCAACCAAGCAGAGTCCATCGCAGTGCCGGGGCGGTCCTTGCCACCGGACTTCAGTGCAGTGCAAGAGTTGTCACTGCCGCCCGGTATTCAGTGCAGCTCAAAAACGGGAGCAGCTCCGTCGCTCAGTTCTGCAGTTTCGGCCCTCTGCTCGCGCCTGCCGAGTTGCCATAGAAATGCCATCAATGTCCTAGGTCAGGACAAGGCGGCTGCAGATTTGGTCCATTTTGCAAAATTTTGTCAGACATGCCCTAATGCCTGTCCTATCCCCCGGTGAATCCCCGTCAGTGCGTGGCCTCGCGAACTCCATTACAATGCCGTAATACACCCCACAAAGCACGTCCTGGTGAGGCTGCATGAGGTTAAGCGCTGTTAAACCTGGACTCAGCGGCTGAATGAATAACGGGAGGGAGGCAAACGCGAATTTATCAGATTTATTGTCATATAACGCCGAACGGTTTCGCAATTGAGAGCTCAGATTTCTCATCTGAAACATATATTTGGCGGAATGATCGGCGTGTCTCCCTGCTTCTCGCTCTCCGAGGGTATCGTCTGTTCTACAAGATAAATTTTGAAGGTTTCGCAATTTTGACCTCAGAATTATAATTTCAAACAGGGTTTTTTACGGAATGATTCATGGGATTCCCTGCTCCTCGCTCCCAAATGATATCATCTGTTCTACAAGATATATTTTGGGTTTTGCTCATTTGCTACCTAGATATCTATTCAGTAGGCTATTACAGCCTAGTGTTACAACAGACTGCTCATACACTATGGCCAGCCTGTTTTTGTAACAAACTGTACACGACTTTACCACCTCTTATTCCGAGTGAGACCGCAGCAGCCCTGGCTCGTCCCAGCGTCAGTTTAATAGACATTTTCAGCTCCAACGACCAGGTCTGGCCCGGCCAGTCACCCTTTTTAAGGTCCTATAGCTTTGTAATCATTGACGGTGCCGCCAGGAAGCTGTCAGAAATAGGAAGCACAATGTTTAAATGTTGCTTCGCAATTTTGTTCTAATGTATCTGCGTGCAGTTTCTTATCGGGTGCTGTCTTGCTGTAGTGTTGGAATATAACTACGGAGCGTACTGGTGCGTCGTAGCCATGGTAAACGTTCCACTTCCCTGCTTTTAATGATTTATTTAAGGCATAATCAACCAGACAAAATGAAGATGTGGAACAAGCTAGATGGTGTGGGCCAATGTATCGTCTAAGAACGTTAGCAATTTCCGCACTGACCGATCCTTACGTAAATCAGCAAGCGACAGCAATCGGTCAGTGTCGCGTTTTTGAAACTCGGTCTCGAATATCACACGAAGGGGCCTAGGCCGAAAGAGAATGGACCACCTCACATGAAATAATATCCAGCTTCCAACATCGTGTGGTTTTCCCAATACTTCCGTAAAATTCACGGAAAGTGTAAATGCTCACAAATTCAGCGGTTTTGTCGAACAAAATCGCCGGCTTTGACTCGGCTCAGGATCACACGGTCTTCAAACGATGACATTGTGATTTTGGAGACGCTGAGCGTCTGAACCCCTCCTTCCATGATAAACTCATGTAGGTCGATATTCCAATGTATTTATTAGGCTTCGTTGTTTGGGCTTCCTAAGGCGCCTGGCTCCAATCGCTCACGTTTTAGCGCTATGAAAGCGATAACCCTGACGTTTGCTATTATGTCACTGGTGTTATGCCGTAAAAAACGGAAAGACGTGTTACTGGCATCGAGACTAATATAGTGCCCAATTCGCTACACTCCACAGAAATCCCACACTGAGGCTTCAGTGTGTAACATACATTCAAGGCTGGTCGTGATTGTCAAATCCTGGCAGCAGCATTCGACGATTAAGTGGAGTGGGCTTCTGAAGTATTTGCCCTTTGACCCGGTATTTTTACAGTAGCTTTGCCGGTAATCTTAATGTGACCGCAATGCAGAACGTTTGCATAGTGCTGTTTTACAGATTTGGCTGTCTTCTAAGACCTGAGATTTAATGGGGTTGTTTACGTTTTTATTATAAGTTTTTGAATTACAAAGGTACGCTCGCTAATAGAACGTACATCGAAAACAAACCCCACACATTTAGTGAAGCGTATTCAAACGCTGGTCTCCAAAGTTTGCAGCCTCGCTTCAGCGCTGCGTCTTCTGGAGACCTGCTGAGATGAAGTGGCCAGGCTGGCCCACCTCGCCATCGCCGCCGCCGTCGTCTCCGTCTGGTTGTCTCCGTCGCGGCCGCTCTTCTGCATCTGGAATGTGAATAATATCACCGCTTGACTGCGGCTCAGGAAATACTCCCCACGCTGATGTCACTGCCGAGCCTCTGATTTAAACAGCTAGGGAATGGCAGACAGCCTTCCTTGGTCAGGTGTCATGTCCAGAAGGGCTGTCCGTGCACAGAAATGTAGGGACGATTTTGCCCTCGCCCTGGCGTGCAGGTCAAGCGTGAGACGTGGCCAGAGGCGTCCAGGGAGGTTATGCCTTGATCAGCGACGTTGACCCCTAGAGTCATGTCGTTGCCAGGAACAATGAAGTCCTCCACCCATCAAGTCTGGGAAAGTTATGCCAACTAGCGAGCACAAGCTTCTTTGTAACACCTGCCTTTACGTGCATCTAGCATCGACCAGACGACTGGGCCGACCCAGCCGCCACCACCGCCGCGCTGACGCGCTCTGTGCGACTGAATTCGGCAACAGTTGAGAACGGACGTACGCCCTTACTCGGTGTCATTATTTGATATGCACCCTGTGCACCGACCGTGGCTCGGTGACGGCCCGCCGACGGCCGCGCGCCGGGCCGCGCTCCATTCGCGGCGCATGCGGTGCAGATTTAGCCACTGCGCAGTGTGCAGAGCACGCGGCCGCATGACGGCCACACATGGACCGCCCGGGCCTGGCGGGCTGGGGAAGGCACGATGCGGGGAGGGGCTGCAGTAGTCCAGCGCTCAACTTATGAATGGACCGCCGGCGAACCAGTGAGGTTCGCCCCAGCGGTCCCGGCACGGTCAGTAGCCAAATGTGATGGGCCTTGGGCTTTCATTCGGCCTTTGTGCCAGGTCAGCGTGTCGCGTTCCCTTTACACGACTCAAACAGCCATGTTTGCTGACGCCTGCAAGCATTTGAAGACAGCCGCGGCAGCAACGGCTGTAACACGGGCCTCTCATCCCAAATTAGGGCACCCGTCAATAGTGACAACCGCGCTGAGACATGTAGACTGGTGCAGCGAGCAGCACCATACCTCGTCGTGCCCAAAAAATCCTGAAAAACGTTTCAAATAATGCCGGAGTCATGTTCCAGTCGGGAAGCCGACCCATTGGTAGGCCAGCGCCGTGCGGCCGCTGGGCGCTGGGAGCTGGGCGCTGGGCGCTGGGCTCACGCCCCGCCCGTCGATAACGCTAACCGCCGGCGCGGCTTCCGCTGCGGGGCCGGCGGCGCGGCGGCCGTGTTCCCGAGCGGTGAGCCGCAGTGGGCCGGTGACGGGGCACGCAGGGACACCGCGCCCAGCGTACCAGCAACCCGCTGACGGCGACAGTATGCCCCCCGCGCGGCCCGGGCAGTGGGCCGGTGACGGGGCACGCAGGGACACCGCGCCCAGCGCACCGGCAGCCCGCTGACGGCGACAGTATGCCCCCCGCGCGGCCCGGGCAGTCGGCCGGCCGCCGCGCGGCGTTCCAGACAGTCTGTCACCGTCGGTGTATATGTATATTAAAGAATGATCAGTATGCGGTCTAAAACACTGAACATCAAGGGCCCATGCCAGGTTATAGTTTGACAGATGCAGTTGTCCGTATGTTACAGGGCCTTTGGCCGAAGTTCTGTTGCACTGCAACAGTGCAAGGCTTCGTGAGCTCTTTTCATTCGGTTTGCTGCCTAATGAAATGATCGCATGTCATGCCAAAAAAGACTGCAACGCTGCAGCACTCGTTTTAATCCATGTTGAGGCACTGATGCTATTGTCCTACTCCCAACCATAATGGTTTTGATAAGTTTTACAATCAGAGGGCTCCGCTGACGCCGTTTGACACATGCTCAAGAGAGACGTCCGGCAATTATTGCACACAAGCCTATATTTTTATATTTGTGTAACTAATGACCGTGCCAAGGGTGAGGTGCACTACATGGGCTGTCGTTCGAACACTGGAGTGCCCTGAACGGGCCTAAGTCCCGAGGGCAGACCCCTGTGCGCACCAATGTCCGGAGCAGTTAGCTCTCGCCCGGCGCACGGGCGAGAGATGGAGAGCTGGTTGCTCCGTCGCTCTCTCCGAGTCGTTTGCCTTCGCAGCGGTCGCGCAAGCAGGGGTATGTGTAAGGTGGGCCCACATCCGAGACGAGACGGGCCTGAAATCCTCGGTGTCTGGCCCGCCGCTGTTCAGTGCCGTCCACTGTCCACCGCTGCGGTAAATCAGAGGACTGTCCCTGCGACATGAAGCAAGTCCGTGCCCTCGAGAAGTGCTGCCGGACCGAAGGGACGCGCTCGCGAGCCCCGTGGCCGCTGGTTGGTACAGCGCTTATCCCACAGTAGGGCGATGACTCCCCAGTCGCTGCCATCTCCTGGGGGGGGGGGGGGGGGGGGGGGGGGTCCGGTCGAGGAAAAGCCCACCGAGGTCAGACTGGAACCCGCATTGGCAAGCGCATCATAAACAACACTACCAAGGTAGATGCCGGTCTCTGTGGCGGTGATACCTCCGGCTGCTGCTGCTACCTATGGCGCCATTCCGCCGCTGAGGTGCTGCAGCCTCCGTCCGCCGATGGAACACTGGCCGCCGTCCGTCTCTACGTCGCCGACCGCTGGGTGTCGGGCCAAACGCCGCTCCCCTCCCCTCCTGCGGCCGAACGCCGCTCCCCCTCCCTCCCGCAGTCGAACGCCGCTTCCCCCCCCCCCCCTCCTGCGCCCGAACACCGCTCCCCTTCCCTCCTGCGGCCGAACGCCGTTCCCCTTCCCCTCCCGCGGCCGAACGCCGCTCCCCTTCCCTCCCGCGGCCGAACGCCGCTCCCCTTCCCTCCTGCGGCCGAACGCCGCTCCCCTTCCCTCCTGCAGCCGAACGCCGCTCCCCTTCCCTCCTGCGGCCGAACGGCGCTCCCCCTCCCCTCCTGCTACCCACTACCCCTCCCCTCCTACCACCATCAGCCACGACGCCTGGTGTGCACGTGACTTGACTGTTTTCCCCGATCCTCCCGAGCTGTGCCGTCCGCCACGCCGCTCAGACTGTCATGTGGTGGCCATTCCCGAGATTACAGGCGTGGGAGCATGGCAACAAGACATGTCACGTGAGCGCAAGACGGATTAGCCTCGATCATACGACACACATGCCTTTATAGGAGGTGTTCATTTCTACGGTTGCATCTCGGTGCCTTGGAGATCCGGCGATAAAATAACATAGCCAGATACCATGGGTGCCGAGATGTACCCACCACCGCCTCCCCGTGTCCGACTCTGTCATGACATGGCCCTCCGGCCGCCTCGTCACGACCACGCCAACGGCCCGAGAGTTTCCAACTCCGTCCGACAGGCGGCACCACCAGCGTCGCACTCCCACCTGCCGCCGACGCTACTGACCTTGAACGTCTCCCGAGTGGCTCAGGGAGCCAGGAGGCCCGGTAGTCTGCAGGCGTCGGCCGCCTGCTGGGGCGCCCGGGGGCGGGGCGAGGGGGGAGGCAGCGCCGGTGTCGAGTTTCGGACAAGGCGAGGTAATACACCGCTGGGGGAGGGGAGCGGTTGTTTTCCCGCCGGGGGGAGGGTGGGGTGGTTAGAGCATGCTGGACCCTGCCCTTAGTAATGGTTACGGAATCCTTTCCATGACGATCTAGCAACGCTGCGCCGCCGGGGCTCCGGTAAACACGAGGGATTGGTGCCGGGCTTTGGGGCAGCCGGGGTGGGGGCGTGACATTACTGTACTGAAGCATTGACGCACACCACACGGCAGCTCGATACGTCGCAGCCAGGAGCGTGCTTTATTAAGACTACGACCGGTGGCGAGCCAGCGCCATATGCAATGCAATCGTGGCATGTGACAGATCGCCTGCGATGGATACCCAGATATGTACCCATCCTCGGGTTGTTCCTGACTCTCCTGGTGATGAAGTCAAAACAGTGCGGCGAGTGCCGATGTGCCGACGCTTTCTGGCAGCGAGCGGCTCATTGTCATAGACGTATGCTAAACAGAAAACCGCGAGGAATCTGTATGAGTCATTATAAACACGGAAACATCAATGTTTGTTTCACTGCGTGGCTATCGCCGACACAACACGGCCCGTTAAGTGAAGCGAGGTATACGTCGTTTTCCCAATGCTTTCGTAACACACATATCGTGCCCCATTATAAGGAAGTTCCAAACTTGTGTGGGGTTTTGAACTGAAATGGCCATATTGAAGACCTTTCGATGCAGCTTACGGCCATGCTCTTTTGAGATCTAAAATCCTCTGGTTTCCAAGCGAAAAGGCCGCAAAGCTGTGAAAAAGCGATTTTGGAGGAATATTTCAAGGTCGCTTGTCATCCATGACGTCATAATAGCGTTATTTGAATTTTGGCATTCTATAAGTCATGCGGTGATCAGGGCAAAAGGAAAAATGATCGAGTCGTTCTTATCTGGCGTTCGTGAGCACGATTTCCAGAAATAACGACCGTCAACTTGCTCTCACATAATGTTGCGTAAGGTACGCTGTTGTAATAAAACAATGACGTATCGAGGAACATAAATACGTGAGATGTTCAGTTCATTAGCGATAAATATTATTCACATAGCTAAGGCAGTCGTATTAGCCTTATTCCTCGGAAAAAACCGGAGAATGGAGATATAGTTAGGTTGAGATTTCGGCAACATGCCTTTATCGAAACAATAGCAGAAGTGAATTCCAAACTGCCTGCCGATGATACTTCTCGAATTTCAGGTTTTTTGAAACAGCAAGCCACAGTTTTGGCAAGATATCAGCATTCAGGGGATTAAACAAAGAGCCATTGCGAACCATTACCACGGTACAGTGCCCATCTAAGAATTAGGAGGCGCGAACATACGTGTACATGTAAACGAATTCAAGCAAATGCACATCACGCATCACGCTTCATTTAAACATAAAAGCGAGTCGAAGTAAACAGGCACCACACATTGCGCATCAATTATACACGCAAACGATTTCAATCGAACGCGCATCGCACACCACGCGTCAGGCATCACTTACGCATGTAAACGATTTTAAGCTAGCACACATCATACATACAGGTACATATCACGTTCGCATAATTTGCCATAATGAGCCCTGTGTGTTAAAATTTGGTCGCCGGCTTTTTATAAGAATAAATTCACTTATTTTCTTGTCTGGGTGGTCCTGTGCTCTGTAGATAATTTTGAGCACTAAAAGGGACATAGGGCCCGTACTTCGATCTCAGCCTGAGCGTGTTTCGCCAAAAAGGGGCATAGGGTTCGTACTTCGATTTCAGCCTGAGCGTGTTTCGCCAAAAAGGGGCATAGGGTTCGTACTTCGATCTCAGCCTGAGCGTGTTTCGCCAAAAGGGGGCATAGGGTTCGTACTTCGATTTCAGCCTGAGCGTGTTTCGCCAAAAGGGGGCATAGGGTTCGTACTTCGATCTCAGCCTGAGCGTGTTTCGCCAAAAAGGGACATAGGGCCCGTATTTCGATCTCAGCCTGAGCGTGTTTCGCCAAAAAGGGACATAGGGCCCGTATTTCGATCTCAGCCTGAGCGTGTTTCGCCAAAAAGGGACATAGGGTTCTTACTTCGATCTCAGCCTGAGCGTGTTTCCGCCAAAAAATTGTCACCGAAAGGGTATTCCCTGTTTTTTTTTTAACGCCTCGCAGGTGTTCATTATATCTCAAAAGAATAGGGCGCATGGACTCCCGACATGAATTGTGTCCCTCCCATGTTTTTCACACAGTTAACACTTAAGCACAAACGGCATTAACAAGGCTTATTATCGTTTTTCCAAGCTATGCGTACCTGCAGTTTTGATTTTTTAACAATGCGTTCTATTTTCCAAGGCAAATGCTCATCTATGTAAGGTAGCGTCAAGAATCCGTCTTCCGATAGGACATGTTCCCGCCTCCTACCATCCATCCCCCCACAAGCTCCAGACTTTTTTACTTCTTCCAACATTCTGCCTAAAAGTTGCGGAGAATATCCTCTGCCCAACAGCAAAGCCCATATTTTGTTTAATACTCTTTCTTTCATTTTACTATTTGATGAGCTTTTTTAGAGCCCTATGGAACATGTTATGAATTATGTTGTGTTTTGTGGAAGTTGGATGCGCAGATTCGCAGTGCGGAATGTTAGCAGAGTTTTTGGGCGTGATAAAGAGCTCCGTTTCTAACGTTGTGCGGTTGTTCCTCCTTTCTACCGTCACTAGCGTATACGAACATGGAAACCCCTTTCCGCCCCATGTACGCTTCATCGTAGAAGCTAGATTTGGACGTTGTTTGTTTATGAACTCTAAAAATTATTCAATGGCACGATGTCCGTGCGTCCATACCACAGCATAACCATCGATGTACCTAGCTAAGAAAGCTGGTTTTAATGGGCTGGTGGCCATTGCCTTTGTTTCAAATTGGTCTAAAAATATTGTCGCCAGAGGAGGAGCGCATGGGATCCCCATTGCCCCCCCCCCCATTTTTGCCGGCAGAAGTCATTACCGAACGAGAAAACATTATCCTGGAAACACTGTTCTGAAAGACCGCAGACATCCTCTTTTGATAGACCGAAAGCATCAATTTCATGGAAATGTAAGCCTTAGCTTCCACGGCAGCGTTAGCCTCATTGACTGGTATATTGCCACATAAGTTGACGATATCTGCACTGAAGAAAATGCTGCCCTCTCGTAACCCTTCATCACGGTAATCCTTCATAGGGCTCATCATGGCCAATTATGCAAACGTGATATGTGCCTGTATGTGTGATGTGTGCTAGCTTAAAATCGTTTACATGTGTAAGTGATGCCTGACGCGTGATGCGCGATGAGTGTTCAATTGAAATCGTAGGGTAGGGCCGAGGTAGCGGATACTGTCCTGCAGTCATCCGTGAGTCGGATGAGACCGCTTGTACTACGTCTGGCGCTGGCTGAAGGGTAGGATCAACGTAGCGGGTACCCTCCTGCATTCATCCGCGAGTCGGCCGAGACCGCTTGTACTACGTCCGGCGCTGGCTGGAGGTGGCTGCGTTCACACAGTCTGAGCATTTACCGCATAATGTTTAAAAGCTGAACGTACAGAAAGTATTCGCCGCCATTGGTATGATGGCCCTAGCGATTCTACTACTCTACCGACTCTGTTCAGAGGCAGCAGACGGTGACGATGCGTTCCTCATGTCGACGGCATTAAGGCCTCGATTACCATTGCCTGTCAGCGGCTCGTGGTCCATAGTGCGATTCAAGGACAGCGTTTTCAACGTTGTCGGAGCTCGCCTCATATGGCTTATGTCTTGAGGCCCTTTGGCAATGACTGTTTGTTGCAAAGAACTGGTGCCATCCACAATTTTGCAAATTTTCACTCCGCTCAACGCATCTTGATCAGGGGCGTAGCCTCGCTGGCAGGGTCGGGGCACTTTGGCAATGATCGGTGGCGTAGCTTCGTTGGCAGAGTCGGGGGACTTTGGTAATGATCAGGGGCGTAGCCTCGCTGGCAGGGTCGGGGGACTTTGGCCCGTATTTTTCCGTTTTCGCCATAGATGGCTTCTGACAGAAGGGTAAAAATTGGCATGATTTGTACTCTATGCACTCTGTCCCCTTCCCTTAAGAACGTCCTGACACCATCCTGATTTTGATAAGCACACAAATAACATCCTCAGGATACTCGTGAACATCATGGTCATTGAACGGCTCAGCCTCTCACTCTAATGGTGACATTCAGCAATCACAGAAAAAAACATGGATGTTCCAATCATTCTGGTGCTTACGAGGTTGTACACAACGCACTACACAAACAGTAAGGGATTCTAGACAAAAAAAAACCTTTCCAGGAAACGTGGATGCCCAGGCGTGGATGAACGTGGATGCCCAGGCGACTGACTGTTTCAGCTAAGCCCGAGGCCACTTACTCTGCTTGGCGAGCTGTTTTTGCGCCCAACGGGAAGGCTAACGGCGTCTTTGAACATGACATGATAGTAAACACACAACAAAATGCATATTTTAATGTCCCTTTTCATTTTGCCTTCAGGGCACTGTTTGAGAAATGTCCCGGTCATAGCTAGTTTGTCCCGGTCATAGTTTGCTTACTGCTTAGGTCCCGGGCTTCTGTCCAAAATTTTGACATGGAGTCCGTGTCCGACGGTTTTGACAGGGAGTCCGCGTCTGACGGTATCAGGAGCTGCACCTCTAAGGTAAATATTGGGACATTTATGCGCATTACGAACGAGGCTATACCTTTTGACTTTTTAACTGTCTGTTTGACACTACCAGCGACGTTATCAGTATTTTCCGTCCGCGTAGCGCAGTGAGCACTCCCAACACTAGAAATCAAGCTTGAGTGCTCAGATCTGGTGTTCAACCGTGACAATCGACGGCAGCGGTAAACTCGCGGTCAAAAAATGAAAGTGGCTCATGATCCTAGATTACTGAGCAAAAGTTTAAAGACGAAATGGCACGACTGATTACCGAGTTAGCTGGGAGAGAGGGGTTAGGAAATTACGCTCCCAATCTCAATGGTATTTTGAGGGCAGAGAGCCTCGTTAATGTGCCAATTTGTGCTGGATACACTTCCTATGCGCACCCGCACGGCTACAGCCAGATTCACCGTAAAAAGTGTCTTCCGTTGACGAAGCTTGATAAGCCGAACGAGCGGCGTGCCTTCCAAGCGTGGACGGTAGCGGGGATGGGGCAGTTCGGTAGCGGGGATGGGGCAGTTCGGACCGTCACGGACAGACCGGCACGACTCCGTCACGTCACGGTCTGTCCCGCGAGGGTGACCGACCGGCACGACTCCGTCACGTCACGGTCTGCCCCGCGAGGGTGACCGACCGGCACGACTCCGTCACGTTACGGTCTGCCCCGCGAGGGTGACAGACCGGCACGACTCCGTCACGTCACGGTCTGCCCCGCGAGGGTGACCGACCGGCACGACTCCGTCACGTCACGGCCTGCCCCGCGAGGGTGACCGACCCCCGCGGGCCATCCGCCGTCTGCTGTCCGGCGCCGCTGTTGGAGCAGTTCCCTGACGATTATTCTGTCGGCGGCACTGCTACGTCAGCCGAAATGCTTGAGCGCTGGTGCGGCCGATGTTTCAGATCCACGACTGCTGCACAACTGCTGGGATAATAAGCCGTGTGGCAGTACTGTAGCTATATATATATATATATATATATATATATATATATATATATATATATATATATATATATCTCTCTCTCTCTCTCTC